>NC_041382.1:724850583-725034633 GCF_002162155.2 Triticum dicoccoides | reverse complement strand
GGCCTAGTGCTGGAAGAGAGGAGGCAGGCCAGGGAGTGGCACGCGCGCCCCTAGCCCAAACCGAATTGGACTAGGGTTGGGGGGCGGCCCCTGTCGGTGTCAAAACCGGCGGATCTCGGGTAGGGGGTCCTGAACTGTGCGTCTAGGCGGATGGTAACAGGAGGCAGGGCCACAATGTTTTACCCAGGTTCGGGCCCTCTTGATGGAGGTAAAACCCTACGTCCTGCTTGATTGATATTGATGATATGGGTAGCACAAGAGTAGATCTACTATGAGATCAGAGAGGCTAAACCCTAGAAGCTAGCCTATGGTATGCTTGTTGTTCCTATGGACTAAAACCCTCCAGTTTATATAGACACCGGAGAGGGCTAGGGTTACACAGAGTCGGTTACAATGGTAGGAGATCTACATATCTGTATCGCCAAGCTTGCCTTCCACGACAAGGAAAGTCCCTTCCGGACACGAGACGAAGTCTTCAATCTTGTATGTTCATAGTACAGGAGTCCGGCCGAAGGTATAGTCCGGCTATCTGGACACCCCCTAATCCAGGACTCCCTCAGTAGCCCCCGAACCAGGCTTCAATGACGACGAGTCCGGCGCGCAAATTGTCTTCGGCATTGCAAGACGGGTTCTCCTCCAAATTCCGTGTACCTGTTGAATAGTGTCCAGTTTCTTGTAAATGTAGTGCTCCTTGGCTTCTACGCCCAATAATGGCCGTCTTCCACGTGTCAAGCGAATACGAAAAGTCAGGGTGTTTTTTATATTTACACCCCTAGCCGCGTGAATGAGCCGCCTATTTAAGGGGACGAGGATTTAGATCCAAACCACACCTTCTCCCCTCCGCGAGTATTCATCAAAGCGTATCCAACAGAGGTCCATTCTATCATGGCCAGCCGCCGCAGCTCCTCCTCTCGCCCTTCCAGCCCTCATCCTGGAGATTGGAAGAGGTGCTCCATCCCGCACAGCGAGCTAGTGACGCTCCAGACCAAGGGATTTCTCCCCCCGGCCTATATGGTCCCGGTTCGAGCCGGACTTGCCACCTATAATGGCGGAGAGCAAGCGGAGAGCGCCCCCAATCCCTCCAAAGGAGAGCGGGTATGCCTTGTCCCTTACTTAGTAAGAGGGCTCGGATTTCCAATTCATTCGTTTCTCCGGGGGCTCCTGGAGTTCTATGGCCTCCAGCTGCACAACCTCACGCCTGCCTCCATATTGCATATCGCGGGCTTCGTAGCCCTTTGCGAGCTGTTTTTGGGCTGCGAGGCTCATTTCGCGCTGTGGAAAAGGCTATTCTGCCTCGTGCCCCGTTCTAAGAAGGGGTCAATATATCAAGTGGGCAGAGCCGAAGTGTGGTGCATCGCCGGGACCGGATATCTATCCGGAACCCCAAAGAAGGCGTCCGAGGACTGGCCTTCGAAATGGTTTTATATAGAGGACGTCCCGCTGCCGGATCCTGTCCGGATCGGCCTCCCTGAGTTCGACAGTGCTCCCCTTAAGAAGCGCCTAAGCTGGCGTCCATGGAGCCCTCAGAGGGAAAGTGATAGGGACGTTATTTACCTGATGGGCCGGATAAGATTGTTAGCTCATTCCGGACTGACCATGATCGGGGTCATGGCCGCATGCATCATGCGAGGGGTGCAGCCGCTTCAGTATAGAGGCCGCCCCATGTGGGACTTCAATGGGGAGGACAACGCCATCCGCCACGGCCGTAAGGGGCCGGATTCGGCTGCCGCTCTAATAAAGACCTTGTCCACTTTGTACAAGGGAGAAGAGGAGGAATTTCTCCGCGTCAACCCACAAGGTGGATTTTCTATGTACAATCCCCTAAGTTGGGTAAGTGGGCACTTTTACTTGCCCATCCGTTTTATATTCCCATCGTTAAATATTCAGTCTAACGACCTCAATGCAGGAACTGCGCCAGGCTGTTAAAGAAATAAACAGCCCTCCTCCACAACCCAAGGATCCGGGACGGTCCCTCGACCCGGCCTCTCAAGAGGATCCGGACTTATCTGTGGAGCTGATTGATGGGGTGTTTCATCAATTGAGCAAGGACAACGCCTTGGTGGCCATTACGGCCGATTACCCAGGGCTACTCCCAGCCTCACAGGTAACTGAGACCAAAGTCCTAGCACTTTGAAAAGGGATCTATCCTCGCGTGTTTTTGATTGCCGTATGACAACCGTGTTTTGCAAGGGAGGTCCTTGAGACGGGAGGCCGAGCCTGCGGCGACTAGCCAACGAGGGGTGGCAAGGCCCCGCGGGCTGAAAAGAAGTGCGGTCCAGACTGAGGTGCCGGTGCAAAGGTATAGCGCGCCATCTTATTCCCAGGTGTTATTCCTTCGAGGCATATTAACGCTTGTGCTCTCTTCAGGACGAAGAGACCTCGCCGGACTGTATCCGAAGAGGTTGCCAATCGCGCCTCCACCAGCCAGGCTCCAAAGCCTGGTCCGGAAGCGAAGGCGAACACAAGGCGCGCACCGGACGCTCCTCCGACAGAGGATGTGGACATGATGTCTGCCATCAATTCCGAGGTGGAGAGTGCCATGAACCACAGGCGTCGCCGGACAGTTCTTCGTGACGCTTGTTTCTCCCAAGAGGCATTGGATGCCTTCAATTTGGGAGATGCGTACCTCCGTGCCGCTCAAAATGGTCTAGCCAGAGCCACGGAGCAGTATGTAAAAGACATAAGGGTAAGAAAATTTTGGTAATTATATATATACCAGTAGCCCCCGAGACTTGAAATAGTTAGAATAACTGATTTAAGGATCATTTGTTATGCAGGTTCTTACAGAAAAGAATACCCTACTGTCCCAGGAGCTGGAAGAGTGCAAAGCCCAACTTGAGGCCGCACTAGCCAGGGCAGGGGAGCTCAAGGAGACCCCCTCTAGTAATATATGCTTCGAAAGATAAGTATTTTGCGAAGTGCGGCGTGGGTGCACATCTGACAAGTGAAATTGCAGATGGCGCCGGATTAAATCCGGAAAAGCAACAACTCCTATGCCAGCTGAAGGCTGGTGAGAGTGTGCTGACAAAGGTGAGGCGGGAGAAGAACGATCTCCAAGATGCCAACACCAAGCTGGGCGTTGAACTGAAGGATGTTCGTGCCCAGCTGTTGGACTCCGTTAAGGAGAATCAGCGGCTTCGACGCGGCATATTTAGTAAGTGCTTAAACGAACTTTGAAAAAAGAGTTCGGCGAGGAAGTCGACTAACAGAGTAATGTCTGTAGGTATGCTAACAGGTCGTCCTGCAGAGGAAATGCCCGGTTCTATGGGTGACCTTCTTACCGAGCTCTCACAACTGCACGAGCGAGTTCGGCAGGTGATGCAAGGCGTCGCCCAGGCCTTGTGGCCATCCGTCTCCATGCCCGAAGGCCTTGGAGAGCTTGTAGAGAAGCTGAAGGGAGCGCAGCGGCGCTTCCGATTGTGGAAGATGTCGGCCTGCCGTCAAGGTGCCAGGGAGGCCTGGGCCATGGTGAAGACGCGGTACACGAAGGCTGACCCAAACCATGGCCGAGGTCAGACCCGTGGGGCCCGATGGGAAGGAGATCCCTGTGAGCTTAGTATACGGCCAAGTAGAATTGGCCGCAAAGTATTCCCAACAGGACTGTAAGCTAGACAGCCTGTTAGATGGTATTGAAGAGGAATACAATCAGTCATATTGACTATGTAATTTTAATTGACATGTGTAATGCCTTCTAGCCGGATTGTAGATCATTTGTCATGGCTGACCTTTTCGCTTCAACCTCGGGACCTGACGGTCCGGAGTGTGTCCGAATACCCTCGCGGTTATATAAGAACCGGGGTATGCATGGAGACCAGGCGTAGGGGTCATTAGTGCTTGAACAGACAAGTGCCCAACTAGTTATGTTATATTACATGGTTAGTAAGAAACATCTTCCAGGGAGAATAGTTTCATTAGGGGTTCCTTTCCCTGGGAGGGATGCCCTAAAGTGCATGTCCATTCTGCGAAAAGAGACGTAGGAAAAACATCTGGGGGTGTATAGATAAATAAGTGAAAAAAAGATCATCTTTAGTTCACCGACCGAATATTCCCTTAAGAACGCTAGCTTTCGGCTTCACCCAGTCTGAGGTACACATCCGGCTGACCCGGCAGTAACAATCGCAGAGGTGCTCCCTTTACCACCTAGCCGAACAATCGGGAACGTAGGGGTAAGCACAGGAGCCAGTCAACCCAGCTTGGCCAAAACTTAAGTCAGATCGATGCATATAATGGTGAATAAAAGGTACATGCGGAAGTGTGACACATGTGTTGGGCATGAAGCCCGTATAAATAAGCCTCTGTTTAAAGAAGCCCCCAGGTTTAATGAGCGCGGATAGCGCATCTCTTTATGAGCCTTTAAAGGCTATAAGAGAGAGAGAGGAGAAGGGGAGAAATGTAAGACAGAAAGTATATAAAAAATGGACAGAGGAAGGAGACGAACACAGAGTCCGGCGCTAGGCGTAGAATCTTCGGAGACGGGCTGCGTTCCATGGGTTCGGCTCGAGTCGGTTATCCGATGCATCTCGCAGGCGGTACGCTCCACCAGTCAGGACTTGGTCAATTATGAAGGGACCTTCCCACTTGGGCTTGAGTTTGTCCTTTTTCTTGTCCGGCAGGCGTAGAACTAAGTCACCAACATTGTAATTTTTGGCCCGTACTTCTCTGCTTTGGTATCTTCGAGCCTGCTGTTGATAGAATGCGGAATGGGCTTTTGCCACGTCATGCTCTTCCTCCAAGGCGTCCAAACTGTCCTGCCGATCGAGCTCGACTTCTCTTTCTTCGTACATGCGCACTTGAGGTGAGTCATGAATTATGTCGCAGGGCAAAACTGCCTCTGCGCCGTACACCATGAAGAATGGTGTGTATCCGGTGGTGCGATTCGGCGTGGTCCGCAGCCCCCAGAGTACGGAGTCGAGCTCCTCTACCCAGTGCGTATTAGATTCCTTAAGGGACCGCACTAATCTGGGTTTGATGCCGCTCATGATAAGACCATTTGCACGTTCGACCTGGCCGTTAGTTTGTGGGTGATAGACGGAAGCATAATCGAGCTTGATGCCCATGTTTTTGCACCAGAGTTTTACCTCGTCGGCCGTAAAGTTCGTGCCGTTGTCAGTGATGATGCTGTGGGGGATGCCGTAACGGTGTACAACCCCGGATATAAAGTCTATCGCCGGTCCGGATTCGGCCGTCTTAACAGGCTTGGCTTCTATCCATTTGGTGAACTTATCCACCATGACCAGTAAGTATTTTTTCTTGTGGGTTCCGCCTTTAAGGGGTCCAACCATGTCAAGCCCCCAGACCGCGAGGGGCCAAGTGATGGGGATAGTTTGGAGGGCGGTGGGTGGCATATGGCTTTGGTTTGCAAAAAGCTGGCAACCGACGCATCGTTGGACTAAGTCCTGGGCGTCTGCCCGGGCCGTCGGCCAATAAAAGCCTGTGCGGAAGGCCTTGCTTACAAGGGACTGCAGCGTGATGACCACCGAGTCCGGCATGAATTTCAGCCAGGAGGTTCCGCCCTTCCTCTTCGGAGATGCACCTTTGAAGGACTCCGATAGTGCTTTTCTTATAAAGCTCTCCCTCATGGACTTGATAGGCTTTAGATCGCTGCACTATGCAGCGTGCCTCATTTTGGTCCTCGGGGAGTTCCTGCCTAGTAAGGTAGGCGAGGAATGGTTCTATCCACGGGGCGATGACGGCCATTATTACGTGGGCTGAAGGTGTTATTTCATTGGCAGAGCCTCCAATTATGTCAGAGTGTTCGGTGTCGGGTAGTGCGGTTGGGTCCGGGCTGTTATTGTCGGGTTCCCCTTCCCATACTACGGATGGCTTGAACAACCTTTCCAAGAAGATGTTGGGGGGGACTACATCGCGTTTTGCGCCGATGCGTGCCAGGACATCTACCGCCTGATTATTTTCCCGGGCTATATGGTGAAATTTGAGCCCTTCGAACCGAGCTGACATTTTTAGGACGACATTGCGATAAGCTGCCATTTTTGGATCCTTGGCATCAAAGTCTCCCTTTATTTAGATATTGCAAGGTTCAAGTCCCCGCGCACCTCTAGGCGTTGAATGCCCATGGATACTGCCATCCGGAGACCATGTAAAAGGGCCTCATATTCGGCTACGTTGTTGGAGTCTGTGTACATTATCTGGAGTACGTATTGAACTGTGTCTCCTGTGGGGGACGTCAAAATGACGCCAGCCCCTAGACCGGCCAACATTTTGGAGCCGTCGAAGTGCATGACCCAGTTTGAATATGTGCCGTACTCTTTAGGGAGTTCGGCCTCCGTCCATTCTGCGACGAAGTCGGCCAAAACTTGCGACTTGATAGCTCGCCGCGGCTTGTAAGTTATGTCGAATGGGAGGAGCTCAATGACCAATTTTGCAATCCGGCCCGTCGTGTCGCGGTTGTTTATAATATCGTTAAGTGGCAGTTCCGAGGCTACTATTATTGAACACTCTTGAAAGTAGTGTCACAGCTTCCGGGATGCCATAAATACCGCGTACGCAATCTTTTCATAATGCGGGTACGTGACTTGCACGGAGTAAGGACAGTGGACACATAGTAGACCGGCTTTTGAAGGGGGAATTTGTGTCCGTCCGTTTCTCGTTCGACGACGAGCACTGCGCTTATGACCTGATGGGTTGCTGCAATGTATAATAGCATTGGTTCGCCAATGTTTGGCACGGCCCGGACTGGTTTTGTTGCCAAGATGGCTTTTATTTCGTCGAGTCCAGCCGTGGTTGCATCCGTCCACTCGAAGTGTTTGGTGCGCCGAAGGAGGCGGTAAAGGGGTAGGGCCTTTTCTCCTAAGCGGGAGATAAAGCGGCTTAGAGCGCCATGCATCCGGTTAATTTTTGTATTTGTTTGAGGTCCTTCGGGATATCCAATTGTGACAAAGCTCGGATCTTGGCTGGATTTGCTTCAATTCCTCTACCGGATACGATGAAGCCCAAGAGCTTTCCGGCTGGAACGCCGAAAATGCATTTTTCTGGGTTGAGCTTGATGTCGTATGTTCGAAGGTTATCGAATGTTAGCCTCAAGTCGTCTACTAGAGATTCGACATGTCTTGGTTTAACGAAGACATCATCTACGTATGCCTCCACTGTTTTGCCGATCTGGTTTGCCAGACATGTCTAAATCATGCGCTCATATGTTGCGCCGGCGTTTTTGAGCCCGAAGGGCATTGTGTTGAAGCAGAATGGGTCGTATGGTGTGATGAATGCCGTTGCGGCTTGGTCTGACTCTGCCATCTTTATTTGATGGTAGCTGGAGTATGCGTCAAGGAAACACAACGAATCGTGTCCTGCGGTAGCATCGATAATTTGATCGATGCGGGGGAGAGGGAAGGGATCCTTTGGGCAAGCCTTGTTAAGGTCTTTGAAATCAACGCACGGGCGCCAGGATTTGTCCTTCTTTGGTACCATCACCAGGTTTGCTAGCCAGTCCGGGTGTTTTATATCTTTGATGAATCCGGCCTCCAATAGCTTGGCTAGTTCCTCTCCCATGGCCTATCTCTTAGGTTCGAAAAAATGCCGAAGAGCCTGTTTGACTGGCTTGAATCCTTTTAGGATATTTAAGCTGTGTTCGGCCAGCCTGCGTGGGATTCCTGGCATGTCAGAAGGATGCCAGGCAAAAATGTCCCAGTTCTCTCATAGAAACTCTCGCAGTGCGGCATCTACATTAGGGTTTAACTATGCCCCGATGGAAGCTGTTTTATTGGGGTCCGTTGGATGGACCTGGAATTTGACTATTTCGTCCGCCAGTTTAAAGGAGGTGGACTTGGATCTTTTATCGAGTATCACATCATCCCTATTCACCGTGGAGCACAGCGCAGTTAGTTCCTCAGCCGCTAGGGCTTCGGATAGCGCCTCGAGGGCCAGTGCGGCTGTTTTGTTTTTGGCGCGGAGTGCTATGTCCGGATCACTAGCGAGAGTGATGATTCCGTTAGGCCCAGGCATCTTGAGCTTCATGTACCCGTAATGGGGTATTGCTTGGAAGACTCTAAACGCTTCCCGCCCTAGCAGAGCGTGATATCCGCTACTGAATGGGGCCACCTGGAACGTGACCTCTTCGGACCTGTAATTATCTGGCGTGCCGAACACCACATCTAGTGTGATTTTTCCTCTACAGCGCGCTTCCCGACTGGGGATTATTCCTCTAAAGGTTGTGCTGCTTCGCTCAATGCGGTTCCAGTCTATTTCCATTTTTTGAAGGGTTTCCTCATAAATGAGGTTCAATCCGCTGCCTCCATCCATGAGTACCTTGGTAAGACGAAAGCCGTCCACTATTGGACTGAGGACCAATGCGGCTGGTGCTCGGGCTGTTCGGAATTTAGGTTCATCACTGGCGTTAAAAGTAATAGCCGTGTTACTCCATGGGTTTATTGTTGCTACTTGGTAGACTTCGGCAAGGCTGCGGAGTGTTCTTTTTCGCATATTATTTGATGCGAAAGTCTCAAAGACTGTTAATACCGTACTGGTTTCTCTGGGGTGGCTTTCTGTGGCTTCTGGAATTAGAAGATCTTCGCCAATTTTTGCCACCTGCCGGAGTATCCAACATGCTCTAAGGCTGTGAGTTGGTGTGGCGCCCTCTGCACTATGAATTTTACAGGGTCCATTAAGCCATCCTTCCAGTACGGTTCCGTGCCCTGTAGAGGGCTTTTTCTTTTTGGTATTGAACCCGGGTGTCTGGCGATGATGCACCCTTTTATTTTGGACTGGGTTTGTATTCAGGGCCGGATTGTCCCAAAATTTTATTTCGGTTTTCCAGGCGCTTTCCATCGCACAGTACTTTCGTACTATGGACGCCAAGTCAGCGAAGCGTGTAATATCACGGCGACTTATGGCGTTGAGGATTCCCTTGTCCGTGCAGTTATTGCAGAAGAATGAAATTGCGTCTTCCTCGCGGCAGTCCTTTATCCTGTTAATAACCAGGAGGAATCTGGCCCAGTAGTGATGTACTGTTTCTTCGGGCTCTTGCCTAATTTGGGATAGATCGCTTATGTATGGGTGGGTGGGTGGAATCAAATCCGAAACCTCACCCAATCTGAGACCCAAGGGCCAAGGAGTTTCCGAACTCGGAAGTTTGGATTCTTGGATGCTGTCCAATGAATCTAGCCCGTCGCCTGACTTTAAGTTCAGGTCTTGAGTGATGTCCTCCCCTCCGTGGGTATCCGGCTTGGAGGGATCGGGAATCCGGACATAGCTAGTCCTTAAGATAGATGAAGGGTTGCCGCACTGTTCCTCTACCACGGCAACGTGATGGGTGACCTGGGGAGAGTTAATCTCTCTCAGATCGGGTTTAGGCCCAATCTGGTCATAATCCGTAGCGACTCCCAGGGCGGCGATGCGATCCAAGAGCTTGTTTAGGGAAGAGAGCTCCATTGGATCTAGCTACTCGGCGAATTCCGAGCTGACGTGAAGATTGCTTTCGATGACCCGAGAGGTCATCATCGGCGCAGCAGCCGAACAGGCGGTCATAAGGAAACCACCTAGCCGGAGAGTTTGGCCGACAGCCAAAGCTCCCTTAGCAACGGTGCCGTCTTTAAAGACGGGATGAGGCATCCTTCCTGATGGCGACGGCACAGAGGAACTCTCAATGAAAGCACCAATGTCGGTGTCAAAACCGGCGGATCTCGGGTAGGGGGTCCCGAACTGTGCATCTAGGCGGATGGTAACAGGAGGCAGGGGACACAATGTTTTACCCAGGTTCGGACCCTCTTGATGGAGGTAAAACCCTACGTCCTGCTTGATTGATATTGATGATATGGGTAGCACAAGAGTAGATCTACCACGAGATCAAAGAGGCTAAACCCTAGAAGCTAGCCTATGGTATGATTGTTGTTCCTACAGACTAAAACCCTCCGGTTTATATAGACACCGGAGAGGGCTAGGGTTACACAGAGTCACTTACAATGGTAGGAGATCTACATATCCGTATCGCCAAGCTTGCCTTCCACGCCAAGGAAAGTCCCTTCCGGACACGGGACGAAGTCTTCAATCTTGTATCTTCATAGTCCAGGAGTCCGGCCGAAGGTATAGTCCGGCTATCTGGACACCCCCTAATCCAGGACTCCCTCAGCCCTCCTTTCCTTCTCTTCTCCTCTTCCTTCCCCCCTTCTCCTTGTGGGAATGGGAAAGGGGGGGGGGGGAATCCTACTTGGAGTAGGACTCCCCCCTTGGGCGTGCCACCCCTTGGCCGACCTCCTCCTCCCTCCCCCCTTTATATACGTGGGAGGGGGCACCCCATACACAGACAAGTTGATCTTTTAGCCATGTGCGGTGCCCCCTCCACAGTTACACACCTCGGTCATATCGTTATAGTGCTTAGGCGAAGCCCTGCGTCGGTAACTTTGTCATCACCATCACCACGCCGTCGTGCTGACGGAACTCTCCCTCGGCCTCAACTGGATCAGGAGTTCGAGGGACGTCACCGAGCTGAACGTGTGCAGATCGTGGACGTGTGCCATACGTTCGGTACTTAGATCGGTTGGATCGCGAAGACGCTCGACTACATCAACCGCGTTACTAAACGCTTCTGCTTTCGGTCTACGAGGGTACGTAGACACACTCTCCCCTCTCGTTGCTATGCATCTCCTAGATAGATCTTGCGTGATCGTAGGTAATTTTTTTGAAATACTGCGTTCCCCAACAGATGTATCTATGGACATTGATAAAATTTACCCATTTTCTAGTAGCTGTGCATGCCCACTTTAGTACTCCATGCAAAATTTGAACAAATTCCGACAACGAATGCACGTTATGTCACGTCGGACCAGTATTTTAGGGTTTTTGACCGAAAAAACCGTAGAAAATGCATAAAATGTCAAAAGTTGAGGAAACATGACATGGATGCTTGCCACCATGATTGTAGTGTGTGGAAAAAAAATTATGTTTACGTGATGTCTAAGCACGCTCGTCTAGTCTGTGCCAATCAGCAGACACAATGCTCGCACGCCACCTCTCATGGGCCGGCCCAACTACACGAGCGACCAAAGAAACCTTCTTCATGGGTGACCTAGACGACAAGTTGAGCATGGACATGTTTGACCTTTGACAGTTGACTTTTAAAAGGTTCACCTTTTTGGAAAAGTTTATGTATTTGAAAAAATATTCATGGGTTTACAAAATGTTCACAAATTGAAAAATACCATGAATTAAAAAATTCTTGGCTTTTGGAAAAAAGTTCAAGGATTTCAAAAAAGTTCATTGATTTTGGAAAAGGTTTATCGATTTGGAAAAAAGTCCATCAAAAAAATGCATTCATTATGAAAAAAGTTCTTCAATTTTGAGAAAAAGGTTCATCGGTTTTGAAAAAAAATCATCCATTTTGAAAAAAAATCATTGATTTTGAAACAAAATTCATCATTATTATTTACAAAATTTAGGAAAAGTTCACCAAATTATAAAAATTGAAATAGGAACAGAAAAAAGAAAGGAAAACGAAAAAGGAAATAAAAGCCGAACAAAACAGTTTGAAAAAAATGACAAAAAAGAATAAGAAAAATCTAAAAAGAAAAAAGAAAGAAGGAAAAGAAAACAGGATATAAGAAAAGAGCAGGAAACACTAGTGGAAAACAGGGCTTTAGTCACAGCTCAATGTACACATTAGTCTCGGTTCAAGCGGCTAGGGCTTAGGAAAGGCCTTAGTCCCGGTTTGAGACACGAACCGGGACTAAATGGTGAGATGCCCTTTAGTCCCGATTCTTATCTCAAACTGGGACCTAAAGATTAGACCTTTAGTCCCGGTTTGAGACATGAATCGGGGCTAAAGGGTGTGATGCCCTTTAGTCCCGGTTCGTTTCTCAAACTCTACCCCCTCCCCCTGTGTATCACCATTATAGTTTAAAAAAACAAAAGAAACTGATAGAAACTTCAAAAAATAAAATTCTTCGAGATGTAGTTATATTACTACATCTACTAGTTAGCAAAATTAAAAAACTTAAATTTGGACATGTTTTGCAAAAAATTGTTATGAAAAAGTAAAACGGCTATAACTTTGCATACGATGTTGAAAAAAGTATAATATATTAAAATGTTTAGCACGAAAATCCGCATCCGATTTTGACCGCCATAGGCCATTTTGCAAATTTTTAGAATCCTCAAACTCTAAAAGGAAAAAAATATATGTCCAAATTTCACTTTTTTTTAATTTTGGTTAAATCTGGTCAAATTGTGGTCAAACTACTTATTCGAGAAACATTAGTGTTACTAAATAATTATTCAAGAATATTAGTGTTACTAAATAATTATTTCAGTTTTTCTGAATTTTGGTCAAATCTGGTCAAACTGTGGTCCAACTATGGTCAAACTACTTATTCAAGAAATATTAGTGTTACTAAATAATTATTGTTTTTTAGAATAATACTCCCTCCGTTCCAAAATGTAGTGCTTCCTCTATTCCCGTGCTTCAACTTTGACCATAAATTTAACCAATGAGACCGACTGCGGCGGGAGCAAAAGTTATACTAGTGAATTCGTATTCAAATGAAGTGTCAAAGTTGGACCTCGGGAAGCGCGTGCACATTATATTCTGGAATGGAGGGAGTAGTTTCAAACTCAAACAGTGAAATGTGTGACTTCATGTTCAAGCTAAACTCCTGAGGGTTAATAGGATTGACATCTTACTAGTGTCAGGAAAACAACAAGTGAAGACTTGGAAACTAGGGGGGATAGAACTCGGAAGTTAAGCGTGCTTAGACTGGAGTAGTGACAGGATGGGTGACCGGCTGGGAGGTTAGACGATTTGGAATGATGAGGGGTGATTAGAGATTAAATTGTAAAATAATTCAGAAATTTGAAATCCGGGAAAAAATTCAAAATAAAAATCAATTTTTTTCGAAAAATTTCCTTTAGGTGGAGCTCCAGACAGCAGCCACGTGGAGGGCCTTTAGTCCCGGTTCGTAACAGAACTGGGACAAAAGGGAGGCCTTTAGTCCCAGTTCCAGAACCGGGACTAAAGGCCCTCTAGAACCGGGACTAAAGGCCCGTTTTCTACTAGTGAGAGACAAAACTATTCACGTTAACTGAGGTGGCTAGTTGGTTATGACTTTGTCGATTCCCGTTGCTCTCACATTTACGTTTTTTCGATTTAAAATAAGGAAAAAAATGATGTATGGGCCGGCTCAGGTGCTCAGCTCGTTTGTACAGCGTGTACCTATACAACAAAATCTGAGTCGTCCTTGTGTTTAGGGGGGGTGTACCGAAGCGAAAGTGCTTCTTGGATTAGTGAGATAACTTCCCATCGGTGTTTTTGTACTAAACAAATGCTTTGTACACATGCAGACATGTGTGGGAAATTTCAAAAGTGTTCCTTAGTTCAAAGAATTCAGCGTTTGATTTCATGTATGCAAGGGTTCACTCTTAGTTTGTCAATGGGTTTATGTGTTACCCTTTTACGGATTTTTCTTTCTTTTCCTGCTAGAGAGAAATGTTTATGCAACTTGTTTTAAGAATACATTTATGCAAGCTTTTAATAATGAATTCAGATTACTTTTCTACAAGCTTCCTTGTTTTCCAGTGTTTTGTCTGCTATCTAAGTACACATGACCATGCCTATCAGCTATAGTGGTTGAAATTGAAGCAATTTTGCTTGAGATGCATATTTTTTCACAGAAAGTGTATGGTCATAGTACTAATACTCCTATATGAAACAGTAAACAAGACCCCAACAAATAAAAATGCATTGGTCAGTTGCAGGCTAATAAAAAGTGCAAAACAAACAGACAACACACGATACATGCACTTTTTTGGAGCAAGACCATCATGGCTAACTTTATTAACTTAAAAAGCAATTACAACGTTTACTAGTTGGCTAATCAAAAACGCAGGTGGTTCGTTAGTCCAACTATCATTACACTTATTATAAAAAACTAATAGCCCATGTGCTGCAGAATTTGCATCACGATACATGCACATACGCATCACAAAACCACAGCCGCAAAGATACTGCCAAAGGTGGAATGGTTCAAGGAGAAGTAAAGGAGACAAGAAAATGACTATAGTAAAACACGCTTTTCCACTTAATACACAAGAGAAAAACGGCACGGCAAGGCACGTGTTTGCCTCTAGTTCACATTAGAACATGGTTAATAGTATAGCCAGATGTTGGCTGTATGGTCTTGCCACATCATCTATAGTCAAGTTTATAGCCGGCAAGTAAAATAGTTGCATGTAAATATGTACTACTTTTGTATACATGGCCCACCTCCGTCTCTTACAACATGCCTAGGAGCACGTGCTACAGCCAGCTGTTAATCAGTAGCCCGTTTCCCTTCTCTTTCCTCATCTCTCTCCTCCAACTCATCTAAAATATAATATTAAAAGGCTTACAACCAGCCTACGTCATCCTATTGAACTTGCTCTTAGGCCCCTCCCAATGCTCCACCTTGTACAGGTGCTAAGCCTTCCACGTAGGCAAAAAATCTGATGTGGCAAGTTATTTAAGATGAGAGAGATGGGTATGGTGACCCCAGGAAGAAACAATGCTAAGCGCGTGAACCTAGGAAAAACATTTAAACGAAGGAAGCCTACCAATACATGAAGAGCTTTAGTTGCTAAATCATTAAATTAAGCAAGCTTAGCTACCATAAGCTAAGCACCTATGCATTGATGAGTATAGTTGTTAAGCTATTTAATGTGCTTAGCACCTCATCTAAGCATCGATGCATTGACAGCAGCCTTAAAGGGAGTCTGTAACCTAGCTGGTGCTAGGCCTCGGGTCAGCTGGGCAATTCAACAATTACTATACCATTAGGCCATTATCTTGTCCAACTCAACTCTAGTTTCTATAGTGATAACATCCCTCAAAACTAGCCACCAGCAGCAAAATAACCTTTTTGGTGCAAAACAGCTATATATAAAAAAGGCTCTGTCTAATTTTGCACACACACACACAGAGTAATGTCATATAGTATGTTTTTCACGAACTGATGATAGTTCACATACTAAACTGGCACACCTAGTTTGTGTTTTAGGAAATAAAATAGACATCCTCGAGGTGAGTTTATGTAGAAAATGCTTTTGTGTTATTCTTTCCAAAGAAAACATTGTGAACTAATAATAGCACGAAGAGTTGAGGCGTTGCCGGTGATCTCTGCATTCTGCATCTTCCTTTTCAAAATCATCTTTGAACGGCTACACTTAGTTTTTCTCTACATCCTGCTAAAATAGAAGGAACAAAATGTGAGATACATGAAGAGTTGAGGCGCTGCCGGTGAAAATCTGAATCTTCCTCACTAGACCTCCGTTGCCCTGCCACCGACCGCGCCACTAACCACCACAGCCCCACCTTCCCCGTGTGCATAATGCTTCTCCCTCCCTCCCCAACCGATTCACACCGAACTGCCGATGACGGCGACCTTCACAGCCAGGCCACATCGAACCTAACTCACGGTCATTACACACCTTAATAACCAGCAAACCTCCCTCCAAAGTCCTCACCTACTAACCAAAGTATTTGAAACTAACCAACTGACTATATGTACTTGTTGGTGGTGCATGGGAGAAACCATATATCAAACTCCAAATCAAATATTTATATAAACTGTCAGCTTGAACACAAACACATGCCTTCGGCAACCAGCCCATGCTCATTATGCATTTTTTTATCTGTATGTTGAGTGCCGCACATGATCTTTGTAAAATTGGCAACTAAACTAAACTATGCTTTGTCCTAGCTAAAGTCATGGCCAAAATTCAAAATTTTAAATTCCAACAGTTCAAGGTCACACAGGTAATAGTTCATCAGTTAAACAGTTCAATTCAAATAGAAGATCACTGGTTCTGCTGGAATTCAGTCTATTTTGGGCAGCCCAATAACTATTTCAGAAATTCCTAATAAATCCTAGAGGCCCACTTAGCCCATTTGTGCAAGGCAAGGGTGTTGGAAATATGCCCTAGAGGCAATAATAAAATGATTATTATTATATTTCCTTGTTCATGATAATTGTCTATTGTTCATGCTATAATTGTGTTATCCGGAAATCATAATGCATGTGTGAATACATAGACCATAACATGTCCCTAGTAAGCCTCTAGTTAACTAGCTCGTTGATCAATAGATAGTCACGGTTTCCTGAGTATGGACATTGGATGTCATTGATAACGGGATCACATCATTAGGAGAATGATGTGATGGACAAGACCCAATCCTTAGCATAGCACAAGATCGTTGTCACAGCCCTAGAGTACCTGAGTGAAATAGTTGCATCTGCACTCATGCATCATGTCTAAAATTTCTGAAAGTTGAATTGAGGTTTGTTGAAACCCTCAGAAATCACTTCAGAAATAATCAACATTAAAAATCTTTTCAAATGAGTCCAAGGAAATGTTCCTGTTATTCTGTAAAAATATTGGCAAGAGGTAAAATTCAAACCAATATTTTTGGAGTTTCAGAAATATTTATTTTGGGAATTTGAAATTAATTCAATAACTATTTGAATTGGATCTATATTTATTATATAATAAATATATGTTCAATAATTCTAAAAATTGTTGTGTAGCTTTGGAGAAGTCCATTTAGTTCACACAATTATTTTCATGAATTTTGAAAATGGTTTGGTCTTTGAACTAAATCAAAACAAAATAACAAGAATAGAAAACAAAAACAGAAAGAAAGAGAGGGCACTGTACCTGGCGCTCACCTGGCCTGGCCCAGCACGGCCCAGCCCAGCTGACCGATGCCACTCATCTCCCTCCTCTCGCCAGAAGGACGAGGGCGTGTGCTCGCCACGCGCGCGCCACCTCCACCCTGCTCTGGCCACCTCCTGCTACCGCGACCCCTTCTAGCGACGCCACGGAGATGGCCCGAAGCCCTTGTCCCCTCTCCCTCACTCGCCGCTCTCTCTCCCCTCCCCTGGCTCTCTCCCTCTAGCTCAACCGAGCGAAACCATCACCGCCGACCAGCGCTCGCGTGGCCACAGCCACCCCCTTGCTCCCCTGGCACGTCCGAGAGCTCCGCCTCGTTCCCCTCTTCCTCCTCACCGAGCCACATGGTGCCTGAAGCCCCTAGATGCCGCCAACACCACTGTTCCCCTCGTCGGTCGCCGTGGATCCTCGCCGTCGATTCGGGAGCTACCGGGCGTCCCCGACCTCGCTCTCGCGCTCCCTGCACTCGCTGTGAGCCAATACATCGAACCCCTCTCTTCCCGTGATCTATTTCCCTCTCTAGCCGCCGTTCCCATCGAGCCCGAGAGCTCAGCTCCGCCGGCGATGTCGCCACCACGGCCTGAGCTCGACCCAGCTGTGACCTTGCACCGCATCATGCTCCTGGCGCCTCCAGGAGGCTGCCTAGCCACTCTGTTGGCTCGCCCGAGCACTGTAGCCCAGCGCCCGCGCTACCCCGTACTCCAGCCACCGCAGCCGAGCTCGTCGGCGTCAGCTCCGGCCATCCCAGCTACCGCTGCTTGCTGGAATGGATGCGCGCGTGTGCCAGCAATCCGTAGCCGCAAACGGCGCACCAAACCGTCGACCGTGGGCAAATCCTGAGCCCTCCGCCGTCTCGAGCTTCGCCGGCGACGAGCCGCGGGTCAACTCCGGCGAGTTGACCCGGGGGTTTGACCCCGTCTGACCAGGGTTTGACCACCCTGGGTCACTGACGCGTGGGGCCAGCCCTGCTAATTAACCCGGGTTAGTGTTAATTTATTTAGTTAGTTTAATTAGCCTCTGACATGTGGGCCCAAGCCCCTAATTAGTTAACTCGAGATTAATTAGAGCTAACTAATTTAGTTAACCAAACTAGACACTGACATGCGGGCCCCTCCCTGCTAACAGCCTGGTTAGGGTTAGTTTAACACTAACTAACTCAGTTAGTGGACTGAGTCACTGACCAGTGGGTCCCACTGGTCAGGTTTGACCCGGACCAGCCCCTGTTGACCTGCTGACATCATTCTGATGTCAGGCTGACGCAGTAATGCTTTCTGGATTTTAAATAAATTAGAAATGATTTATTTAATTCAAAAAATGTCCAAAACTTCCAAAAATCATAGAAATTCAACCGTAACTCCAAATGAAATAAATTATATATGAAAAATTATCAAAAAAACTCAAGGAATCTGTTTATGGCATTTTCATGCATGTTAGAGCAACTTGTGGCTTCTGTTTAGGCCAATTCACATAAATGGAATTTAAACTCTCACTTATGGAGTTTGAATTTGAACCTAGGGTTCAAACCAACTTCATTTAATATGGTTGCTAGTTGCATTAGCTCAATCAACAACATATTGCCATGACATTATCATGCATCATAATTGTTGCATTGCATTGATTGTGTTCCTCTTTGTTTGCCGGTATTTGTCCCCTCTCGATAGACGTGGTTCCGACGACGAGTTCGATGACACCGATGAAGAACTATACTATCTTCAGAAGTGCCGGGCAAGCAAAACCCCCTTGTTCATTCAGATACAATCCCACTCTCCCGCTCCTGCTCTCTTTTACTGCATTAGGACAACACGATTCCTCTGTTACTTGCTGCGGTAGTTGAACCCCTTTCCTCTGCATGACTTGTCATTGCCATAGTAAATAGATGAAACCCACTAGCATGAGTAGGAGTTGTTTGAGCCCTGATGTGCCTACTCATTCATGCTTGTTTGTCATGCCTGCTACTGCTTAGAGTTGAGTCAGGTCTGATTCATCGGGGCTGAATCGGAGGTGTGTAAACATGTCCTACTGTTGAGAGCTAAGTGTGAGAACACGATTTGGTAAAGGTAGCGGTGAGCGGCCATGTAGGAGTACATGGTAGGTTGTCTCATTGAAGCCGTCCTTAGGAACTGAGTTCTTTGTTTGTGATCCATGAAACAGTTACTACCATGCATTGGGCCCGAAACCAATGGACCCTCTCGGCTTCTTGATCACCCTTGTCCTCTGTCCAGGAGTTGCAACTAGTTTTTGGTGTTTATAGGATATGTGTTGGCGGCCGTGCGTAGCACTGACCCTAGGGGTGGGCTACGATGCGGTAGATACACCATGGCACGGTGTACCGGGCGCCCGTTTGGTGTCTCGGGAACCCTGTTCACATCGTTCGGGGCCGTATGTGGAAACCTCGGCCGGACTCCCTGCGGATGGAACCTGGATAGGCGATAAACCTAGACTAGAGACTTGAGTGTTTAGGTAGGTCGTGGCCGACACCCTCGTTGGGATTCCGCTTGAAGGTTGCCGAGTACATGTCGTGTAAACGGCGGTAAGTGGTGAGAGAGTGTGTGAAGAAGTACACCCCTACAGGGTTAACATCATCTATTCGAATAGCTGTGTCCGCGGTAAAGGACTTCTGGGTCGCCTATAACTGTTCATAGACAAGTGAAAGTGGATACTCTAAAACTCGCAAGATAAGTGTGAGTGCTATGGATGGCCTTCTCGTAGGGAGACGGGAGCGGTTCCATAGTGGTGTATTCATTGGTGAATATGTGGACTCATGTGCGCCACCTCAAGAGCTGCTTGCAGTCGTAGTTCAGGTTAGCCACTAAGTCAAAGCTGGCTTGCTGCAGTTAAACTCCACCACCCCCTTTGTTAATACCGATGCATATGTAGTTAGTTCTGATGTAAGTCTTGCTGAGTACCTTTGTACTCACGTTTGCTTAATTTGTGTTTTGCAGAGAGACTTCAGTCTCGCTAGTAGTTCGCGTGGACTTCGACGTTAGCTTGATACCTCAACTACGATCTTGTGCCCTTGGCAGGATCTGGTAGATAGTCAGGCTTCTCAGCCTTCCTCGTTTGTAGTTGTCTGTACTCAGACAAGTTAAGCTTCCGCATGTGCTTGTTGCTTGTATGCTCTGTATGTTGGGTCATAAAACCCATGTTTGTAATATCTCGCTCCTCGGAGCCTAATGATTAAATACTTTGAGTCGTAGAGTTATGTTGTGATGCCATGTTGTATTTACACATATCGAGCATATTGTGTGTATGATTGAAATGCTTGGTATGTGTGGGATCCGACAATCTAGTTGTTTATCCTTGGCAGCCTCTCTTATGGGGAAATGTAGTCCAGTGCTTCCTTGAGCCATAGTAGTCCGCTACAACCCGGTTCACCGGAGTCCTGCTAGCCCAGCACTACTGCTCAGATCACTTATCTGGCCGGCATGTGTTTCACTTCATTCCTGTGTCTGTCCCTTCGGGGAAATGTCACGCGGTGACTCCGAAGTCCTGTTAGCCCAGCGCTACAGCCCGGATTCACACGCTGCTGACCGACATGCTCGATGTGATTCATGTATGCCTGTCCCCATAGGTTAGTGCCGCTTTGGGTTCACGACTAGCCATGTCGGCCCGGGTTCTCTGTCATATGGATGCTAGCGACATTATCATATACATGAGCCAAAAGGCGCAAACGGTCCCGGGCCATGGTAAGGCGACACCCGTGGGAATACCGTGCGTGAGGCCGCAAAGTGATATGAGGTGTTACCGGCTAGATCGATGTGACTTGGAATCGGGGTCCTGACAGCGTTGGTATCAGAGCCTGACTGCCTGTAGGATTACCAAGCCAAACTGGTCGATGTCGAGTCTAGAAATGCTTTAGCTATGTAAGGGAATTGATTGTGGAAGGGAACGTAAGGCTCATTTTACTCCTTTACCTTATGCCTTCTGATCTGAGTCATCCTCTTCTCTTCTACGGGGATTAAGAACTAGGCCTTCTCATCTATCTATCAGGATGACGTGTTACTAATCCATAGACTTATAGAATTGATAGTTTCAAGCCTCAGTTCCGTTCCTACTACCTCCGTATGTTGTCAGTTGATCTCGGAACCTTGATATTGTTGTTGAGTGGCTATGCCACCATTTTTGCAGGTTGTCTCAAATCTTTTTGAGCATTTACAGCCGTTATGCTGTCCGAGTCATTCTAGGTTTCTAAATAGTATGATGCATTTGCAAACCCTTCCTCCTGTTCCTGATGTCCATTTGGGCCAGATTAATTACACTAACCGGTCAGTTGAGGTACTCTATTGCCTCGACATATATGTTGGAGCTATTACTATGTCCCTAGGTGTTTTAGGGAGTCACCTAGTGATCTAGCCATGTTTTGTATCCCGAGTGTGTGATTCTGGCCATTATTCTCAAAAGCATCCCGTGATGCCATTTAGTTAGTAGGTATTCTACTACTGGGTTTTGAACCCGAGATTCACCCTACTTACCTCATGTTGATAGTGTTGCTAGTTCCTTTAGGATATTAGTAACCTTTGCATTAGTCCTCGAGGTCCGTGGTATATCCTTCTTCCAAATACTATGAACCTCCTATGGCAGAAGTTCTTTGAACCATAAGATCACAACCAGAGTGCTCTTGATGAGTTCTCCATTCTTCATTGTGAATCTGCCAGTCCTACCATTCTGCATGGGTTGTCCGGAAGAAATGTTGAGCTATGCTGGACATACTAATCTATGCATCCACAACTCAGAAAATTATATGTTCCTCGAGTTGTTCCTCTTCAGTTTTATTCCGACCATCTTCTATCAGTTGATAGCCAAGAGTATGTGTGCATTTGTGTTCATCGATGCCTATAATTCTTGTGATCCGTCAAGCCATTCTATTCCAGAATGACTAGGAGAAACAAACTCCAGTACCTCGTCCACTTCTAGGATTGGTTCAAAGTAGTTGTATTCCACAGATCAAATGTCAATTTAGTTTTTGTTCTATTCTACCTTGGGGTATTACCATCTTTATATCAGGAATGTCATGGGAATTGCACCACCTTTTATAAATTCTTAACGCAGTAATATTTCTTGCCATCATTGTTCGTTCCTCAGCTCCGTGTTATTATAACCGGAATGCCGACAAGTGAACCGTGATGTGTGAAAGCAATATTCCTAGCAACTCCGTTGCTTGGTAGTTAATGGACAATACTCTCATTCTTAGTGTGCTGGTAATTAAATCATCATTCTAAGATTGACGTGCTACCTAGTCCTTATTTCCTAGTGCACTCTTCGATCAACGGGTTAGGATTTTGCCAAACCCTTGCTCCTTGATCATATCGTCTTGCCCTGAAAAGCAAGATTGTTCTCGAGCTTAATAACATATCGGTGGTTTGTGATTTTTTGAATATCTTCTCGGAGGTATCACCCGGCTGTCACCTGATCGTTATGTTGAGCTCGTGATCAAGCTGGTTTCTTGTAAACCACCCCTTCTCCAAGAATATGTGTTGGATACCCCTGAGCTAGTTGTTAAGCTAAAACAACAACCTGGAGAGTTGAAAGATAAAAGCTTGCCTAACGTAGTTCATTTTAAAGGGATATCTTTTGTGTGTGTGTGTGTGTGTTGAAGAAAGATGATATCTTCATCGATTGGTCCTCGTGATCAGTTGTGGGATCTATTGTCTTGTCCAAACTTTGTTTTGAGTGTGGGCTATCCTCAAATCAAACTAGAACCAACGATGTTCGTAATGTTGTCTTACTCGTGGTTGACTCCTCGAACATACACCATTACATCTTTGGTCTGACCAATGCTATCACCGTGTTCACATGATGGTGGAAGTCCAGTGATATGGAAATTCCGGTGAGTTGTTGTTGAGTCCATCAGCAGCATGTTGTCTCCCCCATGATTCATGCTGAACATCTAAGTTAGTGTTGGAAACTTTTGTAAGCATTATCTTCATGTCCCGTTCATGAAATACATGTTTGGTGTAAGAAGTAACTTTCTCCAAGTTCATGTGCATTAGGTGCAAGTTGCCTCCGTGAATTCGAGAAAGATTGTTTTTGCTTCCTTTGGAATCGTCCCAAGTCAGTCATGTACGTGCGAAGTATTCTATGGTCTGATAGACTGATCATCTTCATTCTATACGTATCCCTAGCACACCAAGCCACTGATTGATTTGTTCAAGGAGAAGAAGTTCCTTCTTAAGAATCATGGCTTATGTTAGGACTTTGTTATCCTCGATAATGGTTCCCCACCTGAACTCGGTAGTGTTTTATTATAAGACTACCATGTGGTCATGCTTGTCTGGGACATCGTGTTCACATGTGTTTAGCAGAACCAGCTCATGTTTTGGAGCTTACTACCATAGTCCATTTCCTAAGAATCTCGCAATGTCGTCTCGTCGATTTGTGTTGCAAACCTTCATTTTCCTTTCCAGACTCGATGAGTCTGGAATATCCTGACACCAACCAGATCTGAATCTCAGGCAGATATGATGGTTGGAACGTACTCCAAGAACTATCATGTTGGTCTCTTTGTAACCGCTAACGTGGATGTCATGGCCAACACACCTAGCCGGAAGGCCTATTGTTGTAGTATCCTGGTTGAAGAAGTTGGTTACCTCCCCATAAGGATCTCGCAAGATCTTCCTCCGTAGTTATTCCTTATGGATTCTTAAGCTTCAGAAGTCCGACCTTTTACTTGATGTTCTAGTTATGAAACCATATCTACAAATGGGTTGCGCTAGCACATCAAGGAGAACATTAGAAGCGGGGTGCTAAATGTCTCTCGGTCGATCATCCAGATTCCGTTCCCTTGGCCTCGCTAAGGTGAAATCTGAGAAAGGGGTGTCTTTCTATGCATCTGCATTGTCCATCAATATTTGTGAAGGTAGTAAGATGTGTTGCCGGGATCCTCGACACGGATGTTGGTAGAACCTTGATGAATATGGAAATGCTCAAGTTCTTGAGAGCACGCGTAAGCACTAGGATTTATCGTCGGCATTAACTGGGATCCGTTCTCAGTTTCTTCGATTATGCCATAACCTTTCAAACAGTGGAATCTCTCTCTACTGTTGGGTTTCTCCCCAGTTACCAGAATCTTTCCCAACATTTGCATTTTGTTCCCAGCTTGCATCTCAGTAGTTGTTGTTCGGGATCATCTTCAAAAGTGGACTTACCATGGGTCCCATCCATTTCCGGTGATCAGCAAAAGTCATCCATTACGTTGTCTTCAACAAGGTAGTCCACATCATCTATTCTAGTCAGGGTATGCCATTTCTTCGAGCTCTTTCAAACGATCGATTGTGATTACCTCAGCCTGGTATAAAGAGTTCCAATGATCTTTGCATCAAAAGTAATTATTTTTGCCACTTAAGGGAAAATCCCACGGGTCATCTCCCCTAAGGTGCCCCATTATGGAATCATGGCAATTATTTCATCGCTATCTTGAAATCATGCACCATCCTTTTCAGCGTGGAATTTTGCCTATCCAGTAGAACCTTGTCATCTACCTCCTTTCCATCATCCCTGATCTATGTTTCATGTCTCAGCTCAAAAGATGTTTCAACGTCTCACTCCATGAGTTGATCTTGAGTTGCTCGATCTTGAGAAGATCGTTCCCTGTAGAGTTCCCTTCCATCGTCATCGTGTTGGATGAAGATCTCGAAGACAGAGACGTCAAGAGCAATGAGATGCACTATATCGGTATCTTCGAGAAGGGCAGTTGGATCGAGAAGACTGTGATAGTTTTGTGACCCCTCTGTCTTCTCACTCCACTTCTTGAATCTCGGGACGAGATTCTTGTTTAGTAGGGGTGAGTTGTCACAGCCCTAGAGTACCTGAGTGAAATAGTTGCATCTGCACTCATGCATCATGTCTAAAATTTCTGAAAGTTGAATGGAGGTTTGTTGAAACCCTCAGAAATCACTTCAGAAATAATCAACATTAAAAATCTTTTCAAATGAGTCCAAGGAAATGTTCCTGTTATTTTGTAAAAATATTGGCAAGAGGTAAAATTCAAACCAATATTTTTGGAGTTTCAGAAATATTTATTTTGGGCATTTGAAATTAATTCAATAACTATTTGAATTGGATCTATATTTATTATATAATAAATATATGTTCAATAATTCTAAAAATTGTTGTGTAGCTTTGGAGAAGTCCATTTAGTTCACACAATTATTTTCATGAATTTTGAAAATGGTTTGGTCTTTGAACTAAATCAAAACAAAATAACAAGAATAGAAAACAAAAACAGAAAGAAAGAGAGGGCACTGTACCTGGCGCTCACCTGGCCTGGCCCAGCACGGCCCAGCCCAGCTGGCCGATGCCAGTCATCTCCCTCCTCTCGCCAGAAGGACGAGGGCGTGTGCTCGCCACGTGCGCGCCACCTCCACCTTGCTCTGGCCACCTCCTGCTTCCCCGACCCCTTCTAGCGACGCCACGGAGATGGCCCGAAGCCCCTGTCCCCTCTCCCTCACTCGCCGCTCTCTCTCCCCTCCCCTGGCTCTCTCCCTCTAGATCAACCGAGCGAAACCATTGCCGCTGACCAGCGCTCGCGCGGCCATAGCCACCCCCTTGCTCCCCTGGCGCGTCCGAGAGCTCCGCCTCGTTCCCCTCTTCCTCCTCACCGAGCCACATGGTGCCTGAAGCCCTGGACGCCGCCAATACCGCCATTCCCCTCGTCGGTCGCCGTGGATCCTCGCCGTCGATTCGGGAGCTACCGGGCGTCCCCGACCTCGCTCTCGCGCTCCCTGCACTCGTTGTGAGCCAATACGCCGAACCCCTCTCTTCCCATGATCTATTTCCCTCTCTAGCCGCCGTTCCCATCGAGCCCGAGAGCTCAGCTCCGCCAGCGATGTCGCCACCACGGCCTGAGCTCGACCTAGCCCTGACCTTGCACCGCATCATGCTCCTGGCGCCTCCAGGAGGCTGCCTAGCCACTCCGTTGGCTCGACCGAGCACTGCAGCCCAGCGCCCGAGCTACCCCGTACTCCGGCCGCCGCAGCCGAGCTCGTCGGCATCAGCTCCGGCCATCCCAGCTACCGCTGCTTGCTGGAATGGATGCGCGCGTGTGCCAGCAATCCGTAGCCGCAAACGGCGCGCCAAACCATCGACCGTGGGAAAATCCCGAGCCTTCCGCCGTCTCGAGCTTCGCCGGCGACGAGCCGCGGGTCAACTCCGGCGAGTTGACCCGGGGGTTTGACCCCGTCTGACCAGGGTTTGACCACCCTGGGTCACTGACGCATGGGGCCAGCCCTGCTAATTAACCCGGGTTAGTGTTAATTTATTTAGTTAGTTTAATTAGCCTCTGACATGTGGGCCGAAGCCCCTAATTAGTTAACTCGAGATTAATTAGAGCTAACTAATTTAGTTAACTAAACTAGACACTGACATGCAGGCCCCGCCCTGCTAACAGCCTGGTTAGGGTTAGTTTAACACTAACTAACTCAGTTAGTGGACTGAGTCACTGACCAGTGGGTCCCACCAGTCAGGTTTGACCCGGACCAGCCCCTGTTGACCTGCTGACATCATTCTGACGTCAGGCTGACGCAGTAATGCTTTCTGGATTTTAAATAAATTAGAAATGATTTATTTAATTCAGAAAATGTCCAAAACTTCCAAAAATCATAGAAATTCAACCGTAACTCCAAATGAAATAAATTATATATGAAAAATTATCAGAAAAACTCAAGGAATCTGTTTATGGCATTTTCATGCATGTTAGAGCAACTTATGGCTGCTGTTTAGGCCAATTCACATAAATGGAATTTAAACTCTCACTTATGGAGTTTGAATTTGAACCTAGGGTTCAAACCAACTTCATTTAATATGGTTGCTAGTTGCATTAGCTCAATCAACAGCATATTACCATGACATTATCATGCATCATAATTGTTGTATTGCATTGATTGTGTTCCTCTTTGTTTGCCGGTATTTGTCCCCTCTCGATAGACATGGTTCCGACGACAAGTTCGATGACACCGATGAAGAACTATACTATCTTCAGAAGTGGCAGGCAAGCAAAACCCCCTTGTTCATTACGATACAATCCCACTCTCCCGCTCCTGCTCTCTTTTACTGCATTAGGACAACACAATTCCTCTGTTACTTGCTGCGGTAGTTGAACCCCTTTCCTCTGCATGACCTGTCATTGCCACAGTAAATAGATGAAACCCACTAGCATGAGTAGGAGTTGTTTGAGCCCTGATGTGCCTACTCATTCATGCTTGTTTGTCATGCCTGCTACTGCTTAGAGTTGAGTCAGGTCTGATTCATCAGGGATGAATCAGAGGTGTGTAAACATGTCCTACTGTTGAGAGCTAAGTGTGAGAACATGATTTGGTAAAGGTAGCGGTGAGAGGCCATGTAGGAGTACATGGTGGGTTGTCTCATTGAAGCCGTCCTTAGGAACTGAGTTCTGTGTTTGTGATCCATGAAACAGTTACTAGCACGCATTGGGCCCGAAACCAATGGACCCTCTCGGCTTCTTGGTCACCCCTGTCCTCTGTCCAGGAGTTGCAACTAGTTTCTGGTGTTTATAGGATATGTGTTGGCGGCCGTGCGTAGCACTAGCCCTAGGGGTGGGCTACGATGCGGTAGATACACCATGGCACGGTGTACCGGGCGCCCGTTTGGTGTCTCGGGAACCCTGTTCACATCGTTCGGGGCCGTATGTGGAAACCTCGGCCAGACTCCCTGCGGATGGAACCTGGATAGGCGATAAACCTGGACTAGAGACTTGAGTGTTTAGGTAGGTCGTGGCCGACACCCTCGTTGGGCTTCCGCTTGAAGGTTGCCGAGTACATGTCGTGTAAACGGCGGTAAGTGGTGAGAGTGTGTGTGAAGAAGTACACCCCTGCAGGGTTAACATCATCTATTCGAATAGCCGTGTCTGCGGTAAAGGACTTCTGGGTCGCCTATAACAGTTCATAGACAAGTGAAAATGGATACTCTAAAACTCGCAAGATAAGTGTGAGTGCTATGGATGGCCTTCCCGTAGGGAGACGGGAGCGGATCCATAGTGGTGTATTGATTGGTGAATATGTGGACTTGTGTGCGCCACCTCAAGAGCTGCTTGCAGTCGTAGTTCAGGTTAGCCATTAAGTCAAAGCTGGCTTGCTGCAGTTAAACTCCACCACCCCCTTTGTTGATACCGATGCATATGTAGTTAGTTCTGATGTAAGTCTTGCTGAGTACCTTTGTACTCACGTTTGCTTAATTTGTGTTTTGCAGAGAGAGACTTCAGTCTCGCTAGTAGTTCCGCGTGGACTTCGACGTTAGCTTGATACCTCAGCTACGATCTTGTGCCCTTGGCAGGATCTGGTAGATAGTCAGGCTTCTCAGCCTTCTTCATTTGTAGTTGTCTGTACTCAGACAAGTTAAGCTTCCGCATGTGCTTGTTGCTTGTATGCTCTATATGTTGGGTCATAAGACCCATGTTTGTAATATCTCGCTCCTCGGAGCCTAATGAATAAATACTTTGAGTCATAGAGTTATGTTGTGATGTCATGTTGTATTTACACATATCGAGCATATTGTGTGTATGATTGAAATGCTTGGTATGTGTGGGATCCGACAATCTAGTTGTTTATCCTTGGCAGCCTCTCTTATGGGGAAATGTAGTCCAGTGCTTCCTTGAGCCATAGTAGTCCCCTACAGCCCGGTTCACCGGAGTCCTGCTAGCCCAGCACTACTGCTCAGATCACTTGACTGGTCGGCATGTGTTTCACTTCGTTCCTGTGTCTGTCCCTTCGGGGAAATGTCACGCGGTGACATCCGAAGTGCTGTTAGCCCAGCGCTACAGCCCCGATTCACACGCTGTTGACCGACATGCTCGATGTGATTCATGTATGCCTGTCCCCATAGGTTAGTACCGCTTTGGGTTCACGACTAGCCATGTCGGCCCGGGTTCTCTGTCATATGGATGCTAGCGACATTATCATATACGTGAGCCAAAAGGCGCAAACGGTCCCGGGCCATGGTAAGGCGACACCCGTGGGAATATCATGCGTGAGGCCGCAAAGTGATATGAGGTGGTACTGGCTAGATCGATGTGACTTGGAATCGGGGTCCTGACAATCGTGTAGTTCATTTGCTAGAGCTTTCCAGTGTCAAGTATCATTTCCTTAGACCATGAGATCGTGTAACTCCCGGATGCCGTAGGAGTGCTTTGGGTGTACCAAACTTCACAACGTAACTGGGTGACTATAAAGGTATACTACAAGTATCCCCGAAAGTATCTGTTGGGTTGACACGGATCGAGACTGGAATTTGTCACTCCGTATGACGGAGAGGTATCTCCGGGCCCACTCGGTAATGCATCATCATAATGAGCTCAATGTGACCAAGTGTTTGGTCACGGGATCATGCATTACTGTACGAGTAAAGTAACTTGCCGGTAACGAGATTGAACGAGGTATTGGGATACCGACGATCGAATCTCGGGCAAGTAATGTACTGATTGACAAAGGGAATTGTATACGAGATTGATTGAATCCTCGACATCGTGGTTCATCCGCTGAGATCATCATGGAACATGTGGGAGCCAACATGGGTATCCAGATCCCACTGTTGGTTATTGACCGGAGAGTCATCTCGGTCATGTCTACGTGTCTCCCGAACCCGTAGGGTCTACACACTTAAGGTTCGGTGACGCTAGGGTTGTAGAGATATTAGTATGCGGTAACCCGAAAGTTGTTCGAAGTCCCGGATAAGATCCCGGATGTCACGAGGAGTTCCAGAATGGTCCGGAGGTGAAGATTTATATATAGGAAGTCCAGTTTCGGCCATCGGGAAAGTTTCGGGGGTAATCGGTATTGTACCGGGACCACCGGGTGGGGCCACCTATCCTGGAGGGCCCCATGGGCTGAAGTGGGAGGGAAACCAGCCCCTGGTGGGCTGGTGCCCTCCCATGGGCCTCCCGATGCGCCTAGGGTTGGAAACCCTAGGGGTGGGGGCGCCCCACTTGGCTTGGGGGGGGGGGGGCAAGTTCCCCGCCTTGGCCGCCGCCCCCCCTTGGAGATCCCATCTCCTAGGGCCGCCCCCCTAGGGGCCCTATATATAGTGGGGGGGAGGGAGGGCAGCCGCACCAAGTCTCTGGCGCCTCCCTCTCCCCACGTAACACCTCTCTCTCTCTCTCTCGTTGGTGCTTGGCGAAGCCCTGCGAGATCACCATTGCTTCCACCACCACGTCGTCGTGCTGCTGGATCTCCATCAACCTCTCCTTCCCCTTACTGGATCAAGAAGGAGGAGACGTCTTCCCAACCGTACGTGTGTTGAACGCGGAGGTGCCGTCCGTTCGGCGCTAGGTCATCGGTGATTTGGATCATGACGAGTACGACTCCATCAACCCCGTTCTCTTGAACGCTTCCGCTCATGATCTACAAGGGTATGTAGATGCAATCTCCTCTCCCTCGTTGCTAGATGACTTCATAGATTGCTCTTGGTGATGCGTAGAAAATTTTAAAATTCTGCTACGTTCTCCAACAGTGGTATCAGAGCTAGGTCTATGCGTAGTTTTTATGCACGAGTAGAACACAAGTTGTTGTGAGCATTGATTTTGTCAATTTACTTGCCGTTACTAGTCTTATCTTGATTCGGCGGCATCGTGGGATGAAGCGGCCTGGACCGACCTTACACATACGCTTACGTGAGACTGGTTCCACCGACTGACATGCACTAGTTGCATAAGGTGGCTAGCGGGTGTCTGTCTCTCCCACTTTATTCGGATCGGATTCGATGAAAAGGGTCCTTATGAAGGGTAAATAAAAATTGGCATATCACGTTGTGGTTTTGGCGTAGGTAAGAAACGCTCTTGCTAGAAACCTATAGCAGCCACGTAAAAACTTGCAACAACAATTAGAGGATGTCTAACTTGTTTTTGCAGCATGTGCCATGTGATGTGATATGGCCAAAAGGATGTGATGAATGATATATGTGATGTATGAGATTGATCATGTTCTTGTAATAGGAATCACGACTTGCATGTCGATGAGTATGACAACCGGCAGGAGCCATAGGAGTTGTCTTAATTTATTTATGACCTGCGTGTCAACATAAACGTCATGTAATTACTTTACTTTATTGCTAAACCGTTAGCCATAGTAGTAGAAGTAATAGATGATGAGATAACTTCATGAAGATGATGGAGATCATGATGATGGAGATCATGGTGTCATGCCGGTGACGAGGATGATCATGGCGCCCCGAGGATGGAGATCAAAAGGAGCAAATGATACTGGCCATATCATGTCACTATTTGATTGCATGTGATGTTTATCATGTTTTTGCTTCTTATTTGCTTAGAACGACGGTAGTAAATAAGATGATCCCTCACAATAATTTCAAGAAAGTGTTCCCCCTAACTGTGCACCGTTGCTAAGGTCCGTTGTTCCGAAGCACCACGTGATGATCGGGTGTGATAGGCTCTAACGTTCGCATACAATGGGTGTAAGCCAGATTTACACACGCAATACACTTAGGTTGACTTGACGAGCCTAGCATGTACAGACATGGCCTCGGAGCACGGAAGACCGAAAGGTCGAACTTGAGTCGTATAGAAGATACGATCAACATGAAGATGTTCACCGATGATGACTAGTCCGTCTCACGTGATGATCGGACACGACCTAGTTGAATCAGATCATGTATCACTTAGATGACTAGAGGGATGTCTATCTGAGTGGGAGTTCATTAAATAATTTGATTAGATGAACTTAACTATCATGAACTTAGTCTAAAATCTTTGCAATATGTCTTGTAGATCAAATGGCCCACGCTAATGTTGCCCTCAACTTCAACGCGTTCCTAGAGAAAACCAAGCTGAAAGACGATGGCAGCAACTACACAGACTGGGTCCGTAACCTGAGGATTATCCTCATAGCTGCCAAGAAAGCATATGTCCTTGATGCACCGCTAGGTGAAGCACCTGTTTTCCCTGCAGAACAAGACGTTATGAATGCTTGGCAGACACGTAGTGATGATTACTCCCTGGTTCAGTGCGGCATGCTTTACAGCTTAGAACCGGGGCTCCAAAAGCGTTTTGAGCAACACGGAGCATATGAGATGTTCCAAGAGCTGAAAATGGTTTTCCAAGCTCATGCCCGGGTCAAGAGATATGAAGTCTCTGACAAGTTCTACAGTTGTAAGATGGAGGAGAACAGTTCTGTCAGCGAGCACATGCTCAAAATGTCTGGGCTGCATAACCGCTTGTCTCAGCTAGGAGTTAATCTCCCGGATGATGTGGTCGTTGAAAAAATCCTTCAGTCGCTCCCACCTAGCTACAAGAGCTTTGTGATGAACTTCAATATGCAGGGGATGGAAAAGGCCATTCCCGAGGTATATTCAATGCTGAAATCAACGGAGGTGGAAATCAAAAAGGAACATCAAGTGTTGATGGTGAATAAAACCACTAAGTTCAAGAAAGGAAAGGGTAAAAAGAACTTCAAGAAGGACGGCAAGGGAGTTGCCGCGCCCGGTAAGGAAGATGCCGGTAAGAAGTCAAAGAATGGACCCAAGCCTGAGACTGAGTGCTTTTATTGCAAGGGAAACAGTCACTGGAAGTGGAATTGCCCCAAGTACTTAGCGGAAAAGAAGGCCGGCAATACCAAAGGTATATGTGATATACATGTTATTGATGTGTACCTTACCAGCGCTCGTAGTAGCCCCTGGGTATTTGATACCGGTGCAGTTTCTCATATTTGTAACTCAAAACAGGAACTGCGGAATAAACGGACACTGGCAAAGGACGAGGTGGTGATGCGCGTCGGGAATGGTTCCAAGGTCGATGTGATCGCCGTCGGCACTCTACCTCTGCATTTACCTACGGGATTAGTTTTAAACCCCAATAATTGTTATTTAGTACCAGCTTTGAGCATGAACATTGTATCTGGATCTCGTTTAATGAGAGATGGCTACTCATTTAAATCTGAGAATAATGGTTGTTCTATTTATATGAGAGACATGTTTTATGGTCATGCCCCGCTAGTCAATGGTTTATTCATATATAATCTCGAACATGATGTTACACACATTCATAGTGTGAATGCCAAAAGATGTAAGGTTGATAATGATAGTCCCACATACTTGTGGCACTGCCGCCTTGGTCACATTGGTGTCAAACGCATGAAGAAACTCCATGCAGATGGACTTTTGGAGTCTCTTGATTATGAATCATTTGACACGTGCGAACCATGCCTCATGGGTAAAATGACCAAGACTCAGTTCTCTGGAACAATGGAGCGAGCAACCAACTTATTGGAAATCGTACATACTGATGTGTGCGGTCCAATGAGCGTTGAGGCTCGCGGTGGCTATCGTTATGTCCTCACCCTCACTGATGACTTAAGTAGATATGGGTATGTCTACTTAATGAAACACAAGTCTGAGACCTTTGAAAAGTTCAAGGAATTTCAGAGTGAGGTTGAGAATCAACGTGACAGGAAAATCAAGTTCTTACGATCAGATCGTGGGGGATAATATTTGAGTCACGAATTTGGCACGCACTTAAGGAAATGTGGAATAGTTTCACAACTCACGCCACCTGGAACACCACAGTGTAATGGTGTGTCCGAACGTCGTAATCGCACCCTATTGGATATGGTACGATCTATGATGTCTCTTACCGATCTACCGCTATCATTTTGGGGTTATGCTATAGAGACTACCGCATTCACCTTAAATAGGGCTCCATCGAAATCCGTTGAGACGACACCGTATGAATTGTGGTTTGGCAAGAAACCTAAGCTGTCATTTCTGAAAGTTTGGGGATGCAATGCTTATGTCAAGAAACTTCAACCTGAAAAGCTCGAACCCAAATCGGAAAAATGCGTCTTCATAGGATACCCTAAAGAAACTATTGGGTATACCTTCTATCTTAGATCCGAAGGGAAGACATTTGTTGCCAAAATGGATCCTTTCTAGAGAAAGAGTTTCTCTCGAAAGAAGTAAGTGGGAGGAAAGTAGAACTTGATGAAGTGTTGCCTCTTGAACCGGAGAGTGGCGCAGCTCAAGAAATTATTCCCGAGGTGTCTGCACCGACTAGGGAGGAAGTTAATGATGATGATCATGAAACTTCAGATCAAGTTGCTACTGAACTTTGAAGGTCCACAAGGACGTGTTCCGCACCAGAGTGGTACGGCAACCCTATCCTGGAAATCATGTTGTTGGACAATGGTGAACCTTCGAACTATGAAGAAGCGATGGCGAGCCCAGATTTCGACAAATGGCTGGAAGCCATGAAATCCGAGATAGGATCCATGTCTGAAAACGAAGTATGGACTTTGACTGACTTGCCCGTTGATCGGCGAGCCATAGAAAATAAATGGATCTTTAAGAAGAAGACAGACGCGGATGGTAATGTGACCATCTATAAAGCTCGGCTTATCGCTAAGGGTTATCGACAAGTTCAAGGGGTTGACTACGATGAGACATTCTCACCCGTAGCAAAGCTGAAGTCTGTCCGAATCATGTTAGCAATTGCCGCATTCTATGATTATGAGATATGGCAAATGGACGTCAGAACGGCATTCCTTAATGGTTTCCTTAAGGAAGAATTGTATATGATGCAGCCGGAAGGTTTTGTCGATCCTAAGAATGCTGACAAGGTGTGCAAGCTCCAACGCTCAATCTATGGGCTAGTGCAAGCATCCCGGAGTTGGAACATTCGTTTTGATGAGATGATCAAAGCGTTTGGGTTTACGCAGACTTATGGAGAAGCCTGCGTTTACAAGAAAGTGAGTGGGAGCTTCGTAACATTTCTCATATTGTATGTGGATGACATACTATTGATGGGAAATGATATAGAATTCTTGGAAAGCATAAAGGCCTACTTGAACAAGTGTTTTTCAATGAAGGACCTTGGAGAAGATGCTTATATATTAGGCATTAAGATCTATAGAGATAGATCGAGACGCCTCATTGGTCTTTCACAAAGTACATACCTTGACAAGATATTGAAGAAGTTCAATATGGATCAGTCCAAGAAGGGGTTCTTGCCTGTATTGCAAGGTATGAGATTGAGCACAGCTCAATGCCCGACCACGGCAGAAGATAGAGAAAAGATGAGTGTCGTCCCCTATGCCTCGGCCATAGGGTCTATCATGTATGCCATGATGTGTACCAGACCTGATGTAAACCTTGTCGTAAGTTTGGTAGGAAGGTACCAAAGTAATCCCGGCATGGAACACTGGACAGCGGTCAAGAATATCCTAAAGTACTTGAAAAGGACTAAGGATATGTTTCTCGTGTATGGAGGTGACGAAGAGCTGGTCGTAAAGGGTTAAGTCGATGCTAGCTTCGACACAGATCTGGATGACTCTAAGTCACAAACCGGATACGTGTATATTTTGAATGGTGGGGCAATCAGCTGGTGCAGTTGCAAGGAAAGCGTCGTGGCGGGATCTACATGTGAAGCGGAGTACATGGCAGCCTCGGAGGCAGCACAAGAAGCAATATGGGTGAAGGAGTTCATTACCGACCTAGGAGTTATTCCCAATGCATCGAGCCCGATGACTCTCTTCTGTGACAACACTGGAGCTATTGCCCTTGCTAAGGAGCCCAGGTTTCACAGGAAGACCAGGCATATCAAGCGTCGCTTCAACTCCATTCGTGAAAATGTTCAAAATGGAGACATAGATATTTGCAAAGTGCATACAGACCTGAATGTCGCAGATCCATTGACTAAACCTCTTCCTCGAGAGAAACATGATCAACACCAGAACTCTATGGGTGTTCGATTCATCACAATGTAACTAGATTATTGACTCTAGTGCAAGTGGGAGACTTTTGGAAATATGCCCTAGAGGCAATAATAAAATGATTATTATTATATTTCCTTGTTCATGATAATTGTCTATTGTTCATGCTATAATTGTGTTATCCGGAAATCATAATGCATGTGTGAATACATAGACCATAACATGTCACTAGTAAGCCTCTAGTTAACTAGCTCGTTGATCAATAGATAGTCACGGTTTCCTGACTATGGACATTGGATGTCATTGATAACAGGATCACATCATTAGGAGAATGATGTGATGGACAAGACCCAATCCTTAGCATAGCACAAGATCGTGTAGTTCGTTTGCTAGAGCTTTTCCAGTGTCAAGTATCATTTCCTTAGACCATGAGAGACGCACCAGAACTTCTCCTTCCTCTCACCACCGGTTCCAATCTCTGAGCTGCTGCTGTCTTCCTCATCCCAGTTTGCGATGTGCACCGCAGGTCGGGACAGTAGGCCTCTGAAACCGCACCTCTTTGAGTCATGTACGGGAGAAGGGTGATAAGGTTTTTGGGGAGCGCTCTGCGCGACTACTGGCTTCTTCATCACGGACTCCGACGACTACTTCCCCGACGACAACTTCTTCCCCGACGTCGACTACCTCAGCAATGACATGGCTGGAGAGGATGTCGATCCCAAGTCCAGTGCTTCTGCTGCTGCTGTCCCGTATGTGTTCTTCTTCTTTCTGTCAGATGTCCTGCCACAGTTTCTCGTACTAGTTCTTGCCCTACATGTGTTAGGTTCTACTCCATATATGCAACATGATCTAGTGTCTGTCCTAGATGTGTTCAGTTCAAGTTCATATATGCAGATGCTATTTACTTTCTCTCCATCAGATTGCATGACTTGCTTTATCGCAGCTATATTAGTCATGCTTTATCTAATATTTATGTTAATAAAATCATTTGGTAAATTGCTCATATTTCCAACAATCCAAAAACCTTATTATAGGCAATTTACCCCGAGTGGTTTTGCTGCTTCCATGAGACCTCCTATGTTTGAGGGTATCCACTATAAGAGGTGGTGGGTGAGAGCAGTCTTATGGTTTCAAACCATGAGTTGCTATGACGCCACTCTCGGCAAACCTGAAGGAGAGCTTGATGCTCAACAGGCACAAGCTTTTCAGAAAATGGATACTCTGTTTAAGGCTGCTCTCTTGAGTGTTCTTGGTGAGAACATAGTTGATGCTTATGCGTCAATTGATAATGGAAAATATATGTGGGATGCACTCGAGGCCAAGTTTGGGGTCTCGGATGCTGGGACTGAGCTGTACATCATGGAGCAATTCTATGATTACAGGATGACTGAAGAGCGCTCCGTGGTTGAGCAAGCTCATGAGATACAGTCATTTGCTAGAGAACTTGAGCACTTCGGTTGTATGCTACCGGACAAGTTTGTTGCCAGAGGTATCATCACTAAGCTTCCTCCTTCATGGAGGAACTTTGCTACCTTGCTGAAGCATAAGAGGCAGGAGTTTTCCGTCCCGGATCTCATTGGCAGTCTTGATGTGGAAGAAAAGGCGAGAGCAAAGGACACACCTGCTCGAGGTATTGAGGGAGGATCTAGTGCCAATGTGGTACAGAAGCAGAACTTCCAGCCCCACAAGTTCAAAAACAAGGGCAAGTTTGATGGAAAGAACAAGGCTGTGCAACACACGAACTTCAAGAAGAAGAATGACAAGAAGAAAGGTGCTTCTCATGTGTGTGGGGATCCTGATCATTGGGCTCCTAGTTGCCCTAATCGCTATGACAAGTGTCATCCTGGGAAAGGCGGCAAGACCGCTAATGTTGTCATTGGAGACACTGACATGAAGGATGCTGGACCGCAGGGACTTCAACCGTGCTGATGGGCAACGGTTCAAGTGCTTCTGTTCGTGGTGTTGGCACGGTCGATCTGAAGTTTACTTCGGGGAAGATCGTGCGGCTGAAGAACGTGCATTATGTCCCCTCTGTCAATAAAAATCTTGTTAGCGGATCTCTTCTGTGTAGAGATGGCTACAAGCTTGCCTTTGAGTCGAATAAATTTGTAATATCCAAGTATGGAACCTTTGTTGGTAAAGGCTATGACTCAGGAGGCTTGTTTCGTTTATCCTTATCAAGTTCTTAATCATATTTGCAACAATAGTGAATCCAATGTGTGGCATTCACGTCTTTGTCATGTTAACTTTGGTTGCATGTCGCGACTAGCGAAGTTGAACTTAATCCCTAGTTTCACCACCATCAAGGGATCTAAGTGTCAAGTGTGTGTGCAAGCTAAGCAACCTCGTAAGTCTCACATGACTGCGGAAATAAGAAATCTTGCACCACTAGAGCTCATACATTCAGATCTATGTGAAATGAATGGTGTGTTGACAAAAGGTGGAAAGAAATATTTCATGGCGTTAATTGATGACTCCACTAGATACTGCCGTGTGTATCTTCTGAAATCTAAGGATGAGGCTTTGAACTTTTTCAAGATCTATAAAGTTGAAGTGGAAAACCAACTTGATCGAAAAATCAAGAGGCTTAGGTCCGACCATGGTGGAGAGTATTTTTCCAATGAATTTGATGCTTTTTGTGCGGAACATGGTATAATCCATGAGAGGACGCCTCCCTATTCACCTCAGTCAAATGGGGTGGCCGAAAGAAAGAACCGCACTCTAACAGATTTGGTTAACGCCATGTTAGACACTTCGGGTCTCTCCAAGGCATGGTGGGGGGAGGCGATATTAACTGCATGTCATTTCCTAAACCGAGTTCCCACAAAGAACAAAGAGATAACTCCATTCGAGGAATGGGAGAAGAAAAGGTTAAAACTCTCTTATCTATGAACATGGGGTTGTTTGGCGAAAGTCAATGTTCCAATTTCAAAGAAGCGGAAGCTTGGACCAAAGACTATGGATTGTGTTTTCCTGAGATATGCTTTTCATAGCATTGGCTATAGATTCTTGGTTCTAAAATCTGAGGTACCTGGCATACATGTCGGTACGATCATGGAGTCGAATGATGCGACTTTCTTTGAAGATATCTTTCCCATGAAGGATATGGCTACCTCATCTAATCAGGAGATGCCTAGTTCATCGAATCAGGAACCAGTTACAATTACCGAACCTGCCATTTCGATGGAACACTTTGAAAGTCCTGTGGAGGAGAACAATGAAGTTCCTACTGGGAGCAAGAGACAGAGGACTGCAAAGTCTTTTGGTGATAATTTTCTTGTGTATCTCATAGATGACACTCCCAGTTCTATTTCAGAGGCCTATGCATCTGAAGATGCTGACTACTGGAAGGAAGCAGTTCATAGCGAGATGGATTCCATCTTGGCGAATGAAACCTGGGAGATAACTGATCGTTCTTATGGGTGCAAACCTATAGGATGCAAATGGGTATTTAAGAAGAAGCTTAGGCCTGATGGTACTATTGAGAAGTACAAGGCTCAGCTCGTGGCTAAGGGTTATACCCAAAAGGAAGGTGAAGACTTCTTTGATACTTACTCACCTGTGGCTCGACTGACCACTATTCGAGTTCTACTTTCACTAGCTGCCTCGCATGGTCTTCTCGTTCATCAAATGGATGTTAAGACTGCTTTCCTAAATGGAGAGTTGGACGAGGAAATTTATATGGAACAACCAGATGGGTTTGTAATAGATGGTCAGGAAGGGAAAGTATGCAAGTTGCTGAAGTCTTTGTACGGACTTAAGGAAGCACCCAAATAGTGGCATGAGAAGTTTGAAAGAACTTTAACAGCTGCAGGCTTTGTTGTAAACGAAGCTGACAAATGTGTGTACTATCGCCATGGTGGGGCGAGGGAGTTATCCTTTGCTTGTATGTTGATGACATACTGATTTTCGGAACAAATCTGAATGTTATTAAGGAGGTCAAGGATTTCCTATCTCATTGTTTTGAGATGAAGGATTTAGGAGTGGCTGATGTCATTCCGAACATCAAGTTGTTGAGAGACGATGATGGTGGGATTACATTGCTTCAATCTCACTATGTGGAAAAGATCTTGAGTCGCTTTGGCTATAGTGACTGCAAGCCCTCTCCAACACCATATGATGCGAGTGTGTTACTTCGAAAGAATCGAAGAATTGCTAGAGATCAATTGAAATATTCTCAGATTATTGGCTCGCTTATGTACTTAGCAAGTGCTACAAGACCTGACATCTCTTTTGCTGTTAGCAAACTGAGTCTGTTTGTCTCAAAACCAGGAGATGTGCATTGGAAAGCTCTAGAGAGAGTTTTGCGTTATTTGAAAGGCACTGCAAATTATGGAATTCACTACACCGGGCATCCAAAGGTGCTTGAAGGGTATAGTGACTCAAACTGGATCTCAGATGCTGATGAGATAAAGGCCACGAGCGGTTATGTATTCACTCATGGAGGTGGCGCTGTTTCTTGGAAGTCTTGCAAGCAGACCATCTTAACGAGGTCAACAATGAAAGCAGAACTCACAGCACTAGATACAGCTACGGTTGAAGCAGATTGGCTTCGTCGGCTCTTGAATGACTTGTCGGTTGTTGAGAAACCTGTACCGGGTATCCTTATGAACCGCGACAATCAAACTGTGATCACAAAAGTGAGCAGCTCAAAGGATAACATGAAGTCATCAAGACACGTTCAGAGAAGGTTAAAGTCTGTCAGGAAAATGAAAAACTCTGGAGTTATTGCATTGGATTATATCCAAACTTCTAAAAATCTGGCAGATCCTTTTACTAAGGGTCTATCACGTAATGTGATAGATAATGCATCGAGGGAGATGGGTATGAGACCCACAATATGAGTTGATCACAATGGTAACCTATTCTTTGTGATCGGAGATCCCATGAATTAGATGTGGAAGACAAGCTGTTGGTCAACTGAGAGGAGAGTATCCTTACTATTCACAATACCACTCCATGAAGATGCAATACTCTCCTAATCTGCATGGCAGGTTGATGTATATCTTAATGTGTTCTAAGTGGCTTATTTAAGCAGAGATGTTATCCTGCAGAACATCTTTTGAAGAACACACCTATATGAGTCTGATTGTCAAACGTTGCAATCTATGAGAGTAGGGTTGTCTCTAGTAAACTCATGAAAGGTCATGGAGTATGACGCATAAGCTCCACCCGCGGGGAAGACCCACGGTAGCCACGTATCGGTCAAGGCTTTATGTGAAGCTGGATTCGCAGAAAACTTGCAGTTCAAGGCCCAGTCCACTGTTCAAGTTGCTTACTAGTGTAGCATAGAGTTCTAGGTGGAAGTTCAACTTAACAGTCTCCACTGCAGTACCAGTATATAAAACAGTGTTTTGGAACCAAAGGCAAATTTCTGTGTGCCTCTGGGATCTGGTGGCGGATTGCTGGAATTTAGTCTATTTTGGGCAGCCCAATAACTATTTCAGAAATTCCTAATAAATCCTAGAGGCCCATTTAGCCCATTTGTGCAAGGCAAGTGATACTACTAAAGTTTAGTCCCACATTACTAGTTTAGTGGGAGTTGGACCTCCTTATAAGGGAGGTTCTTTCCCCACATGTACGAGCATGAGAACAAGAGGGATATCCACGCGCGCTCCTCCTCCGCCGCCCGCCTCGCCACGCCTCGTCACGCCGCGCCGCGGGTTGCGGGAATGAGCCGAGCCGATATCTAAATTTTTGCCACGCAGTACGGGTATATGGAAGCTGATTTTTTTTTGCGAAAGTGGAGTTCGAATGCGAACGGTGCAGCCCTTCGGCTGCTGGCTGTTCGCTTCGTCTCTGTCTCTTCGTTTTGCCTCCCGTCGTTGCCCTCTCGCCTCCTTCTCTTGCGCTTATAAAAGGGAGGCCGCTCCTCCCAGAGAGACGCACCATAACTTCTCATTCCTCTCGCCACCGGTTCCAATCTCTGAGCTGCTGTTGTCTTCCTCATCCCGGCTTGCGGCGTGCACCGCAGGTCGGGACAGTAGGCCTCCGAAACCGCACCTCTTTGAGTCCTGTACGGGAGAAGGGTGATAAGGTTTTTGGGGAGCGCTCTGCGCGACTACTGGCTTCTTCATCACGGACTCCGACGACTACTTCCCCGACGACAACTTCTTCCCCGACGTCGACTACCTCAGTAACGACATGGCTGGAGAGGATGTCGACCCCAAGTCCAGTGCTTCTGCTGCTGCTGTCCTGTATGTGTTCTTCTTCTTTCTGTCAGATGTCCTGCCATAGTTTTTCGTACTAGTTCTTGCCCTACATGTGTTAGGTTCTACTCCATATATGCAACATGATCTAGTGTCTGTCCTAGACGTGTTCAGTTCAAGTTCATATATGCAGATGCTATTTACTTTCTCTCCGTCAGATTGCATGACTTGCTTTATCGCAGCTATATTAGTCATGCTTTATCTAATATTTCTATTAATAAAATCATTTGGTAAATTGCTCATATTTCCAACAGGTTCATGGCTAATTTTTTTTCAACAGTTCAGTTCAACAATTCAATAATTCAATTTTCACAGGGAGCAAGACCACCTTAGGATCAGAGAAATGGTTAACACAGAGATATTAAAAAATGATGCAATAAAATAATACTATCTAATATCCATCTTGTTTGCAGGAATTTACAGCTGGATAAGAAATTTGGTTGATAGATAAATAACTGAACTGAATTCCTGTTGCATTGCAGTATGAAGTAGACATTCAGAGAGTTTTGGACTTGGTAGCTTCATCATGCGGAGGGAGGCGGCCTAGAGCGGGATCATGGCTAGCTCTGACCATGCCTTATGCATGGATGAACTGATATGCTACACACGAATAGATATCGTGAGTTACCTGCGAGAGAGGTGGCGACCTCGATGATGGCCGGAGCTAGCCCGACTGCATAGATGCTCGCCATGGCCGTAGGTTGGTGGGGAGCAGGCCCTGCAGGGCCGGTGCGGCGTTGCAGGGAGGAGGAAAGAGAACGGCAGGATCGAAGCTCCCGGTAGCGCTTGGTGTAGGGATCCGGCGTGCGTTTGTGTTCGGTGGCGGGATCCTGGCGCATGCGGAGTGAGGCGGCCTGGAGCGGGATCCTGGTGTGCCGTGGCGGGAGGCAACGGTAGAGAGAGGGAGGCAGTGGGGTGGGTTATCTAATTTACTTTACCTGTTCGGAAAATCGGAACCCTCTCCTAGATAGGATGCGGCAGTATTCTTTTACTGGGAACAAAATAGTTATATCCTATACATATGCCATTAATTCATTTACAAAGCAGTTTATTACTCCCTCCATTCCCTTATACAAGGTCACTATAAAAAAAATACAATTTGCATCTATACAAGGTCGATAACAATAAACGAAGCAAAAATTAATGATGTTTCCTCGTACTCCCTCCGGTCCTCTTTACTCCGCATATAAGATTTGTTTGAAGTCAAACTCGTGATTTTGACCAACTTTATCAAAAAATATACTAAAATTTACAATACAAAATCAATATTGTTAGATGCATCATGAATTTAATTTTCATATTATATAATCTTAGTATTGTAGATGTCGATAATTTTCCATATAAATATGGTCAAACTTTACAAAGTTTGGCTTCAGACAATTCTTATATGCGATATAAAAAGGACATAAGATACTTCTTTCCCATTCCTTCCTTGCATGCTTGCGGCGTATTGATGGTCCCAGTTAACCAACAGAAAAGTTGGCTTGCAAAATATAGTCATTAAATTTTATCTTGGTATTGTATAATCTAAGTTTGTGGCCTTGTATAAAGAAATTAAGGAAGTATGATATATAACACATATTGCGTTGATCAAATTGAGGATATAAAGATACACGTGCGTCTTACAAATAAGAAGGAAGGGAGTTGAGCAGTATACAAAGAGCGAATTATTATTTTTCCAATAATTTGGATTGCTTACCACATGTGTCACGTGGTACAAAGAGCGGATTATAATTAGCATACATCTTGGTATAATTTAGACGAAAATTGACCCAACGACATGTACATTTTCCCGTTTTATTTTTCTTTATCCAAAGTACACCATTACCATAACCATGCATATGTCATGCTTTAGAATTGCACGAAATTTGATCGGAATGCACATACGCATGATTTTAAGCTGCCTCCATAATCCATATGATAAGTCCAGATCGGCCAGCGACCACGCATGAATGTACACATGACGAGTGATATCACGCGAGCTTCGGCCGGAGGATGGCCCTGTGCTTGAGATGCTGCCGGAGGCGGTACCAGTCGTGAACTGCGTCGGGGACAAGGCCGGCGAGGAACCACTGCAGTTGCTGGGACGCGTCGGGCACACAGAGCACACCGTGGCCGATCCACCGCGCCGCGTCCCGGGCGTACGCGTCGGCGGTCGCCACGAACGCCGGGAACGTCATGGTGGCCTTTATTGCCGGCGACAGCATGCCGGTGTGCACGTAGAACGGGACCTGGCACTGCACGTCGATGCCCCTGTGCTTGTACTCCACGCTGAGGCACCGCGTCAGGTGCTGCACGTACCGTTTTGTGGCGCTGTAGACGGTGTAGAGCGGGAAGGAGGGCACGGCCACCGTGGACCCGGACCCGACGTTGACAATGGCGCCCCTCCCCCGCTCCAGCATCCCCGGCAGCACTGCCGCCGTCACCTCTGTGAGCGCCATCACGTTCACCAGCACCATCCTCGCCAGCCGCTCCACGTCCGCCTCGTGGACGTACAGCGCGCCCGGCCGATTCACGGCGGCGTTGTTCACCAGTAGCCCCACGTCCAGCCCCTCTGTGGCCTCTTTGAGCCGCCCCATCGCCTCGTCGCCGGCGGCGGTGCCGACGAGAGAGAGGTCGAATACCACGGTCTTGGTCTCCACCCCGGGGTGGGCCTCGTGGAGGGCAGCCGAGACGTATTGCAGGTTGGCCGCGTCGAGGTCGAGGAGGACGAGGCTGATGCCACGGCGGGCGAGCTCCATGGCCATGGATCGGCCTAGCCCCGTGGTTGGGCCGGTAACGACCGCCCACGAGCCGTAGTGGCGGCGGAGGTTGATGGGCCGGCGGAGGCAGAGGGCGAGGTGGGCAAGGAGACGGAGGCAGGCAGCGGACAGGTACATGGCGCCTAATCCGGCCAGGGAGACGAACCAGACCTGCACTGCCGCCGCCATGTCGCAGCTAGCTCCGACCGCTCGGAATTAGTTTGCTACTCCATGCTGCCCCAGTGGCCCCTATATATCTCTTCTTCCCATCAACCCAATCACCGTTATGGATCGTGGCCCGCAATCACACCAATCGACATTGGTGTTCTCTAGAATAACTGAATCAATGTGACAAGCAACTATTACCTTCGTCCCAAATTATTTGTCTTAGATTTGTCTTATATGAATGTATCTAGACATGAGACGAAAAAAATATAGGATGGAGTCAGTCTGAGGCAAGAAAGCAATCACTTTAATTGCAACTAACTCATCTTAGAGCATGTTTAATAAGATATAGTCAGCTGGTTATAAGGATTAAACAATTATATTTGTGTTGACTTGGATGAGAGAGAAGAGAAAAGAAAAAGGAAGCTAATTTTAAATTAACAGCCGGTTGCAAGGCGAACTCCAAAAAAACATTATGAGAGTGTATGACGGGTCATGCATTAATAAAGTAGTACTACTTAGCAACTACTCCCTTCGTCCCATAGCTTGCAAAATGCTCTTATATTATGAACGAAGGGAGTAGCTATCATACATGTTGGATATTAGATTGACTATATGTAACATGATAACTCCATATAGCCAGTTGTTAGGCAATACTATTACACACGCTCTTACACCACACCAGAGCACATCATCGTCAGAGCTTGTGGGGATCGGACGGAGATGAGAAGAAGACAATGTATTCAATAAGATGCTGACGCACGGGACCCACTTGCTAGTAATGAAAAGTGTTGGCCAAAAATTATTGGTCGCATAACATGGTAAATGAAGTAATTTCAGTTTTCAATTCGACCAAATGACCAAACATTTCACTTGATTTCGGTAACAATATGACCAAGTATTTTGAATTTTTGAAAATAATTTGAATCCATGTGTTCTACTGTAATGATAGAAATATTTTGACCAAAAGGCAACTATCTTAGTATCTGTGTAAATGATTGAAACTTCAGAAATTTCAATGAGATTTTCATTTGCACTAGTTAAAACAATATCTATTGGCGCCTGGATAGTTGGGGCTATGGGCCCTCTATAATTATCTTTTCTCCTTGTAGTAATATTCTGCCGTCGATCAGAAACAATAATAACACGTTGCCTTGGATGTATCAGAGCATCTACAATCGCAAATCCGGCCTCAAACGCCTATAGACGCGCCTGAGCGTGTCCACGGACAGTGATCGGACAACACACAAAAAATTGATTCCACAACAAAAACACCATTTCTAAATCACCAATTCTAAATTATTACATGGAACGTAAAATCCAATCTAAGCGGAGCTCCGCTGGCTCCACCGTGCTCATATCCGGCGGCCGGCGGCGCCCTCGAAGTGTTGATCCGGTCACCGACGAGGTAGAGTAGGACATGAGACATGGACCGGCTGACGGAACTCAAGGCGTCACCATCTACCATGCCCTGCTCTTTCTCGTCGGGGTTCGGAACCTTTACGATGCCGGTGGATGTAAGATCAATGATGGATCTGTTTTGGGAGGAGCCGGTGACGTCAATCACAACGCGGTTTGCGGCGCCCAGGGTGGCCATGCACCACGCTGGGCACCAAAGAATGCGACTCCGCCTCGCCAACGTCCTCTACGATGAGGGGTGTTGCCGCCTCCCACCCCCGCTGCCTCGTACAGCGGGCACGTCGCGCCGTATTTGTGTTGGCAGATGTCTTTGGGTTCACCTTTCCCTCGGCGCGCCAACGAAACGGTTGCGCATCCGCCGGCATGTTCGGACGCCAGACGGACCGCAACGTCTCCGGTGAGGCAGAGGTGACACACTTTCTGCCGGACCCATGCGCCATTTGGGGTGACGCAATGGATTTCGGGCGGAATGAGTCCGAGCGCCACCGTCGGGCGGGCTCCTCCCAGGAGCGGCGGAGCGCGAGACAGATGGTCATCTCCTCCTCAGAGCCTCGTGGGATGAGTTTCGGGTCAACGAATCTGAAGGTGTAGGATTCGAATCTGCTGCCCGCCATGCCGGAGTGGGTAAAAAATCGTCGGACGGAAGCTTGTGGGCGGAGGGAGTGGACTGGAGGAGAGGAAAGTGGAGTGAAATGCGGCTGAAGTTTTGGTTGGAGGTGCAGATAGGATCATTTTATATGGGGTCAGGTGAAGCAGTATGGGCCGGATCCAACGTAAGGGGCACATCCGGACATTCCTTATATCTGTCAGATTTAGACTGGATACAGGGAATGCCAGTCAAGTCCTATCGAGCGTGTATTTGGTTGATCGAGGGTCATGTACAATACATACTAGTGTTTGGATGAGAACATGTCCGTTACAAAATGCCATCCTGGGAAACTAGTACTCCAGATGATCAGGATTTAGGGTACACATGTGGATAATCTCATAGGTGCCGTTTGGTTTGGACTCAATTAAGCCTATTAATAACGTGACGTCCAAATTGGCCTGTGTATGGACCAAGGCATCATTCTCAAAATGACCAGCCGCAGACTGCGAGCTATATGTGTACGCAGGGCCTGTCAGGCTATAAATATAGACGGATGACACACGCAGAAAGAGAGAGCAAGCGAAGCGACGTGTGAGATGGTGTGCGTACGTGTAAGGTAGGTTCTGACTCACTGAAGGCAGCTTATAACCACCAAGTATTCACTTAAACCAACGTGGCAACGCCACATTTCAGTCTTGGTCGTTTCAAGAGGCAGAACAAGAAATTCTCGACTCTTCGCCAGGAAACACGAGGCCTGTGGAGGGGTGGCGTCAGGAAGAAAGAACATGCATGGACTCCGTTGGGGCATTGTCCACAACCACACAGCTTGGGCACGTACGCCGCCTTTGCACCATGGGTCAAGAGAGTGTCTGGCACATTATTACACGCAAGCAAACGAAAAGGAAATAGACTGTAGTGTTACATCGTGACAGTCAGGTACAGCTGCGCTTGGGTAGAAAATTTCTCCCTCGAAAAGTAGCAACTCGCGTAGAGGTCCCCCAAGAAAATCTCGTGCGTCTTGCCTCACCAAAACTTACAGCTATGTTTATCATCTATTTCTTCCTTCCGAAAATACTTGTCATCAAAATGAATAAAACAGAATGTATATTAATTTTATATACATATTTTTTTATCTATTTTAATGACAAATATTTTCAAACAGAAAAAGTATATCACTACTAGTAAGATAGTTACAACATAGGAGTTTTAGATGTCTAAAGTATGCACGAATAACAACGGCACAATAAATTAGGGTATACCCAACGCCAACCCTCAAATCAGACACAATATATGTATGTGGATAGGAGGCAGCCCACGGACACGGATGCGGGAGCCGGCCATCTAACGCTATCCCTTAAATTCCGCTAGTACGGTAAATTTGAAATTCAAATCCGTCCGACCACATAAAGCGTGCCGGATCACAACCAAAAGGAGCAGGTATGCATAGTTTTTACATGCCGAAAGAAGATTGCATTTTCATGCCTTGCTGGACATGCAATCCGATCCTCCATGCTCAATCTGCCGTCACTGCATCTACCTCCTTCTCCGTCGTCTCGGCCACCTCCCTATCCGCCGCTGCCTTCTCCTCTGCTTTCAATTCTTCCTTATGCCGCCTCAACATCTTAAAACGGATGGCCTGCACAATCATCCTCGTATCATTTGGTTCCCGTTTATGGGAAAAAGGCGAGAACTTGGTGGAAAGCGACGGGATGGAAGAGAGGAGTGGATATTTTGCTGCGGAAACAATGCGGCCAGCTACAAAAGCGCGGGCTTCGCCTCAATTTTGGGTGGGACGGGGGTGTCGGAGTCCTACGTTGTTCGGGTTCGGAGTCCCGCAAAGCCCGCCTCGTTCGGTTTCGATTTGCAGGGAAATTGTAGTCCGGACAGCTCTGCGGACTGATGACGGTCGGCGGTAGATGACTTGCAGGGTTCGTACAACCGCGTCCAAACGTAAACGGGCGGTTTGGGGGTCGGCTTGGAGATGCCCTTATAACAGAAAAAAAATCTAGATAAGTTTAGTATCATATATGCATGGCGTAAACGTAGATTTAGTTCCCTTAGTTCATCGCGTTGAAAACTAAATTATAGCTACAAAAATATTGGAAGACTGCATGGTATAATTCTATACAAAACTCGTATGAAATATACCCTTCACAATTGTCTTTAGGTATCTCGTATTCAAGTTTTGAGTAGCTAGTATATTCAATCTTCAAAGACAAATGAAATTTATGAAGTCGTGTCATAGCCTTGAACATCACGTAAAGTAAAAGTAAATGGCAATTCTTTTGAAGGAAAAAACATGGGAATTAATGAGTAGAAGAGTCTAAAACATATGCGAAGTGTCTCTGATGAGGTTTGTGCATATTTATGCACTGTAAATCATAAAGTAAGAAAAAAAGGAATGATAATTCAGTTAGAAGATTTTTTTTGGGATAATTTTAGTATGGAAGGTTATAGAACAAAGAGGAGGCCTTAAGTTTTGTGGTTTGTGTATATTGTGCGCTCTAAATCACAAAGTAAAAAAATAAGGGGATTTATTTAGGAGATTCTTTTAAATAATAAAAATGGAAGATTATAGAACAAAGGAGAAGTGCTTGTGTCTTGATGTTTGGGAATTGTGATTAAACTCAACCATGGAATTTTTTAGATAATACACATGGCAAAATCCAGTGGAGTGAACACGATATCCAACGGCCAATAGTATTTGAATTTTCCACCTCTGTACTGTCGAATTGGCTTCATACAATGATTAATATTCGAAGTAATTTGTTCAACATATATTTATATAAATATAATGTGACGATAACTTCAAATATTAGATGTCGGAATCTTTGGAAAAAATACATTAGGCGCTGGATATTGACGGGCAGGGCAGGATCCGATAATGGTTTGGTCGTAAACTGGGTATTCAAGTCTGGTCCTTTGTTTTTCTTTTGCAAAAAAAAAGTTTGATCTTTCATTTTACTGTTTAGTCGAAATGGGCTGAGATGGGAGAAAACTTTGGTTCTTTTTTAGAAACATAAGTATTTTTTTATACTCATAACTATTACAGGTACACTTATTTGAATCTAAGATCCAAAAAAATCAAAGTAATTCCTATGACTAATAATTACAATGAAATCTCTTGGAAATATCTCCTTCGTTGTATCAACTCTGCAAGACGAAATGCTCCAACACTTCGGTAAAGAGAATGCAGTTAGATCGAAACAACGGTGTTGTCACTCTCTCACACCCCACGAACTTGATTACTAGTAAAGGTTAGTCTTGAGTATTCCATCCAAAATATGAAAAGCTTTGAGCCATTACGTACCGTACTTGGATCAATGAGTATCCCCTAGACGTGCAGACCATCGAATCACAATATCTTCATCATGGTGTAGATGAAATATTTCAACCCTAGATAGAATCAAACCAATAAAAGAAGCTTGACACAATAATATAAACTCATCATATTTAAATAAAATCAGATCTTTTTTCGAAAAGGGGGTATGCCCCAGCCTCTGCATCTGAATGATGCATATGGCTAATATTATTAAAAAGCAAAATATCCAACATCAATATCCAAGTCTCGACCAATAAAGGTAAAAGGCTCCACCAGAGCTAAACAGAAATAAGAAAAAGCCACAACCGGCTAGCATACAAAGAGAATAGCACTACACGCCAATCCTATTACATGACCTTCATCCAAACCGGTTGAAAATACCCCGTGCTACCATCTCCCATCAGGTAGACGCAGTAACCAAACGCTCCCTGGCCTCCGTCAGAGTGAGTAGCGACCACATACAGATCAACGCAGTGGCCTTGAATATAACCTGCAAAAAGTGAATATTTGTTGTTCTGTTAAAAACCAAATCATTTCTGCAATTCCAGACTGCCCATAATAAAGCACACACTCCCACACGAATGAGTCTCGTTGTCTCAAAATTTATCCCATCAAGCCACATCCCAAATAACGTATTGATGGAATTCGGTGGAGTGGTGTTAAAAGCTATGTGGACCGACCACCACAATTTTTTTGCCAAAGGACAATCCAGAAAGAGATGATCGATGAATTCGTGTTGGTCGCAGAAACTACATCTGGTAGATCCTGTCCAATTGCGTTTTACTGAATTATCCTTCGTTAAAATAACTTGTTTATGCACAAACCGCATAAACACTTTGATTTTCAAAGGAGCTTTGACTTTCCAAAGATGTTTCGATCGAGGAATCACACTAGAGTTGATAACATCCAAATACATGGATTTAACTGAAAATTCGCCATTCTTAGTTAGTTTCCAGCACAACTGATCGGGCAGTTGAGACAGCTGAACATCCATTAATCTTCGGACAAGATTGAGCCACGCTTCCCAACGGGCCCCCACTAGCGTCCTCCTAAACTGGATATTAAGCGGAATGGACTGCATCACTGTTGCAACGTAGGCATCTCTACGCTAGACGATATTATACAAGGAAGGATATTGGAGTGCGAGGGGCGTCTCCCCTAGCCATGTATCCTCCCAAAACCTCGTAGCAGTATCGTTTCCCACTATGAATCTTGTCCTATTTAAAAAGAGTGATTTAACTCTCATCAGTCCTTTCCAAAAAGGCGAATCAGTCGGCCTCACTGTCACCTGGGATAAGGTTCTGGAGTGAAGGTACTTGTTCCGCAAGATCTGAGCCCAAGTGGCCTCCGTCTCGACAGAAAGCTTAAACAGCTACTTGCTAAGGAGACATCTGTTCTTTACTTCCAGATTCTCAATACCAAGACCCCCTTGGTTTTTTGGCCTATAGATGATATCCCATTTAGCAAGTCTGTATTTTCGCTTAACATCATCACTCTGCCAAAAGAATCTTGATCGATAGAAATCTAGCCTCTTCCGGACTCCCACCGGAACCTCGAAGAACGAGAGAAGAAACATGGGCATACTCGTGAGGACCAAATTAATTAGAATTAATCGTCCTCTGTATGACATCAGCTTGCCTTTCCAGCAACTCAATTTCTTCTCAAAGTGATCCTCAATACACTTCCATTCTCTGTTGGTTAGCTTACGATGGTGAATTGGTATACCTAAATACGTAAAAGGTAGAGCCCCCAATTCACACCCGAACAATTGCTTGTACGCATCTTGTTCATCTTTAGCTCTTCCGAAACAGAACAACTCGCTCTTGTGGAAGTTAATCTTTAACCCGGACAATTGTTCAAACAAGCTTAACACGAGCTTTATGTTGCGGGCTTTAGCCAAGTCGTGCTCCATGAAGATGATGGTATCATCGGCATACTGTAGAATGGATACACCTCCGTCTACTAAGTGCGGGACGAGGCCTCCTACCTGACCTACATCCTTGGCCCTTCCTATAAGAATTGCCAACATATCAGCCACTATGTTGAAGAGGACAGGAGACATCGGATCCCCTTGCCTCAGTCCTTTGTGGGTTTGGAAATAGTGTCCTATGTCATCATTCACTTTAATTCCAACACTCCATTTTTGCATGAAGGAGTCTACCTAGTGTCTCTAGGCGCGATCAAAACCTTTCATACGCAAAGCCTGCTGAAGGAATGGCCATTTGACCTTGTCGTATGCCTTCTGAAAGTCCACTTTGAAAACTACTCCATCTAGTTTTTTTGAGTGGATCTCATGGAGTGTTTCATGCAAAACGACAACCCCTTCCAGGATGTTTCTGTCTGGCATGAAAGCAGTCTGGGACGGCTTCACCACGGAGTGCATGATTTGCGTAAGCCTATCAGTCCTCACCTTGGTGAAAATTTTGAAAATTACATTAAGAAGATAGATGGGCCGGAACTGCTCAATACAAACAGCCTCTGTCTTCTTGGGGAGTAAAGTAATCGTTCCAAAATTAAGTTGAAACAACTGAAGCTGTCCAGAGAAAAGACCATAGAACATTGGGAGTAAATCCCCTTTGATGATGTGCCAACATTTTTTATGAAACTCTGCCGGGAAGCCATCCGGCCCGGGAGCCTTATTGTTCTTTGCTACCTCTTGAGCATTGCGTTGGTTTTCCCTTAAAGAGGAAAGGGTGATGCAGCAAAGCAGCGTAAGTATTTCCCTTAGTTTTTGAGAACCAAGGTATCAATCCAGTAGGAGGCCACGCACGAGTCCCTCGCACCTACACAAACAAATAAACTCCTCGCAACCAACACGTTAAAGGGGTTGTCAATCCCTTCACGGTCACCTACGAGAGTGAGATCTGATAGATATGATAAGATAATATTTTTGGTATTTTTATGATAAAGAGAAATAAAGATGCAAGTAAAATAAATGGCAAAGGAAATAAGTAAGTATTGGAAGATTAATATGATGGAAAATAGACCCGGGGGCCATAGGTTTCACTAGAGGCTTCTCTTGAGAGCATAAGTATTACGTGGGTAAACAAATTACTGTTGAGCAATTGATCGAATTAAGCATAGTTATGAGAATATCTAGGTATGATCATGTATATAGGCATCACGTCCGAGACAAGTAGACCGACTCCTTCCTGCATCTACTACTATTAGACCACACATCGACCGCTATCCAGCATGCATCTAGAGTATTAAGTTCAAGAGAACAGAGTAACGCTTTAAGCAAGATGACATGATGTAGAGGGATAAACTCATGCAATATGATATAAGCCCCATCTTGTTATCCTCGATGGCAACAATACAATACATGCCTTGCTGCCCCTACTGTCACTGGGAAAGGACACCGCAAGATTGAACCCAAAGCTAAGCACTTCTCCCATTGCAAGAAAGATCAATCTAGTAGGACAAACCAAACTGATAATTCAAAGAGACTTGCAAAGATAACCAATCATACATAAAAGAATTAAGATAAGATTCAAATATTGTTCATAGGTAAACTTGATCATAAACCCACAATTCATCGATCTCAACAAGCACACCGCAAAAGAAGATTACATCGAATAGATCTCCACAAGAGAGGGGGAGAACTTTGTATTGAGATCCAAAAAGAGAGAAGAAGCCATCTAGCTAATAACTATGGACCCGTAGGTCTGAAGTGAACTACTCACACCTCATCGGATGGGCTATGGTGTTGATGTAGGAGCCCTCCGTGATCGATGCCCCCTCCGGCGGAGCTCCGGCAAAGGCCCCAAGATGGGATCTCGTGGATACAGAAAGTTACGGCGGTGGAATTAGGGTTTTGGCTCCGTATCTGGTAGTTTGGGGGTACGTAGGTATATATAGGAGGAAGGAGTACGTCGGTGGAGCAACATGGGCCCCACGAGGGTGGAGGGCACGCCTGGGGAGGGGGGGTAGGCGCGCCCCCCTACCTCGTGCCTTCCTAGTTTATTGCTTGACGTAGGGTCCAAGTCCTTTGGATCATGTTCGTTCCAAAAATCACGTTCCCGAAGGTTTCATTCCGTTTGGACACCGTTTGATATTCTTTTTCTGCGAAACCCTAAAATAGGCAAAAAACAGCAATTCTGGGCTGGGCCTCCGGTTAATAGGTTAGTCCCAAAAATAATATAAAAGTGTATAACAAAGCCCAATAATGTCCAAAACAGGAGATAATATAGCATGGAACAATCAAAAATTATAGATACGTTGGAGACGTATCAAGCATCCCCAAGCTTAATTCCTGCTCGTCCTCAAGTAGGTAAATGATAAAAACAGAATTTTTGATGTGGAATGCTACTTGGCATAATTTCAATGTAATTCTCTTAATTGTGGTATGAATATTCAGATCCGAAAGATTCAAGACAAAAGTTTAATATTGACATAGAAATAATAATACTTCGAGCATACTAACTAAGCAATTATGTCTCTTCAAAATAACATGGCCAAAGAAAGTTATCCCTACAAAACATATAGTCTGGCTATGCTCCATCTTCACCACACAAAGTATTTAAATCATGCACAACCCCGATGACAAGCCAAGCAATTGTTTCATACTTTTGGTGTTCTCAAACTTTTTCAATCTTCACGCAATACATGAGCGTGAGCCATGGACATAGCACCATATGTGGAATAGAATGGTGATTGTGGAGAAGACAAAAAGGGAGAAGATAGTCTCACATCAACTAGACGTATCAACGGGCTATGGAGATGCCCATTAATAGATATCAATGTGAGCGAGTAGGGATTGCCATGCAACAGATGCACTAGAGCTATAAGTATATGAAAGCTCAACAAAAAGAACTAAGTGGGTGTGCATCCAACTTGCTTACTCACGAAGACCTAGGGCATTTTGAGGAAGCCCATTGTTGGAATATACAAGCCAAGGTCTATAATGAAAAATTCCCACTAGTATATGAAAGTGATAACATAGGAGACTCTGTATCATGAAGATCATGGTGCTACTTTGAAGCACGAGTGTGGAAAAAAGGATAGTATTATTGCCCCTTTTTATTTATTTATTCTCTTTTTTTTGGGCCTTCCTTTTTTTGGCCTTTCTCTCTTTTTTTATTGGGACAATACTCTATGAATGATGATCATCACACTTCTATTTATTTACAACTCAATGATTACAACTCGATACTAGAACAAAGTATGCTCTATATGAATGCTTCCGGCGGTATACCGGGATAGCAATGATGCATGAGTGACTTATATGAAAGAATTATGAACGGTGGCTTTGCCACAACTAAAATGTCAACTACATGATCATGCGGAGCAATATGACAATGATGGAGCGTGTCATAGTAAACGAAATGGTGGAAAGTTGCATGGCAATATATCTCGGAATGGCTATGGAAATGCCATGATAGGTAGGTATGGTGGCTGTTTTGAGGAAGGTATTGTTGGGGAACGTAGCATAAATTCAAAATTTTCCTACGTGTCACCAAGATCTATCTATGGAGTCATCTAGCAAAGAGGGAGGAGTGGATCTACATACCCTTGTAGATCGCGCGCGGAAGCGTTCAAGAGAACGGGGTTGATGGAGTCGTACTCGTCGTGATTCAAATCACCGATGATCCTAGCGCCGAACGGACGGCACCTCCGCGTTCAACACACGTACGGAGCAGCGACGTCTCCTCCTTCTTGATCCAGCAAGGGGGGAGGAGAGGTTGATGGAGATCCAGCAGCACGACGGCGTGGTGGAAGTAGCGGGATTCCAACAGGGCTTCGCCAAGCGCTGTAGGAGGAGGGAGATGTGTCATGGGAGGGAGAGGGAGGCGCCAAGGCTTAGATATGGTTGCCCTCCCTTCCCCCACTATATAGAGGGCCAAGGGAGAGGGGGAGGGAGCAGCCTTGCCCCTTCCTCGAAGGAAGGGTGCGGCCAAGGGAGGGAGGAGTCCATCCTCCCCAAGGCACCTCGGAGGTGCCTTCCCCCTTTAGGACACTCCCCTCCTCTTGTCCCTTTGGCGCATGGGCCTCTAGGGGCTGGTGCCCTTGGCCCATATAGGCCAAGGCGCACCCCCTACAGCCCATGTGGCCCCCCGGGGCAGGTGGCCCCACCCGGTGGACCCCCGGGACCCTTTCGGTGGTCCCGGTACAATACCGGTGACCCCAAAACTTGTCCCGATGGCCAAAATAGCACTTCCTATATATAATTCTTTACCTCCGGACCATTCCGGAACTCCTCGTGGCGTCCGGGATCTCATCTGGGACTCCGAACAACTTTCGGGTTACTGCATACTAATATCTCTATAACCCTAGCGTCACCGAACCTTAAGTGTGTAGACCCTACGGGTTCGGGAGACATGCAGACATGACCGATATGACTCTCCGGTCAATAACCAACAGCGGGATCTGGATACCCATGTTGGCTCCCACATGTTCCACGATGATCTCATCGGATGAACCACGATGTCAAGGACTTAATCAATCCCGTATACAATTCCCTTTGTCTATCGGTACGACACTTGCCCGAGATTCGATCGTCGGTATCCCGATACCTTGTTCAATCTCGTTACCGGCAAGTCTCTTTACTCGTTCCGTAACACATCATCCCGTGATCAACTCCTTGATCACATTGTGCACATTATGATGATGTCCTACCGAGTGGGCCCAGAGATACCTCTCCGTCATACGGAGTGACAAATCCCAGTCTCGATTCGTGCCAACCCAACAGACACTTTCGGAGATACCTGTAGTGTACCTTTATAGCCACCCAGTTACGTTGTGACGTTTGGCACACCCAAAGCACTCCTACGGTATCCGGGAGTTGCACAATCTCATGGTCTAAGGAAATGATACTTGACATTAGAAAAGCTTTAGCATATGAACTACATGATCTTGTGCTAGGCTTAGGATTGGGTCTTTGTCCATCACATCATTCTCCTAATGATGTGATCCCGTTATCAATGACATCCAATGTACATGGTTAGGAAACCGTAACCATCTATTGATTAACGAGCTAGTCAACTAGAGGCTTACTAGGGACATGGTGTTGTCTATGTATCCACACATGTATCTGAGTTTCCTATCAATACAATTCTAGCATGGATAATAAACGATTATCCTGAACAAGGAAATATAATAATAATGAATTTATTATTGCCTCTAGGGCATATTTCCAACAGTCTCCCACTTGCACTAGAGTCAATAATCCAGTTCACATCGCTATGTGACTAACACTCAAGGTCACATCCCCATGTGACTAACACCCAAAGAGTTTACTAGAGTCAATAATCTAGTTCACATTACCATGTGATTAACACTCTATGAGTTCTGGGTTTGATCATGTTATGCTTGTGAGAGATGTTATAGTCAACGGGTCTGAATCTTTCATATCCGTATGTACTTCGCAAATTTCTATGTCATCTTGTAGATGCAACTACTACGCTACATTTGGAGCTATTCCAAATAAATGTTCTACTATATGAATCCAGTTTACTACTCAGAATAATCTGGATTAGTGTCAAAGTTTGCATCGGCGTAACCCTTTATGACGAACTCTTTTACCACTTCCATAATCGAGAAAATTCCTTAGTTCACTAGTTACTAAGGATAACTTTGACTGTTGTCCTGTGATCCATTCTTGGATCACTCTTGTACCCCTTGACTGACTCATGGCAAGGCACACTTCAGGTGCGGTACTCAGCATGGCATACTGTAGAGCCTACGTCTTAAGCATAGGGGACGACCTTCGTCCTTCCTCTTTCTTCTGCCGTGGTCGAGCTTTAAGTCTTAACTTCATACCTTACAACTCAGGCAAGAACTCCTTCTTTGACTGGTCCATCTTGAACACCTTCAAGATCATGTCAAGGTATGTGCTCATTTGAAAGTACCATTAAGAATTTTGATCTATACTTATAGATCTTGATGCTCAATGTTCAAGTAGCTTAATTCAGTCTCATTGAAAAATACTTTCCAAATAACCCTATATGCTTTCCAGAAATTCTACGTCATTTCTGATCCACAATATGTTAACAACATATACTTATCAGAAATTCTAGAGTGCTCTCACTCACTTCTTTGGAAATACAAGTTTCTCATAAACTTTGTATAAACCCAAAATCTTTTATCATCATCAAAGCTTATATTCCAACTCCGAGATGCTTACTCCAGTCCTTAGAAGGATTGCTGGAGCTTTGCATACTTATTAGCATCTTTCAGGATTGACAAAACTTTCCAGTTGTATCACATACAACCTTTCCTCAAAAATCGTCGAGGAAACAATGTTTTTGACATCCTATCTGCAAGATTTCATAAATAATGCAGTAATCGCTAATATAATTCCAACAGACTCTTAGCATCACTACGAGTGAAAAAGTCTCATCGTAGTCAACTCCTTGAACTTGTCAGAAAACATCTTAACGACAAGTCGAGCTTTCTTAATGGTGATACCTACCATCATTGCCCGTCTTCCTTTTAAAATCCATCTGTACTCAATAGCATTACGACCATGGAGCCGTTCTGCCAAAGTCTACACTATGTTTTCATACATGGATCCTCCTCGGATTTTATGGCCTCGAGCCATTTATCGGATTCCGGGCCCACCATCGCTTCTCCATAGCTCGTAGGTTCATTGTTGTCTAGCAACATGACTTCCAAGACAGGATCACGTACCACTCTGAAGTAGTACGCATCCTTGTCATCCCACGAGGTTTGTTAGTGACTTGATTTGAAGTTTCATGATCACTATCATAAGCTTCCACTTCAATTGGTGTAGGTGCCACAGGAACAACTCCTGTGCCCAGCCACACACTAGTTGAAGAGACGGTTCAATAACCTCATCAAGTCTCCACCATCCTCCCACTCAATTCTTTTGAGAGAAACTTTTCCTCGAGAAAGGACCCGATTCTAGAAACAATCCCTTATTGCTTTCGGATCTGAGACAGGAGGTATACCCAACTGTTTTGTGTGTCCTATGAAGATGCATTTATCCGCTTTGGGTTCGAGCTTATCAGCCTGAAACTTTTTCACATAAGCGTCGCAGCCCCAAACTTTTAAGAAATGACAGCTTAGGTTTCCCTAAACCATAGTTCATACGGTGTCATCTCATCGGAATTACGTGGTGCCCCCTTTTAAAGTGAATGTGGTTGTCTTTAATGCCTAACCCATAAACTATCGTGGTAATTCGATAAGAGACATCATGGTATGCATCATATCCAATAGGGTGCAGTTATGACGTTTGGACACACCATCACACTATGGTGTTCCAGGCTGTATTAGTTGTGAAACAATTTCCACAATGTCTTAATTCTGTGTCAAACTCGTAATTCAGATATTCATCTCTATGATCATATCATAGATCTTTTATCCTCTTGTCACGACGATCTTTCAACTTCACCCTGAAATTACTTGAACCTTTCAATAATTCAGACTCGTGATTCATCAAGTAAATGTACTCAACATCTACTCAAACCATCTGTGAAGTAAGAACATAACGATATCCACTACATGCCTCAGCACTCATTGGATTGCACACATCAAAATGTATTACTTCCAACAAGTTGCTTTCTAGTTCCATTTTACTGAAGAACGAGGCTTTCAGTCATCTTGCCCATGTGGTATGATTTGCATGTCTCAAGTGATTCAAAATCAAGTGAGTCCAAACGGTCCATTTGCATGGAGTTTCTTCATGCATATACACCAATAGACATGGTTCGCATGTCTCAAACCTTTCAAAAACGAGTGAGCCCAAAGATCCATCAACATGGAGCTTCTTCATGCGTTTTATACCGATATGACTTAAGTGGCAATGCCACAAGTAGGTGGTGCTATCATTACTATCTTTTGGCATGAACATGTGTATCACTACGATCGAGATTCAATAAACCATTCATTTCAGGTGTAAGACCATTTGAACGTATTATTCAAATAAACAGAGTAACCATTATTCTCTTTAAATGAATAACCGTATTGCGATAGACATAATCCAATCATGTCTATGCTCAACGCAAACACCAAATAACAATTATTTAGGTTTTAATACCAATCTCGATGGTAGAGGGAGCGTGCGATGCTTGATCATATCAACCCTGGAAACACTTCCAACACATATCGTCAGCTCACCTTTAGCTAGTCTCCGTTTATTCCGTAGCCTTTTGTTTCGAGTTACTAACACTTAGCAACCGAACCGGTATCTAATACCCTGGTGCTACTAGGAGTACTAGTAAAGTACACATCAACACAATGTATATCCAATATACTTCTATCGACCTTGCCAGCCTTCTCATCTACCAAGTATCTAGGGTAATTCTGCTCCAGTGGTTGTTCCCTTTATTACAGAAGCACTTAGTCTCGGGTTTGGGTTCAACCTTGGGTTTCTTCACTAGAGCAGCAGCTGATTTGCCATTTCATGAAGCATCCCTTTTTTTTCCCTTGCCCTTCTTGAAACTAGTGGTTTCACCAACCATCAACAATTGATGCTCCTTCTTGATCTCTACTTTTGTGGTGTCAAACATCGCGAATATCTCAAGGATCATCATATATGTCCCCGATACATTATAGTTCATCACGAAGCTCTAGCAGCTTGGTGGTAATGACTTCGGAGAACCATCACTATTTCATCTAGAAGATCAACTCCCACTCGATTCAAGCAATTGTTGTACTCAGACAATCTGAGCACAAGCACAACAATTGAGCTTTTCTCCTTACTTTGTAGGCTAAGAAAATCATCAGAGGTCTTATACCTCTTGACATGGGCACGAGCCTGAAATCCCAATTTCAGCCCTCGAAACATCTCATATGTTTCGCGACGTTTCAAAACGTCTTCGGTGCCTCAACTCTAAACCGTTTAACTGAACTATCACGTAGTTATCAAAATGTGTATGTCAGATGTTCGCAACATCCACAGACAACGTTCGAGGTTCAGCATACTGAGCGGTGCATTAAGGACATAAGCCTTCTATGAAGCAATGAGGACAATCCTCAGTTTACGGACCTAGTCCGCATAATTGCTACTATCAACTTTCAACTAAAATTTCTCTAGGAACATATCTAAACAGTAGAACTGAAGCGCGAGCTACGACATAATTTGCGAAGACCTTTTGACTATGTTCAGGATAATTAAGTTCATCTTATGAACTCCCACTCAGATAGACATCCCTCTAGTCATCTAAGTGATTACATGATCTGAGTCAACTAGGCCGTGTCCGATCATCACGTGAGACGGACTAGTCAACATCGGTGAACATCTTCATGTTGATCGTATCTACCATACGACTCATGCTCGACCTTTCGGTCTCTTGTGTTCTGAGGCCATGTCTGTACATGCTAGGCTCGTCAAGTCAACCTAAGTGTTTTGCGTGTGTAAATCTGGCTTACACCCGTTGTATGTGAACGTAAGAATCTATCACACCCGATCATCACGTGGTGCTTCGAAACGACGAACTTTCGCAACGGTGCACAGTTAGGGGGAACACCTTCTTGAAATTTTAGTGAGGGATCATCTTATTTACTACCGTCGTTCTAAGTAAACAAGATGTATAAACATGATAAACATCACATGCAATCAAATAATAGTGACATGATATGGCCAATATCATATAGCTCCTTTGATCTCCATCTTGGGGCTCCATGATCATCTTGTCACCGGCATGACACCATGATCTCCATCATCGTGTCTTCATGAAGTTGTCTCGCCAACTATTACTTCTACTTCTATGGCTACCGGTTAGCAATAAAGTAAAGTAATTACATGACGTTTATGTTGACACGCAGGTCATAAATAAATAAAGACAACTCCTATGGCTCCTGCCGGTTGTCATACTCATCAACATGCAAGTCGTGATTCCTATTACAAGAACATGATCAATCTCATACATCACATATATCATTCATCACATCCTTTTGGCCATATCACATCACATAGCATACCCTGCAAAAACAAGTTAGACGTCCTCTAATTGTTGTTTGCATGTTTTACGTGGCTGCTATGGGTTTCTAGCAAGAACGTTTCTTACCTACGCAAAAACCACAACATGATATGCCAATTGCTATTTACCGTTCATAAGGACCCTTTTCATCGAATCCGATCCGACTAAAGTGGGAGAGACAGACACCCGCTAGCCACCTTTATGCAACTAGTGCATGTCAGTCGGTGGAACCAGTCTCACGTAAGAGTACGTGTAAGGTCGGTCCGGGCTGCTTCATCCCACAATGCCACCGAATCAAGATTGGACTAGTAACGGTAACCATATTGAACAAAATCAACGCCCACAACTACTTTGTGTTCTACTCGTGCATAGAAACTACGCATAGACTTAGCTCATGATGCCACTGTTGGGGAACGTAGCATAAATTCAAAATTTTCCTACGTGTCACCAAGATCTATCTATGGAGTCATCTAGCAACGAGGGAGGAGTGGATCTACATACCCTTGTAGATCGCGCGCGGAAGCGTTCAAGAGAACGGGGTTGATGGAGTCGTACTCGTCGTGATTCAAATCACCGATGATCCTAGCGCCAAACGGACGGCACCTCCGCGTTCAACACACGTACGGAGCAGCGACGTCTCCTCCTTCTTGATCCAGCAAGGGGGGAGGAGAGGTTGATGGAGATCCAGCAGCACGACGGTGTGGTGGAAGTAGCGGGATTCCAACAGGGCTTCGCCAAGCACTACGGGAGGAGGGAGATGTGTCATGGGAGGGAGAGGGAGGCGCCAAGGCTTAGATATGGTTGCCCTCCCTTTCCCCACTATATATAGGGCCAAGGGAGAGGGGGAGGGCGCAGCCTTGCCCCTTCCTCCAAGGAAGGGTGCGGCCAAGGGGGGGAGGAGTCCATCCTCCCCAAGGCACCTCGCAGGTGCCTTCCCCCTTTAGGACTCTCCCCTCCTCTTGTCCCTTTGGCGCATGGGCCTCTAGGGGCTGGTGCCCTTGGCCCATATAGGCCAAGGCGCACCCCCTACAGCCCATGTGGCCCCCCGAGGCAGGTGGCCCCACCCGGTGGACCCCCGGGACCCTTCCGGTGGTCCCGGTACAATACCGGTGACCCCAAAACTTGTCCCGATGGCCGAAATAGCACTTCCTATATATAATTCTTTACCTCCGGACCATTCCGGAACTCCTCGTGACGTCCAGGATCTCATCTGGGACTCCGAACAACTTTCGGGTTACCGCATACTAATATCTCTATAACCCTAGCGTCACCGAACCTTAAGTGTGTAGACCCTACGGGTTCGGGAGACATGCAGACATGACCGAGATGACTCTCCGGTCAATAACCAACAGCGGGATCTGGACACCCATGTTTTCTCCCACATGTTCCACGATGATCTCATCGGATGAACCACGATGTCAAGGACTTAATCAATCCCATATACAATTCCCTTTGTCTATCGGTACGACACTTGCCCGAGATTCGATCGTCGGTATCCCGATACCTTGTTCAATCTCGTTACCGGCAAGTCTCTTTACTCATTCTGTAACACATCATCCCGTGATCAACTCCTTGATCACATTGTGCACATTATGATGATGTCCTACCGAGTGGGACCAGAGATACCTCTCCGTCACACGGAGTGACAAATCCCAGTCTCGATTCGTGCCAACCCAACAGACACTTTCGGAGATACCTGTAGTGTACCTTTATAGCCACCCAGTTACGTTATGACGTTTGGCACACCCAAAGCACTCCTACGGTATCCGGGAGTTGCACAATCTCATGGTCTAAGGAAATGATACTTGACATTAGAAAAGCTTTAGCATACGAACTACATGATCTTGTGCTAGGCTTAGGATTGGGTCTTTGTCCATCACATCATTCTCCTAATGATGTGATCCCGTTATCAATGACATCCAATGTCCATGGTTAGGAAACCGTAACCATCTATTGATTAATGAGCTAGTCAACTAGAGGCTTACTAGGGACATGGTGTTGTCTATGTATCCACACATGTATCTAAGTTTCCTATCAATACAATTCTAGCATGGATAATAAACGATTATCATGAACAAGGAAATATAATAATAATCAATTTATTATTGCCTCTAGGGCATATTTCCAACAGGTATATGGTGGGTGTATGGTACCGGCGAAAGGTGCGCGGTATTAGAGAGGCTAGCAATGGTGGAAGGGTGAGAGTGCGTATAATCCATGGACTCAACATTAGTCATAAAGAACTCACATACTTATTGCAAAAATCTATTAGTTATCGAAGCAAAGTACTACGCGCATGCTCCTCAGGGGATAGATTGGTAGGAAAAGACCATCGCTCGTCCCCGACCGCCACTCATAAGGAGGACAATCAATAACTACATCATGCTCCGACTTCTTAACATAACGGTTCACCATACGTGCATGCTACGGGAATCACAAACTTCAACACAAGCATTTCTCAAATTCACAACTACTCAACTAGCAAGACTGTCATATCACCATCTCCATATCTCAAAACAATTATCAAGTTTCAAACTTCTCATAGTATTCAACACACTCATAAGAAAAAATATATTAATCTTGAATGCCTAAAATAATTAAAGCAAATTACCATGCTGTTTTGTAGGACTCTCAAAATAATATAAGTGAAGAATGAGAGAACAAAAGTTTCTATAAAACAAATCCACCATCGTGCTCTAATAGATATAAGTGAAGCACTAGAGCAAAAACTATATAACTCAAAAGATATAAGTGAAGCACCTAGAGTATTCTAACAATTTCCGAATCGTGTGTGTCTCTCTCAAAAAGGTTTGTTCAGCAAGGATGATTGTGGAAAACTAACAAATAAATACTCAAATAATACAAGATGCTCCAAGAAAAACACATATCATGTGGTAAATAAAAATATAGCTCCAAGTAAAGTTACCGATAGAAGTAGACGAAAGAGGGGATGCCTTCCAGGGCATCCCCAAGCTTTGGCTTTTAGGTGTACTTAGATTATCTTGGGGTTCCATGGGCATCCCCAAGCTTAGGCTCTTCCGACTCCTTGTTCCATAATCCATCAAATCTTTACCCAAAACTTGAAAACTTCACAACATAAAACTTAAAGTAGAAAATCTCGTGAGCTCCGTTAGCGAAAGAAAACAAAACACCACTTCAAGGTACTGTAATGAACTTATTATTTATTTATATTGGTGTTAAACCTAATGTATTCCAACTTCTGTATGGTTTATAAACTATTTTACTAGCCGTAGATTCATCAAAATAAGCAAACAACACACGGAAAACAGAATCTGTCAAAAACAGAACAGTCTGTAGTAATCTGCAGGTAACGCAAGTTATGGAACCCCAAAAATTATAAAATAAATTTCTGGATGTGAGGAATTTATCTATTAATCATCTTAAAAAAGAATTAACTAAATAGCACTTTCCAAATAAAAATGGCAGCAGTTCTCGTGAGCGCTAAAGTTTCTGTTTTTTTACAGCAAGATTAAAAAGACTTTCCCCAAGTCTTCCCAACGGTTCTACTTGGAACAAACACTAATTAAACACAAAAAACACAACCAAAACAGAGGCTAGATAAATTATTTATTACTAAACAGGAGCAAAAAGCAAGCAATAAAAATAAAATTGGGTTGCCTCCCAACAAGCGCTATCGTTTAACGCCCCTAGCTAGGCATCAAAGCAAGGATAGATCTAGGTATCTTTAGTTGGTAATTCTTTAATGAGACATCTATCACCCTGAGGAGTTTCTTTATTTTTATTAATTATCAAACTTCGAGGCACAAAATTGAAAAAATCATTAGTAGCAAACGGTTCCTTAATGATAGCAAAAAGATTGGGATGAATACTTATAGATTTGAGATCCGCAGTTTCCTTGCTAGAGGATTCACCCTTACTTTTAGGAACATACATAAGCTTGACAGTTTTAGTTAGAGGACTAGGAGTATTCTTTATGGAAGAAAAAGTTGTTCTCAAGTTGGTAATGATACCCTCAAGTTTATCGATTCTAGTGGAATCCTAATTTATTCTTTCATTAACTATGGGTTCCTTCTCCTTAATATTTTTTAAAGTGACTCCTACTTTAGATCCATATTGAGTAATCTGGTTGTGGATCTTTTTATCCAGATTTTCAATTAACTCTACAGTAGCAACATTATTTTCAATAATTTCAAATTTTTGCATTACATGCTCCAAAGTTAACATAGTTCCATTAACCAAAAGAGGGGGTGAGCCAAACAAATCTGTCATAGCATTATAAGAATCAAAAGTGTGGCTACCCAGGAAATTCCCTCTGGTAATGGTATCAAGGACATATCTGTGCCAAGGCATAACGCCTGCATAAAAATTGCAGAGAAGAATGGAAGTAGATTGCTTCCTGGTAGATCTATTTTGAGCATTGCAAATTCTATACCAAGCGTCTTTTAGATTGTCTCCCTCCCTTTGCTTAAAATTAAGAACTTCATTTTTGGGAGACAATGGAGAAGATAGAGAACTAGCCATAACGACAAGCAAGCAATCCGACACACAAGCAAACAAGAAACGAGCAAAAAGAGGCAAATAGAGAAAGAGAGGGAGGATGGAGAGAGAGAGGGCGAATAAAACGGCAAGGGTGAAGTGGGGGAGAGGAAAACGAGAGGCAAATGGCAAATAATGTAATGCGGGAGATAAGGGTTTGTGATGGTTACTTGGTATGTTGACTTTTGCGTAGACTCCCTGGCAACGGCGCCAGAAATCCTTCTTGCTACCTCTTGAGCACTGCGTTGGTTTTCCCTTGAAGAGGAAAGGGTGATGCAGCAGAGCAGCATAAGTATTTCCCTCAGTTTTTGAGAACCAAGGTATCAATCTAGTAGGAGGCCACGCACGAGTCCCTCGCACCAACACAAACAAATAAACTCCTCGCAACCAACGCGTTAAAGGGGTTGTCAATCCCTTCACGGTCACCTACGAGAGTGAGATCTGATAGATATGATAAGATAATATTTTTGGTATTTTTATGATAAAGAGAAATAAAGATGCAAGTAAAACAAATGGTAAAGGAAATAACTAAGTATTGGAAGATTAATATGATGGAAAATAGACCCGGGGGCCATAGGTTTCACTAGAGGCTTCTCTCGAGAGCATAAGTATTACGGTGGGTAAACAAATTACTATTGAGCAATTGACAGAATTGAGCATAGTTATGAGAATATCTAGGTATGGTCATGTATATAGGCATCACGTCCGAGACAAGTAGACCGACTCTTGCCTGCATCTACTACTATTACTCCACACATCGACCGCTATCCAGCATGCATCTAGAGTATTAAGTTCAAGAGAACAAAGTAACGATTTAAGCAAGATGAGATGATGTAGAGGGATAAACTCATGCAATATGATATAAACCCCATCTTGTTATCCTCGATGGCTGATGTCTACTACACAACCTTCTTCTTGTAGACGTTGTTGGGCCTCCAAGTGCAGAGATTTGTAGGACAGTAGCAAATTTCCCTCAAGTGGATGACCTAGAGTTTATCAATCCGTAGGAGGCATAGGATGAAGATGGTCTCTCTCAAGCAACCCTGCAACCAAATAACTAAGAGTCTCTTGTGTCCCCAACACACCCAATACAATGGTAAATTGTATAGGTGCACTAGTTTGGCGAAGAGATGGTGATACAAGTGGTATATGGATAGTAGATAATGGTTTCTGTAATCTGAAAATATAAAAACAGCAAGGTAACTAATGATAAAAGTGAGCGTAAACGGTATTGCAATGCGTTGAAACAAGGCCTAGGGTTCATACTTTCGCTAGTGCAAGTTCTCTCAACAATAATAAGATAATTGGATCACATAAGTATCCCTCAACATGCAACAAAGAGTAACTCCAAGGTCACTAATAGCGGAGAACAAACGAAGAGATTATGGTAGGGTACAAAACCACCTCAAAGTTATTCTTTCCAATCAATCCGTTGGGCTATTCCTATAAGTGTCACAAACAGCCCTAGAGTTCGTACTAGAATAACACCTTAAGACACAAATCAACCAAAACCCTAATGTCACCTAGATACTCCAATGTCACCTCAAGTACCCGTGGGTATGATTATACGATATGCGTCACACAATCTCAGATTCATCTATTCAACCAACACATAGAGCCTCAAAGAGTGCCCCAAAGTTCTACCGAAGAATCACGACAAAAATGTGTGCCAACCCCTATGCATAGGTTCATGGGCGGAACCCGCAAGTTGATCACCAAAACATACATCAAGTGAATCACGTGGTATCCCATTGTCACCACAGATACGCACGGCAAGACATACATCAAGTGTTCTCAAATCTTTAAAGACTCAATCTGATAAGATAACTCAAAAGGGGAAACTCAATCCATTACAAGAGAGTAGAGGGGGAGGAGAAACATAAGATCCAACTATAATAACAAAGCTAGAGAGAGATAGAGAGAGAGAGAGAGATCAAACACATAGCTACTGGTACATACCCCCAGCCCCGAGGGAGAACTACTCCCTCCTCATCATGGAGAACACCGGGATGATGAAGATGGCCACCGGAGAGGGACCCCCCCCTCCGGCAGGGTGCCGGACGGGTCTAGATTGGTTTTCGGTGGCTACGGAGGCTTCTGGCGGTGGAACTCCCGATCTATTGTGCTCCCCGGTAGTTTTAGGGTATATGGAGATACATAGGCGGAAGAAGTACGTCAGGGGGGCCACGAGGGGCCCACGAGGGTGGAGGGCGCGCCCCCTACCTCGTGATCTCCTCGAAGCTTCCTTTACGTAGACTCCAAGTCTCCCTGGTTGCTTCTGATCCAAAAATAAGTTCCGTGAAGTTTCAGGTCAATTGGACTCCATTTGGTTTTCCTTTTCCGTGATATTCTAAAACAAGGTAAAAACAAAAACTGGCACTGGGCTCTGGGTTAATAGGTTAGTCCAAAAAATGATATAAAAGTGTATAATAAAGCCCGTAAACATCCAAAACAGTAGATAATATAGCATGGAGCAATCAAAAATTATAGATACATTGGAGACGTATCAATGGCAACAATACAATACATGCCTTGCTGCCCCTACTGTCACTGGGAAAGGACACCACAAGATTGAACCCAAAGCTAAGCACTTCTCCCATTGCAAGAAAGATCAATCTAGTAGGCCAAACCAAACTGATAATTCGAAGAGACTTGCAAAGATAACCAATCATACATAAAAGAATTAAGATAAGATTCAAATATTGTTTATAGATAAACTTGATCATAAACCCACAATTCATTGATCTCAACAAACACACCGCAAAAGAAGATTACATCGAATAGATCTCCACAAGAGAGGGGGAGAACTTTGTATTGAGATCCAAAAAGAGAGAAGAAGCCCCCTAGCTAATAACTATGGACCTGTAGGTCTGAAGTAAACTACTCACACTTCATCGGAGGGGCTATGGTGTTGATGTAGGAGCCCTCTGTGATCGTTGCCCCCTCCGGTGGAGCTCTGGAAAAGGCCCAAGATGGGATCTCGTGGATACAGAAAGTTACAGCGGTGGAATTAGGGTTTTGGCTCCGTATCTGGTAGTTTGGGGGTACGTAGGTATATATAGGATGAAGGAGTAGGTCGGTAGAGCAACGTGGGCCCCACGAGGGTGGAGGGCGCGCCTGGGGGGTAGGCGCACCCCTACCTCGGGCCTTCCTAGTTGATTGCTTGACGTAGGGTCCAAGTCCTCTGGATCATGTTCGTTCCGAAAATCACGTTCCCGAAGGATTCATTCCGTTTGGACTCCGTTTGATATTCTTTTTCTGCGAAACCCTAAAATAGGCAAAAAAAACAACAATTCTGGGCTGGGCCTCCGGTTAATAGGTTAGTCCCAAAAATAATATAAAAGTGTATAATAAATCCCAATAATGTCCAAAACAGGATATAATATAGCATGGAACAATCAAAAATTATAGATACGTTGGGGACGTATCATTCTTCATTTGTGAAATAGCCTCAAACACCTCTTTCTCCGTAAAAGGGGTAGTCAAGACTCCATTCTCGTCCGAGGCAAGTTGAGGTACATCCTCAACCCTGGACTCATCTAAGGAAACACAGTTATCTTCCGGCGGCCCAAACAGCTGCCTATAGTAATTCATAATATAGACTTTCAAATTTTCTTGACCTACAATCGTCCCCTCATCCTGCTCAAGCTGAAATATCCTCTTCTTGTGGTGCTTGCCATTGGCAATCATGTGAAAGAACTGAGTGTTGTCATCCCCTTGTACGATCTTGCGAACCTTAGCTCGCAATGCCCATTTCAATTCCTCCTCCCGAAGGAGATCTCTTAATCTTAATTCCGCCTCTACCTTAGTTTCCAACTCTCTGGCATATAAAATAGTGGATTCGACTTTTAAGTCTAGGGACTGAATAAGTAAAAGGAGTCTTTCCTTCTCAGCCTTATAAATCCCATGCATATGTTTAGCCCATCCACGCAGGAATCTTTGCAGATGCCTAATCTTATTCTGCCATCTCTCGATAGGAGACCTTCCTCCTGAATCTTTAGCCCATTCTCTAGCCACCAAGTCAAGGAACCCTTCTCTATCAAACGACGAGAGCTCAAAAGAGAATATATTCTTGTTCCCCACATGAGATGGATCGCCAGAGTCAACTAGAAACGGAGTGTGATCTGAAATTCCGTGCGATAACGCCTGGACAGTTACGAGAGGGAACTTTTGTTCCCATTCGACACTAGCGGGAACATGATCCAGCTTCTCAAAGGTCGGGTTAGGTAGCGAATTAGCCCAAGTGAATTTCCTACTAGATAGTTTTATCTCTCTAAGATCTAAGCTTTCAATTATGGTATTCAACATGAACGACCATCTGCCGTCAAAATTATCATTATTCTTCTCCTCCCTCCTTCGAATAACGTTAAAATCACCCCCAACTAGGATTGGGAGTTGCTCGCTACCACAAATACAAACCAGATCGGCCAGAAAATCTGGTTTGAGCTCTGGCTGCGCGGCCCCATAAACCGCCACTAAAGCCCAATTAAACCCATCAACCTTTGATCTGACCCGAAACTTTACCACAAAATCCCCCATGACCACACTCCGCACTTCCAACAAGTCACACCTAACCCCGAGTAGGATCCCGCCGGACCTTCCTCTTGGAGGTAGGCAGTGTCAGTCAAAGTGAATACCTCCGGATAAAGTACTAAGGAATTGGGGTGTAAAATTGTCCCTTCCAGTCTTGGAGAGGGCAATAAAATCCAACTGGTGTTCAATAGATGCTTCCACTAGAAACTGTCTTTTAGCCAAGTCTTTCAGACCTCTGCTATTCCAAAAAATTCCTCTCATATTTCATCATGGATTTTTTTTAGATGTACGGATCCTAGCACTTCTACGCACAGCCAAAGCTGGATAAACCTTCCGTTTCCACTTCCGCTTAGGCTTATACTGCTCCATCTGCCGGTCCTCACAACCGGGCTCTGGGGATTTAGCCTCTGGAACATCTACATGACTAGAGGCCATAGGGGAATCGAGTCCCTCTTTTTCCTGCAACTCAGGGTCTAGATCCGCACACAAACTATCAAGAGTCCTAACTCCCAACGCATCTATGTCATGATCATTCATGGGTTTAACAGCTGCTATGTTACGAATCATCTCCAAAGCGCGCTCCGCTTTGAGATCGAAATTATCATTAACGGATATATTGATTTCAGTACCATTTCTACCTAGGTAGACCCCTAATTGATTTGCATTGTGAACAATCTCGTCATTGGAAAAATGCAAAATCGAGTTAGACAAATTGACAGACATACCAGTAGTGACCTCAATGTCATGAAGCTTGGCCGCTCGCCTAGCACACCTTAGCTGCATGTCGTCCACATCCGGTTGCTCCTGGAGACGGCTGCTTATCCGCCGCCCCTCAGAAACTGGATCTGGGATCCCTCCAAAAGCAATGACCTCCTCTCTCGTGGCCCTGTTGGGGGTAAGACCGCCTGCCCGGGCCCCAACAGAACTCAACCGAACTGGATCAGCCAAAAGATCACCAGGAATCCTCGAGGCCTCTCGCGGCCTTGGCCTGTGTCCGGATACCAGGGACGCCACAGGATCCCCACCAACCACAGGCGCAATACCAGCACCCGCGAAAGCTGAGACGGGCGATGCCGCAAGAGTAGGTCGGCGCGGCGAAACAGCGGAAGGCCCCTGGCCGCCCACACCAGGCGACCCTCCCACCAGGGCAGCCATTGCTGGTGATGGCACCGCAGAAGACGTCGGGGGACGCAGCACCAGGGAAGGAGAAGGTGGTGCATAGGCCTCCTGCCCACATGCCCCTCCTAGGCCCGCCAGAGCCACTAGGGGCCCCCTAGCCGCCGAGTTTGCTTTGGGTCCCCCCGAAGCAGGTGTAGAATCGGCAGATGAGGGCCGGACCTCCTGCCCGCTCACCGCCACCGGACCGTCCAGAGCAGCCATGACCTCCAGCCTAGGCAACGGAGACGAAGGGGGAGTAACATGGACCTCCTGCCCACCGGTTCCTCCCACTCCGTCCATGACCAACAGAGAGTCAGACCCCGCAATCGCTGGCGAAAAATGTTCCGACGGATCATCCATATCGACGCGATCACTCCAAAGACGAGGAGGTGCTGAGAAAGCTCCCAAGGATCCCAGTTGCAACATGTTAGACGAAACAGAAGTCGGCGATTTCCCTTGAGCAGACTCTCCTGCCTTAGACGAATCTGCAGGCCGTGTGGGTTTGTCACCATCAGTGGGTGCATTACCATCCTGGTTCCCCAGAGCATCTCCCCCCTCAGAAGTGTCCATATGATGTATGTCCTCAAAATCCTGAAACAGATCAGGGTCGTCATACTCGACATCCAACATATACGCAATTCCCTCGTGAGTCCATCTTACCACATCCGGTAAGAACTGAATGTTAGCCACACTAACCAGCAAGCGCGCCACACCATGAGCACGCGTGAAGGGCATATCTACCTGCTCTGTCTTGCCGAGCAGGGATCCCAAGCTCCAAGTGACCAGGAAGTTATCCAGGGGTTCAGATGGCGCCCCTGAAAAATGAACCCAAATCTGAGTCAGCGATGTACCCTGAGGCTCCTTATTTTTCCACTCATCAAATTGTAACACATAACTTGTTCCAGTAACTCTACACATGCCAAACTTGAGAATTCTCATCTGATCCTCCTTAGAAGGGAAGTCCACTTTGTAAGTCTGATCTGATAACTTCAACAGAGACCAGTTAAAATTCCCCGGTGCCAACTCCCTCAACTGCTGAATAATCTGAGCTTCAGTAAGAGGTCCATTAACCACCTTAACCACACCCGGGAAGGAAGTTTCAATCACGGGAGCCACCAGAGCCACACTTGGTGACTCAAAGAACATCAACTCAGAGCAACAGAGCCCATAAATGTTAACGTCGGTTTGGGCCCTAAAAGAAGCGGACACTCAGCCGCCATATGCTTCGGTTTCCGACATATATCACATAACTCAGTAGAGCAATCAACCATAAAGTGTCCCGTTTCATCGCACCGGATGCAGGTCAACTTTTTCTTCTTAGTCACCCATTTGGACGGCTTGTCACCCCCGGACTTCTCCGTACCTTTGTCGGATGCAGCATCAGCAGGCTAAATGGACTCCGGCACCGTCACATCTGCGAGGGCCCGGACTGTCTCCACCGCAACCTGAGGTAGACCAGCACCATCGGTGGGCACCTCCTCAAGGCCCGTGACCGAACCCGTGGCAATGGGCAGATGGCGCGGGGGCGGAGGGCGCCGGTGACCACCACGACCTCGGTAGCGGCCCCGGAACCGGTTATTGGGGCGAACCGCATCCTCAACAAAGTTTCCCGGTGGTCCTTGAAACCCTTGACCGGCAACACCATGATCAGTCCAGGCATAGCCACGCCCACCACCGGTGGACGATGAACCTCAATGAAGGCCATCCCCGTAAGCATCGTAGCCATCGTCCCCCCACTGACCACGGGGGGGATAGCTGCTGTCACCTATGAACGTGCCAGAACCGCGGCCAACAGCGCCGCGAGCACCTCCACCCCACCCGTCGGCCATCTGTCTAGGCCAAGGGCGCTGCGGCTGAGGGGGCGCAGCCTCTGGTAGCGACGGCGCCATAGCCCTGGCAGGGGGCATTGTGCCGCGCTGGCGCCGGAGCGGCCGCACCTGAAGCCGCCGCAGCCGCAGTAGCAGCCCCCGACGGTGTCTTCGCAGGCGCAGCCTTCGCCGGTTGCGGAGCCTTGGGCGGCATCACGCCCTTGCCGGCCAACGCCACAAGCACGCCAAACTGGCCCGATGCCTTCCTCGCACGTCGACACACAGCAGCAGGAAAACCAATCCGTCCTCGGCGGCGAACCCTAGCGACAACACTGTTTCGGCACAATCGTGCATGCGAGGGCACCCGATCCGTTGTAGACTCATGGACGCTGGCCTCCACAGCCCGTTCGCCGCCAACCGGTTTTGCCTGGGCCACTAGCCCCGCTAATCCCGGTCCACACGCACGATGCATCCTGACCCGACATCCCAAGCTTAGGCACACCCACACAGCGGCCTACCGCTTCCAGCCCGTCAGAGCCCAGCAGCATTTTCAAACGTGAGATCCGCTCCGCCCGGATCGCGCTCGATCGGTCGATCCCCGGCGCCGCCGACGGTCACCGTTTCTCCTTCCTCTTCACTACCTTCCACGATCCCTCTGTAATGAAATCAGACAAAATCGGTTTGGGAAGACTCACCTTAGGAAGAGGCCCCTTCCACGGCCGGATCGCCGTAGCCGCCGTCCATCGATGAACCACCCGTCTGACTAGCTCGATCCCATCCTCTGTCCGCAAGCCTCGCCTCGCCGGATCATCGAAGGGAATCGCCAAATCCACCATCATTGCCACCTCTTCCTCCGGATATCCCACCCGCAAGGCTTCGCAAACGGCGTCAGACGGTGTGGGAGATGCCACGCCCGCCAGGCCGCCGTCGGAGTCGCCAGTGAAGGCCTCAGCCAGTGCCCAAAATCGGCCCCCCACGCGTCTCTCGCCGGCGGCGGCAGCGGCGGAGAGCCGCGACGTCGGTGAAGTCATCGCCCCCAAGTCGCCCATCTCCTACGTCACTTCACATGTGTTGCATGCCTTCTCTGCCTACATATATCGAAATAGCTAGCCCCCACTAAGATATTTCTCTCAACATGCAAGCATGCCACCTCATCATTTAACATGCATACGAAAAGGCCCACCTCAACATGCAACTATGCATATTAAAAATCCACTACAACATGCATGCATGTAAAATTCCATTTTATTATGCTATTTAAATTTAATTCTTATATACTTTCAGAAACTATTGTTTCAAGAATTCATGTTCCATATAATCAAAATCTCATTGAAATATTGCAAACATTCCCACAACAACGTGCGGGGCATCATCTAGTTTTGCAAAAGGGCGCACAGCCCCTCCCGCGAGCTTGGCCGACCCATCAATCTTCTTTCTTCTTCTGTTTTTAACCCGCAAAAACTGTGAGAGTGGTGGAATTCGAACCAGCGACTTCCTGGTTTAGAGTTTGCCGCAAGAACCAACCAGCCTCCCTCAGTTGGTGTGATTAATTACCTCTTTTCATCATTTTCTTTTTTTTCGAAAGGTATTGTTTGAAACTTTCGTTCTTTTTCTTTTTCTTTTTCTTTCCTTTTTGTTTTGCTAAATGCGCAAACTCTTTTCAACTTTGCATACTTGTTTAAAATGGATGAACTTTCTTCAAATACATGAACTTTAAAAAAAGATATGAAGTTTCCATATCATTGAACTTACTTTCAAAATTGATGACTTTTTTTCAAAATCAATTAACTTTTTTAAAATTCGTGAACATTTTCCAAATTCCATGGTTTTTTGCAAAATTGCTAAGAATTTTTGAATCCTTGAACTTTTTTTTACCAAAATCCTTGATCTTATTTCAAATTCATGATTTTTTTTCTCAATTTATGATTTCTTTTTAAATTTGTAAATATTTTGCAAATCTGCAAGCATTTTTTAATTCCACGATTTTTTTTCAAAAAGTTGAACCATTTTTTTAAAGTCAACTGTCAAAGGTCAAACATGTAGGTCAACCATGAAGCAGTTTTTTTAGTCGAACAACCAAGAAGCGATCGGGCCTATGCTCTCATGAATGGTGGCGTCGAGTGCTGCGTCCGCTAACTAGCGCATCATGTGCTGACTAGGAGCTCCCGAATAAAATGGGCTGCGTGAGTTTAAGTTGGGCTGGAAAACTAAGCGGAGAAAGTGGATACACGTACCTCAGTCGCACAGAGAAGTTGTTTGGAGCCAGTTGGGAAGCTTCTATAGACCCAGTCGGTCCGGTTTTAGAAGCTTTTGGGCGGTTTTATTTCTTTTTTTTCTATGTGTTTTTGTTATCGGATTCTTCTTTAATTTCCTTTTAATTTTTTTGAATTATTGATCAAATTATTTCAATAAACATTTTACGTTTTCATTATACACTTACTATTTTTTGATACAAGTTTAACATTTCTCAAATACAAGATGAACATTTTTTAAGATACATATTTGAACTTTATTACAAATAAATTTGAAGCCTTTTATAATAAATATTTAGTATTTTTTTTCGAAGTTATGCAACAGTTTTTTGGAAAATGCGTGAACATTTTTGTATTGTATAATTTTTTCTAAATAATGTCACGAACGTATTCCTGGGAAGCATGAACAATTTTTTAATGTATCCAACAATTCTTTGAACCATATGAAACATTTTATTTCAAAGATGTGAACATGTTTTACCATTGTACAGTCATTTTTCTAAAATGTGGCCAACATATTTTTGAAATACGTGAAATTTTTATAATACCATGAGTTTTTCAAAGTTACATAAACATATTTTTACATTATGACATTGTTCGAAAATGTCGCAAACATTTTTTCCAAATGCGTGGAAAGCAAATGTCATGAAACATTTTTCTGTATGTTATCAATATTTTTTAAAAATTGCAATAAGAAAATATTTTCGCTGCATGATTTAATTTGCGATGAATAGTTTTAAATATTAGCTAGTTTAATATTTTAATACATGTATATAATATTTCGAAATATAAACAATAATAAAAAATGAAAATCAAAATGTAAGTAAGTAACTAACTAATGAAGAAGCACGCTTCTGGGCCGTCCGAGAAGCTCGTCGCTTGAGACGAGGGGTTGCTCATGCTCGCTGCGAGTGAGATGAAACCCCTCTCGCGATGGTTGACGTATGTGGGAAGGTCCTAGTTGAGAGCACCCGTACAAGACGTGTATTACGTCTCGCCTACAGGGCAGCGTTATTAGGATAGCACAATACACTAGCATTTGTTTGACTTTTTTTCACTGTATTACATTGGATTCAGCTGATTTTTTGGGTTTATTCCATTTCCTTTTTCTTTTTCTTCATGCTTTCATCAGTTTCTTTGGTGTTCACTTTTTTCCACGATTTTCTCAGGTTTTTTATTTTTTTTACTTAAGTCGACACATTTACTTTTTCAACACACAATGTAAATGTTTGGTATACATCAAGTTTTTTTTTGTATTTTAACATATTATCAAATATATGTTATTCATGTCTACATTTTTAATACATTAATACCATTTTTACATGTTTATCAATTTTAAATAATGTGACTAACAATTTGTAAATATATATATATATATATATATATATATTTAAGTCTTTTTTCCCTTTTATATATTATTTAAGTCTACTTGTTCTCATACGTGTTGTACATTTTTCGTACACACATGAAACTTTATTTTTACACATGTCTAACATCTTCCAAATGCATGATGTTTTGGATATATTTTTTTTTTGATGTTTATGTTTTTCATATACATTGTACATTTTTCATATACATAAAGAATGTTTTTTAAAAACAATGGCATCCGAGCCAAGTCTATGTGTAGAAATTATATGTATGAGTAGAACACAAAGGAGTTGTGGGCGTGGGTATATACATATTGCTTGCCGTCACTAGTTGATTCTTGATTCAACGGTATTGTTGGATGAAGCAGCCCAGACCGACATTACGCGTACGCTTACGCGAGACTGGTTCTATCGACGTGCTTCGCACACAGGTGACTGGTCGGTGTCAGTTTCTCCAACTTTAGTTAAATCGGATTTAATGAACATGATTCTTTCTGAAGATCAAAAATCAATCACTATACCGCGTTGTGGTTTTTGATACGTAGATAAAAACGATCCTTGCTCAGCCCGTAACAGCCACGTAAAACTTACAACAAAGTAGAGGACGTTTAATTTATTTTTGTAGGGCATATTGTGATGTGATATGGTCAAGAGATGATGCTAAATTTTATTGTATGAGATGATCATGTTCTGTAATAGAGTTATCGGCAACTGGCAGGAGCCATATGGTTGTCGCTTTATTGTATGAAATGCAATCGCCATGTAATTGCTTTACTTTTTCACTAAGTGGTAGCGATAGTCGTAGAAGCAATAGTTGGCGAGACGACAACGATGCTTCGATGAAGATCAAGGTGTCAAGCCGGTGACGATGGTGATCATGATGGTGCTCTGGAGATGGAGATCAAAGGCACAAGATGATGATGGCCATATCATATCACTTATATTGATTGCATGTGATGTTTATCCTTTATGCATCTTACTTTGCTTAGTTCGGCGGTAGCATTATAAGATGATCTCTCACTAAATTTTAAGGTATAAGTGTTCTCTCTGAGTATGCACCATTGCTACAGTTCGTCGTGCCGAGACACCACGTGATGATCGGGTGTGATAAGCTCTATGTTCACATACAACGAGTGCAAGCCAGTTTTGCACACGCATAATACTCAGGTTAAACTTGACGAGCCTAGCATATGCAGATATGGCCTCGGAACACTGAGACCGAAAGGTCAAGCATGAATCATATAGTAGATATGATCAACATAGTGATGTTCACCATTGAAAACTGCTCCATCTCATGTGATGATCGGACATGATTTAGTTGATATGGATCACGTGATCACTTAGATGATTAGAGGGATGTCTATCTAAGTGGGAGTTCTTAAATAATTTGATTAATTAAATTTTAATTTATCATGAACTTAGTACCTGATAGTATTTTGCATATCTATGTTGTTCTAGATAGATGACCCGTGTTGTTGTTCCGCTGAATGTTAATGCGTTCCTAGAGAAAACTAAGTTGAAAGATGATGGTAGCAATTACACGGACTAGGTCCATAACTTGAGGATTATCCTTATTGCTGCACAGAAGAATTACGTCTTGGAAGCATCGCTAGGTGACAAACCCGCTGCAGGAGCAACGCCAGATGTTATGAACACCTGGAAGAGCAAAGCTGATGACTACTCGATAGTTCAGCGTGCCATACTTTACGACTTAGAACCGGGACTTCAATGATGTTTTGAACATCATGGAGCATATGAGATGTTCCAGGAGTTGAAGTTAATATTTCAAGCAAATGCCCGGATTGAGAGATATGAAGTCTCCAATAAGTTCAACAACTGCAAAATGGAGGAGAATAGTTCTGTCAGTGAACATATACTCAGAATGTCTGGGTACCACAACCACTTGACTCAGCTGGGAGTTAATCTTCCTAATGATAGTGTCATTGACAGAGTTCTTCAATCACTGCCACCAAGCTAAAAGAGCTTCGTGATGAACTATAATATGCAAGGGATGGATAAGACAATTCCCAAGCTCTTCGCAATGCTAAAGGCTACGGAGGTAGAAATCAAGAAGGAGCATCAAGTGTTGATGGTCAACAAGACCACCAGTTTCAAGAAAAAGGATAAAGAGAAGAAGGGGAACTTCAAGAAGAACGGCAAGCAAGTTGCTGCTCAAGTGAAGAAGCCCAAGTCTGGACCTAAGCCTGAGATTGAGTGCTTCTACTGCAAAGGGACTGGTCACTGGAAGCGGAACTGCCCCAAGTATTTGGCGGAGAAGAAGGATGGCAAAGTGAAAGGTATATTTGATATACATGTTATTGATGTGTACCTTACTAATGCTCGCAGTAGCGCCTGGGTTCTGTTGCTAATATTTGCAACTCCAAACAGGGGCTATGGATTAAGCGAAGATTGGCTAAGGACGAGGTGATGATGCGCGTGGGAAATGGTTCCAAAGTCGATGTGATCGTCGTCGACACGCTACCTCTACATCTACCTTCGGAATTAGTTTTAGACCTAAATAATTGTTATTTGATGCCAGCGTTGGGCATGAACATTATATCTGGATCTTGTTTGATGCGAGACGGTTATTCATTTAAATTAGAGAATAATGTTTATTCTATTTATATGAGTAATATCTTTTATGGTCATGAACCCTTGATGAGTGGTCTATTTTTACTAAATCTTGATAATAGTGATACACATGTTCATAGTATTGAAGCCAAAAGATATAAGTTTAATAATGATAGTGCAACTTATTTGTGGCACTGCCGTTTAGGTCATATTGGTGCAAAGCGCATGAAGAAACTCCATGCTGATGGGCTTTTGGAATCACTTGATTATGAATCACTTAATGCTTGCGAACCATGCCTCATGGGCAAGATGACTAAGACTCCGTTCTCCGGAACAATGGAGCGAGCAACAGACTTGTTGGAAATAATACATACTGATGTATGCGGTCCGATGAGTGTTGATGCTCGCGGCGTGTATCGTTATTTCTTATCTTCACAGATGATTTGAGCAGATATGGGTATATCTACTTGATGAAGCATAAGTCTGAAACATTTAAAAATTTCAAAGAATTCCAGAGTGAAATGGAAAATCATCGTAACAAGAAAATTAAGTTTCTACGATCTGATCGTGGAGGAGAATATTTGAGTTACGAATTTGGTTTTCATTTGAAACAATGCGGAATAGTTTCGCAACTCACGCCACCTGAAACACCACAGCGTAATGGTGTATCCGAACGTCATAACCGCACTTTATTAGATGTGGTGCAATCTATGATGTCTCTTACTGATTTACCGCTATAGTTTTGGAGTTATGCTTTAGAGACGGCTGCATTCACATTAGGTAGGGCACCATCAAAATCCGTTGAGACGACACCTTATGAACCGTGGTTTGGCAAGAAACCCAAATTGTCGTTCCTTAAAGTTTGGGGCTGCGATGCTTATGTGAAAAAGCTTCAACCTGATGAGCTCGAATCCAAATCGGAGAAATGTGTCTTCATAGGATACCCAAAGAAGACTGTTGGGTGTACCTTCTATCACAGATCTGAAGGCAAGATATTCGTTGCTAAGAATGGATCCTTTCTAGAGAAGGAGTTTCTCTCGAAAGAAGTGAGTGGGAGGAAAGTAGAACTTGATGAGGTAATTATACCTACTCCCTTATTGGAAAGTAGTTCATCACAAAAATCAGTTCCAGTGATTCCTATACCAGTAAGTGAGGAAGCTAATGATGATGATCATGAAACTTCTGATCAAGTTACTACCTAACCTCGTAGGTCAACCAGAGTAAGATCCGCACCAGAGTGGTACGGTAATCCTGTTCTGGAGGTCATGTTACTTGACCATGACGAACCTACGAACTATGAGGAAGTGATGATGAGCCCATATTCCGCAAAATGGCTTGAGGCCATGAAATCTGAGATGGGATCCATGTATGAGAACTAAGTGTGGACTTTGGTTGACTTGCCCGATGATCGGTAGGCCATAGAGAATAAATGGTTCTTCAAGAAGAAGACTGACGCTGATGGTAATGTTACTGTCTACAAAGCTCGACTTGTTGCAAAAGGTTTTCGACAAGTTCAAGGAGTTGACTACGATGAGGCCTTCTCACCCGTAGCGATGCTTAAGTCCGTCCGAATCATGTTAGCAATTGCTGCATTTTTTGATTATGAAATTTGGCAAATGGATGTCAAAACTGAGTTCCTTAATGGATATCTTAAAGAAGAGTTATTTATGATGCAACTATAAGGTTTTGTCGATCCAAAAGGTGCTAACAAAGTGTGCAAGCTCATGCGATCCATTTATGGACTAGTGCAAGCTTCTCGGAGTTGGAATATACGCTTTGATAGTGTAATCAAAGCATATGGTTTTATACAGACTTTTGGAGAAGTCTGTATTTACAAGAAAGTGAGTGGGAGCTCTGTAGCATTTCTGATATTATATGTGGATGACATATTACTGATTGGAAATGATACTGAATTTTTGAATAGCATAAAAGGATACTTGAATAAGAATTTTTCAATGAAAGAGCTCGGTGAAGCTGCTTATATATTGGGCATCAAGATCTATAGAGATAGATCAAGACGCTTAATTGGACTTTCACAAAGCACATACCTTGATAAAGTTCAAAATGGATCAAGCAAATAAAGGGTTCTTGCCTGTGTTACAAGGTGTGAAGTTGAGTCAGACTCAATGCCGACCACTGCAGAAGATAGAGAGAAAATGAAAGTTATTCCCTATGCTTCAGCCATGGGTTCTATCATGTATGCAATGTTGTGTACCAGACGTTCTATTAGTTTAGCAGGGAGGTATCAAAGTAATCCGGGAGTGGATCACTGGACAGCGGTCAAAAACATCCTGAAATGCCTCAAAATGACTAAGGACATGTGAGGGAGTCCTAGATTAGGGGGTATCCGGACAGCCGGATTATATCCTTTGGCCGGACTGTTGGACTATGAAGATACAAGATTAAAGACTTTGTCTCGTGTCCGGATGGGACTCTACTTGGCGTGGAAGGCAAGCTAGGCAATACGGATATGTATATCTCCTCCTTTGTAACAGACCTTGTGTAACCCTAGCCCCCTCTAGTGTCTATATAAACCGGAGGGTTTTAGTCCATAGGACAACATACAATCATACCATAGGCTAGCTTCTAGGGTTTAGCCTCTCCGATCTCGTGGTAGATCAACTCTTGTAACACTTATATCATCAAGAATAAATTAAGTAGGACATAGGGTTTTACCTCCATCAAGAGGGCCCGAACCTGGGTAAAACATCATGTCCCCTGCCTCCTGTTACCATCCGCCTTAGACGCACAGTTCGGGACCCCCTACCCAAGATCCACTGGTTTTGACACCAACATTGGCGCTTTCATTGAGAGTTCCTCTGTGTCATCGCCATTAGGCTTGATGGCTCCTACGATCATCGATAGCGATGCAGTCCAGGGTGAGACTTTTCTCCCCGGACAGATCTTTGTGTTCGACGGCTTCGCACTGTGGGCCAACTCGCTTGGCTGTCTGGTGCAGATCGAAAGTTACGCCCCTGGCCACCAAGTCAGGTTTGGAAGCTTAAACTACATGGCCGATATCCGCGGAGACTTGATCTTCGACGGATTCGAGCCCCTGCCTTGTGCACCACGCGGTCATGATGAGTACGACTTAGCTCTACCATCGGACCATATTCAGGAGATCGCACCGGCAGCCGCTCCGAGCCTCAATTTGGAGCCAGTTGCGCCATCCATGGACGGGTGGATAGACCCCGTCACGGAGGTCGTATCCTCAGCGGCGATCGAGCCGAATATCGACCTTACCCTTCACGAGAGCCGTGTTGCCAAACTGCCGGATCCTTCTCCGGCCACGGACTCCGAACCGCCTGCGCCCGTTCCTGTCGAATCCGATTGGGCGCCAATCATGGAGTTTACCTCCACAGATATTTTTCAGCACTCGCCTTTTGGCGACATACTGGACTCATTAAGGTCTCTCTCCTTGTCAGGAGAGTCCTGGCCGAACTACGTCCGGCAGGATTGGGATGCGGATGACGAAGAAATTTGCCGCCCACCCACCACCCACTTAGTAGCCACTATCGATGACTTAACCGACATGCTTGACTTCGACTCCGAAGACATCGACGGTATGGACGACGATGCAGGAGACGGAGAGGAACCACTGCCCACAGGGCACTGGACATCAACCTCATCATACGATATATACATGGTGGATACACCCAAAGAAGGCAATGGCGACGGGACAACGGAGGATGACCGCTCCAAAAAGCAATCCAAGCGTCGGCGTCAGCGGCGCCGCTCTAAGTCCCGCCAAGGCAAAAGTGGTGATACCGGCACCGGAGATAATAGCACTCCGGACAGTGCCGAAGACAACAACAATCCCCTCCAGCAAGATTTAGAGCAAGAGGATGGAGGAGCCAGCCCTCCTAAGAGAGCGGCAGATGGAGAGGCGGAGGATGATAATTACATGCCTCCCTCCGATGATGAGGCAAGCCTCGACGATGACGAATTTGTCGTGCCAGAGGATCCCGTCGAACAAGAGCGCTTCAAGCGCCGGCTTATAGCCACGGCAAATAGCCTCAAGAAAAAGCAGCAGCAGCTTCAAGCTGATCAAGATTTGCTAGCTGACAGATGGGCTGAAGTCCTGGCGGCCGAGGAATACAAACTCGAACGCCCCTCCAAGAGTTACCCAAAGTGCAGGTTGCTACCCCGACTGGAGGAGGAAGCACCGAAACCTACATCCCCGGCGTATGACGAGGCTGATCGGCCACCTCATGGCCGTGACAGAGAGGCATTCCATCCAAAAGCTCAGCCCGCACCCTGATGCCATTCAAATAAAAAGGCATGGGGAAATACGCCATACCTGCGAGACGTATTGGAGGACAAAGCAAAACATGCAAGATCGATCTACGGATCACGAGGGCGCGCCACTATGCGAGATGATAATCGTCACGCCGGATACAGTAAAAGTAAGTCCGTCCGGGCCGAACACAGCGGGCAAGACTCATTCGAGCTGCGTCGCGATATAGCCTAGTACAGAGGCGCCACACATCCCTTATGCTTCACAGACAAAGTAATGGATCATCAAATCCCAGAGGGTTTCAAACCCGTAAATATAGAATCATATGACGGCATAACAGATCCTGCGGTATGGATCGAGGATTTCCTCCTGCACATCCACATGGCCCGCGGTGATGACCTACATGCCATCAAATACCTCCCACTCAAACTCAAAGGACCAGGTCGGCATTGGCTCAACAGCTTGCCAGCAGAGTCCATTGGCTGTTGGGAAGATCTGGAAGCCGCATTCCCTGACAACTTTCAGGGCACTTATGTGCGACCACCAGATGCCGATGACTTGAGCCACATAATTCAGTAGCTAGAGGAATCGGCCAGGCAATTCAAGACACGGTTCCTAACAAAGAAAAATCAAATTGTCGAGTGTCCGGATGTAGAGGCCCTGGCAGCTTTCAAGCACAACATCTGCGATGAGTGGCTAGCCCGGCACCTTGGTCAGGAAAAGCCGAAATCTATGGCAGCCCTCACGACACTCATGACCCGCTTTTGCGTGGGAGAAGACAGCTGGCTGGCTCGCAGTAATAACATATCAAAGAACAATGGTACTTCGGATACCAAGGATGGCAATGGCAGGTCACGTCGCGACAAGCATAAATGCCACATTAACAGCGACAATAACGAGGGTACGACAGTCAATTCCGGATTCAAAGGCTCTAAACCCGGTCAGCGGAAAAAGCCATTCAAAAGAAGCACTCCGGGCCCGTCCAGTTTGGACCGTATACTCGATAGCTCGTGCCAAATACACGGCACCCCCGGCAAGCCAGCCAACCACACCAACAGGGATTGTTGGGTGTTCAAGCAGGCCGGCAAGTTAAATGCCGAAAACAAAGATAAGGGGTCACATAGCAATGACGAGGAGGAGCCCCGGCAGCCGAACACCGGAGGACAGAAGAGGTTCCCCCCACATGTGCGGATGGTGAACATGATATACGCAACCCACATCCCCAAGAGGGAGCGGAAGCGTGCGCACAGGGACGTATGTGCGTTGGAGCCAGTCACCCCAAAGTTCAACCCATGGTCCTCCTGTCCGGTCACCTTCGATCGCAGAGACCACCCCACTAGTATCCGTCACGGCAGATTCGCCGCACTGGTCCTAGACCCAATCATCGACGGATTTCACCTCACTCGAGCCCTTAAGGATGGCGGCAGCAGCCTGAACCTGCTTTATCAGGACACAGTGCGCAAAATGGGTATAGACCCCTCAAGGATCAAACCCACAAAAACGATCTTTAAAGGTGTCATACCAGGTGTAGAGGCCCATTGCACAGGCTCAGTCACACTGGAAGTGGTCTTCGGATCCCCGAATAACTTCCGAAGCGAGGAGTTAATCTTCGACATAGTCCCGTTCTGCAGAGGCTACCACGCACTGCTTGGGCGAACCGCATTTGCAAGATTCAATGCGGTACCGCATTATGCATATCTCAAGCTCAAGATGCCAGGACCTCGGGGGGTCATCACAGTCAATGGAAACACAGAGCGCTCTCTCCGCATGGAGGAGCACACTGCGGCCCTCGCAGCAGAAGCACAAAGCAGCCTCTTAAGGCAATCCACTAGTTCAGCAATTAAGGACCCGGACAATGTCAAGCGCGCCCAGAGTAATTGGCAACTGGACCGCCTGGCACGTTCCGAGTTCGCATAGCAATGCGGCCCCCACCCCGGTCCCAGCCAAGCAGTGAAATCCATGCCACGCGTACATAATTACGCATTAAAAATACCATGGGCACAGGTGGGGAGGGGGGCATGACTGCGGCACACTCCAAGTCGCGGTTTAAACCACACTAGGGGCTTCCCGCTTTGTTACTTTTCTCTTTCAGGACTTCAATCTCTGGAAACCCTGTCCGGCATCATGATTGCCGAACACATGATGCAGCAACCAAGGAGGCAGAAAGCTATGTCACACCACGGAACTCCCAGGTGGATTACGATAACGAGGGTAATATTTTCTTTAATTCTATTCCTCAGCTTGCCCATGGAAGGGACATGTCAAACAGTCCTACTTTTTGCTTATCGCACTACTTGTATCATTCTGCTTTAACGCACCTTTTTGAAAAAACAATGCATAGCATTAAGACTATTGTTGCATTCTTCATTTATATATATATATATATATATGTATATATGTTCATTCACGACATCTAGCACCCATACACTCTGGTACGGCCAATACGCTAGGGGCTTAAGCATACCCCATAATACGGCATGAGAAGTCCAAATACATTTGATAGTGCGGCACCCCGAACTTATAGCATTATATGCATCAGCTCTGAATCATGTCTTGGGTCAATAGTTCGGTTTGCCGGGCTCCCATGTTTTGGTACCTTGCGTTCCGCTATATCGGCTAAGGTAGCACTGGGAGAACTACTGCGATTGTGCCCCGGTTCTGCTAGGCTAAGCACCTCAGTAGAGAAAGCTAAAACTGACTGTCATGATAAGGCGAGAGACTGGTTGTTGTTCGAGAGGTTTCAAGTCCCTAAAGACTTATGCCGTTTAGAGCGAGGAGTCGGCCCTGTCCGGCTTAAGGCATGTATTGCGCCCCAAATTCGGCCTTCTGAATACTAGGGGCTTCACCAAAATTTAAAATTATAGAATTCTATGGCTAAGTGAGAGTGATAACGCATTATGGTCCGATTGCCTTGTTCGTCGTGCTGAGCACCTCCCTCGAAGGACCCAACAATGGGAACAAGAGTGCTCAGGTTTATCCCGAACACCCCCGCACTCGTGGCGTGGGGGCAGAAGCCGACGACTAGCCATCTCTCAGATTTGATAAACAACCGAACAGAAGGTAATATTTTAAATTCAGACAAGCGTTGCATAGCGCATATGAACAAGTTTTCATAATACATGATTACACGAGCAAGTTCATTCAAATATTACATCTTTGGCACACTCGTCCGCTATGAGACTGGCACCCTTCAGGACACCCTCATAGTACATCTCGGGGTGGTGATGCTCCTTGCCCTGCGGCGGCCCTTCCTTCACCAGCTTCACGCCGTCCATCTTGGCCCATTGCACCTTCACACAAGCGAAAGCCCGGCGTGCACCTTCGATGCAGACGGACCGCTTGATGACTTCCAGCCGTGGGCAGGCATCCACATGCCGCCTCACCAGGCCGAAGTAGTTGTTGGGAAGGGCGTCGCCAGGCCACATCCGGACTATAAAGCCCTTCATGGCCTGTTCGGCCGCCTTGTGTAGCTCGACTAGTTGCTTCAGCTGGTCGCTCAGAGGCATCGGGTGTTCGGTCCCAGTATACTGAGACCAGAACAGCTTCTCCGTTGAGCTTCCCTCCTCGGCCTGGTAAAACTGTGCGGCATCCGACACGCTGCGGGGCAAATCTACGAATGCTCCTGGAGAGCTCCGGATTCGGGTAAGTAACAAGTAATTTACTTTCACATGCTTGCTTTGCATATAGAATGCCTTACCCGCTGCTATCTTCTTCATCGCATCAATCTCCTGGAGGGCCTTTTGGGCTTCGGCCTTGGCATTCTTTGCGCTCTCGAGGGCCGCGACAAGCTCGGACTCTCGCGTCTTCAAGTCAAGCTCCAATGCCTCGTGCTTCATCACGAGAGCGTGGAGCTCTTGCTGCACCTCGCCCACCCAAGCCTCCTGCCTTTCCCGCTCGGTGCGCTCCTTGGCCGCTTTGTTTTTGGCCTCGGATAGCGCTTGCTTCAGGGTCACCACCTCGGTCGTGGCCCCTGGCAAATTCACGATGATCCTGTCATTTTGCAATCGCATTCTTTTTATATATATCCATAGACTAGGTACTACTTACCTTTGTTCTCCTCGAGCTGCCTCTTGGCAAGGCCGAGCTCTTCCTTGGACCCTTCGAGGTCCTGCTTCAGTGCGGCGACCTCTGCAGTCAGTGAGGTAGAGGCCAGCAGCGAAGCCTGCATACGCATATAGACATACTTATATTAAACTCCTTCGATATTGTTTGATCCTCTATTCGGCTTTTCTTTGTGAACACCGAATAGAGCATCAGGGGCTACTGTCTATGCGGTAATATTTTCCCTATATTTCAAATACTTACCTCAAAGCCTGTTAGAAGGCTGGCACAGGCTTCAGTCAGTCCGCTCTTGGCGGACTGAACCTTCTGGACCACCGCACTCATAATAGTGCGGTGCTCTTCATCGATGGAAGCGCTGCGAAGCGCTCCCAATAGATTGTCCGGTGCCTCTGGATGGACAGAGGTCACCGACACAAGCGTCTTGCCCCTTTTGGAAGGAGGCCGCCTGCCTGAGTCCGGAGCCATTGGAGGTTCCGGCGCGGTGTTCGGCTAAGGGCCAAACTCGGAGCCCTCGGGAGCCTTGCTCCCTCTGCTCCCGGAATCCGGAAGGTCGCCTCGAGGCGCCTCCGGGACTGTCTCCCCTCGACCCGGTGCCTCTTGAGACAATACCTCGGCGTTGTCCGTAGGGCAAGGGGAGGTGGCGGTCGGAAGTGGATCACTATCCATATCCGACGAGCCCAGGGAGCCGTCCGACGATACGTCGATACGGGCTTGTGGCGGTCTACATAATCATAATTCGGCGTTAGGAGAAGCAATGTGACAAAGGTATGCTATGAGTTACTCTGGCATCCGAATACTTACGACTTCGCCAGGGGCTTGGCCCTGAGCAGCCACTCGTCTTCGCGTTCAGCGGCGGTGGTGGAGTAGTCCAGAAGTAGAGTCCGTCCCTTCTTGGACCCTTCGCCCCCCCCCCCCCCCAGTTGGGGCGGCCTTCCTTTTCTTGTCTCCCCCAACTGAAGGGGTAGCATCTTCATCTTCCTCCTCGTCTTTGGGGGAGGAGTGCGTCGCGGAGTTATCGAACAATGAGTCCGATAACACCTGGCGTCGGGAACTCTTTCGGGTACCCTTGGCTTTCTTGGTCTTCTCCGGCACCTTGTAAGGAGCCAGAGTCAGCATCTCCGTCAGGAGAGCGTCCGAAGTGTCTTCGGGCAGAGGGGCCGGACAGTTAATCTGCCCCGACGTCTCCACCCAGTCCTGTCAAAGGCATGGAGCTCAGACCCCGCACATGGTTAAGCTAGGGGAAATAAATATCCTACCAGATGTGTAGAACTCACCGAATGCGCTAGGCGCTTCGCACTTAGCCCGTGGTCCTCGGTGAGAGAGGGAGGGACCTCGGCGCCCTTGAACAGCACCCTCCAGACGTCCTTGTGCGTCGTGTCGATGAGCTCGCTCAGAGTCTGATGCTGGGCCGGGTCGAACTCCCACAAATTGAAATCCCGTTGTTGACACGGGAGGATCCGACAGATGAGCATGACGTGGACTATGTTGACAAGCTTGAGCTTCTTGCCTGCCATATTCCGGATACATTTCTGGAGTCCATCCAGCTCCACCGATGAACCCCAGGACATGCCCTTCTCTTTCCAGGAGGTGAGCCGTGTGTGGATTCCGGATCGAAACTTGGGGGCCGCCACCCAGTTGGTGTCGTGAGGCTCGGTGATGTAGAACCAGGCCGATTGCCACCCCTTTATGGTCTCCACGAAGGAGCCTTCAAGCCATATAACATTGGGCATCTTGCCCACCATGGCTCCGCCGCATTCTGCTTGTTGCCCCCCACCACCTTCGGCTTGATATTGAAGGTCTTCAGCCACAGGCCAAAGTGGGGCCGGATGCGAAGGAAAGCCTCACACACGACGATGAATGCCGAAATGTTGAGGATGAAGTTCGGGGCCAGATCATGGAAGTCCAACCCGTAGTAGAACATGAGACCGCGGATGAATGGATGGAGGGGAAACCCCAGTCCACGGAGGAAGTGGTGGAGGAAAACTACCCTCTCATGAGGTTCCGGGGTAGGGACGATCTGCCCCGCAGCGGGCAGCCGATGCGCGATATTCTCGGCTAGGTATCCGGCCCCGCGCAGCTTTTTGATGTGTCCCTCCATGACGGAGGACGCCATCCACTTGCCTCCCGCTCCGGACATATTTGGAGAAGGTTGAGGAGAAGGATGTGGACTTGGGCGTTGGAGCTCGAGTGCGCAAGAATGGATGAGCAAAGAGGAAGAAGGCGTGGGTAGAAAAAGGTTAAACCTTGTCCCTTTATAAGGGCGGCCGAAACTATGTGCCTCCACTAGCCTGGTAAAACTCGCTTATCCCCCAAGCGCCGTAATCGATGGCGCGGTTGGGTTACCCACGCCCGTATTGATGAGAATCACGTAATAAGGGGGACACGATCTCTGCTTTGACAAGACGTGTCAAGAAACTGCCTCGTGTTATGTGCGGGGCTAGTTAAAGGAAACGGTTCGAATAATCACTGGGCCATGACATCATGTCATGTTGCCAAAACGTGTCAGCAGATTAGATTTGTGGAAATATTATTCTCTCTATGGTGGTATGTGGAACTTATTTTGCAGGGTCGGACACTATCCTTGTATTCAAATTCTTCCGTGGTGTATTCAGAGGAGGGACCCGCCTTGCAATGCCGAAGACAATACTGCGCGCCGGAATCATCGTCATTGAAGCCTAGTTCAGGGGCTACTGAGGGAGTCCTGGATTAGGGGGTATCCAGACAGCCGGATTATATCCTTTGGCCGGACTGTTGGACTATGAAGATACAAGATTGAAGACTTTGTCTCGTGTCCGGATGGGACTCTACTTGGCGTGGAAGGCAAGCTAGGCAATACAGATATGTATGTCTCCTCCTTTGTAACCGACCTTGTGTAACCCTAGCCCCCTCCGGTGTCTATATAAACCGGAGGGTTTTAGTCTGTAGGACAAGATACAATCATACCATAGGCTAGCTTTTAGGGTTTAGCCTCTCCGATCTCGTGGTAGATCAACTCTTGTAACACTTATATCATCAAGAATAAATCAAGCAGGACGTAGGGTTTTACCTCCATCAAGAGGGCCTGAACCTGGGTAAAACATCGTGTCCCTTGCCTCCTGTTACCATCCGCCTTAGACGCACAGTTCGGGACACCCTACCCGAGATCCGCCGGTTTTGACACCGACAACATGTTTCTCGTTTATGGAGGTGACAAAGAGCTCGTCGTAAACGGTTACGTCGATGCAAGCTTTGACACTGATCCAGATGACTCTAAGTCACAAACCAGATACGTTATTGAATGGTGGAGCTGTCAGTTGGTGTAGTTCCAAGCAAAGCGTTGTGGCGAATTCTACGTGTGAAGCGGAGTACATAGCTGCTTTGGAAGCAGCAAATGAAGGAGTCTGGATGAAAGAGTTCATATCCGACCTAGGTGTCATACCTAGTGCATCGGGTCCAATGAAAATATTTTGTGACAATACTGGTGTAATTGCCTTGGCAAAGGAATCCATATTTCACAAGAGAACCAAGCACATCAAGAGACGCTTCAATTCCATCCACGATCAAGTCAAGGAGGGATACATAGAGATTTGCAAGATACATACGGATCTGAATGTTGTAGAGCCATTGACTAAGCCTCTCTCACGAGCAAAACATGATCAGCGCCAAGACTCCATTGAAGGAAATATGCCCTAGAGGCAATAATTAAGTTGTTATCTATATTTCCTTATATCATGATAAATATTTATTATTCAAGCTAGAATTGTATTAACCGGAAACTTAGTACATGTGTGTAATGCCCCGTATGTAACCTGCCATATTTGTATTCCAACTCTTGCCATTTCCGGCACTAAGTTATGATATTCCCTCGTGGTTGGGTTTCATCTTTGTTTTGCTTTTGCCTTTGTCATGCATCTCATATCATGTCATCATGTGCATCGCATTTGCATACGTGTTCGTCTCATGCATCCGAGCATTTTCCTCATTGTCCGTTTTGCATTCCGGCACTCCTATGCCCTCCGGCGTCCCTTTTTTCCTCTTTTTCATGTGCGGGTGTTAAACATTCTCGGATTGGACCGACACTTGCCAAGCGGCCTTGGTTTACTACCGGTAGACCGCCTGTCAAGTTTCGTGCCATTTGGACTTCGTTTGATACTCCAACGGTTAACCGAGGAACCGTAAAGGCCTCGTGTGTGTTGCATCCCAACACCTCTCCAAAGTGCCCCAAAGCCCAGCTAAACCCCCTCCATCATCTCGGTCATTCGATCACGGTCGCGTGGCCAAAAACCGTGCTCAATTTGGAGCCTCCTAGCTCCTTCTATGTATAAAAAGGCATCTCCCCCAAAAATCTTGGATCAATCCACCCCTAACCCTAGCTCCTCTTCCTCCTGCCGCCGCCGGACACGTCCGAGATGGCCGGACGCGTCCGCTCCGCCGCCCGGACCAACCAGGGGCTGCCACATGGGCAAGCCTCGCCCACATCGCAGTCGGCCCGCTCGGCCCGCGGCAGGCCCGCGGGGCCCAAAGCCGCCGCCGCCCGGTTTGCCCGCCTCCTCGCGCCCGAAGGCTGCCGCCTCTGCCTCCCAGATCGCCGCCTCCGCCGCGCCACCCCGCCGTCCGGCCATCGCTGCCCGCTGACTCCAGCCATCGGGAGCGCCGCCAGGGCCACCGGAGCAGCGCCACTCGTCGTCGCGCCCTCCTTCTCTTCCGAATCCGGCAAGTCCCATCCCTCTGGCGAGCTCCTTCGACTCCGGCCACCTCATCCCGCTACTCCAGCGAGAAGCTCCGGCGAGGCTCCGTTCATCCTTGGTTCGCGTGCCCCGATCCAGATCTAAGACGAACCCTAGGTTGGCTTTCGTTTCTCTAAGTACCCAGTTTGCATTATTTTTAGGCAACTTTATCGCATCATAACTTTGCATTCGTGGCCCCGTTTTGGGCGTGTAGCTTATCAAATTGTTCGTCTGGATGTGCACTTCATTTCATTCCATTGCACCATGTTCATTTGAGTTCATCTTGATGTCCTAAATGCTGTTGCAAGAGTGCTATGCAATGTTAGTTTCAGATTCTTAACAGATTATGGGCATTTGTCATTTTTTGCCATGTTTAATGTGTGCCTCCTATGATCTTGAGCCCTACATGTGTTTTGTTATATGCCATTCCATCTTTACAGGGGTGTATGCCATGTATTTTTGTGATCATTGTGGTGACTAGCACAAGCATGCAAATTAGCTCTCGTGATGTTGCTGATTTTAGAGACTTAGAATTCTTCTAAGTCATTTCCCTGATGATATTTTTATGCCATGTATTCTTGTTACTATAGAGTGACCCATGCCTCTTTTGAGCATGTTCAGTAAGGATGATTTTGAGATATTGTTATGCTCTATCCATCCATGTCTTTGTTTGCAATTATGGAGCACCCTAGCATGACTCAATCTTGCTCTAATTTTGCTATAAAATGTTCCTGGCAGATTGTTTACGTGTTAATCAATTTTGCCGAGGTTGTTATAGTTTATCCATGCATGCTATGAGAGTGTTCTTGCCATGGTTAGCTTATTTATCATGTCTACTTGCTGGGGGTATGCTTATCTTGTCATGCAATGCTTTATGGTGAGTGCATCGAGCTCGTAAACATGCCTACGTAATTCTGTTTTGCCATGTTCTAGTTTTTCTGCCAAGTCTGAATCTGTTAACGAAACTTGCTATGTTCACATGGTTGCCATTGTATTTTCTGATCCCTTTTGGCTTATGGTCAGTAAGGGACTTTTGTTATATGCTTTGAGTAGTTTCATTCTATGCCTTGCTTTGCCATGATATGCTCCTGTAGCATGTTGTTATCTTGCTCCAAACATTGCTTCCTGATGATAAATCCTGACATGTTGGTTATTTCACTAAGTCTGTGAACCTGATATCTTTTGCTTTTTTGCCATGCTTGTTTGAACCTGCTATTGTGTGATTTAGCCATAGCTCAGTGTTCATCTTTTGTCAAGCATCTTTAGTGGATCACTGCCATGTGCTTTGTTGTTATGTTAGAGTGCAGTAGCTTGTTGTTCTTGATGCATTTAGATGGCCTCGTGCTGTTAATCGCAGCTTTGTGCCATTATTGTTTTGCTTGCCATTTGCAAACCGTGCATCCGATTCCGGTGATCTTTATATTGATTTCGACCGAAATCAACTCATCTTTCAAGCGGCACTCTTGGTCTTCCAAGTTGAGGCATGGTTCAATCTTCCTTTTCTGAAACACGCATATGCATTACATATCACATCCCGCATACCATGCCATATTTTGCATCATGTTGCTTGCGCATTGCACCGTGGTTGATTGTGTCTCCCTTTGCTTGTGTTCTTGATTTGGGTAGAGCCAGGAGACGAGTACGTGATCGAGGAACCCATTGAGAACATTTACGAGGATGAAGCTTACGTCAACTCGGAGAACTTTGCAGGCAAGATGACCATACCCTCGAAATCACTTCTATCTTTGCTTGCTAGATGCTCGCTGTTTTGCTATGCCTATGCTACAATACCTACCACATGCTTTATCATGCCTCCCATATTGCCATGTCAAACCTCTAACCCACCTTGTCCTAGCAAACCGTTGTTTGGCTATGTTACCGCTTTGCTCAGCCCCTCTTATAGCGTTGCTAGTTGCAGGTGAAGATTGGAGTTTGTTCCTTGTTCGAACATGTTTATTGTTGGGATATCACTATTATATCTTGTCTACTTTAATGCATCTATACACTTGGTAAAGGGTGGAAGGCTCGGCCTTATGCCTGGTGTTTTGTTGCACTCTTGCCGCCCTAATTTCCGTCATACCGGTGTTATGTTCCTTGATTTTGCGCTCCTTACACGGTTGGGTTATATTGGGAACCCCTTGACAGTTCGCCTTGAATAAAACTCCTCCAGCAAGGCCCAACATTGGTTTTACCATTTGCCACCTAGCCTTTTTTTCCTTGGGTTCCGCGGACTCAACGGTCATCTTTATTTTAAACCCCCGGGCCAGTGCTCCTCTGATTGTTGGTCCAACCTGTCAGCTGCCGTTGGCCACCAGGGGCAACTCTGGGCTGGCCTACCGGAACCTTGGACAATCCGGTGTGCCCTGAGAACGAGATATGTGCAGCTCCTATCGGGATTTGTTGGCACATTCAGGTGGCTGTGCTGGTTTACTTTTACCATTGTCAAGATGTCTTGTAACCGGGATTTCGAGTCTGATCGGGCCGACCTGGGAGAAGGAATATCCTTCATTGACCGTGAGAGCTTGTGATGGGCCAAGTTGGGGCACCCCTGCAGGGTTTTGAACTTTCAAAAGCCGTGCCCGCGGTTATGGGCAGATAGGAATTTGTTAATGTCGGATTGTAGAAAACCTGAAACTAAACTTAATTAAAATGAATCAACAACGTGTTTAGCCGTGATGGTCTCTTTTCAGCGGAGTCTGGGAAGAGAACACGGTCTCGTGTTATGCTTGAACGTAAGTATTTCTAGGATCACTTCTTGATCATAGTTTCTCGACCGTGCCTTGCCTTCTTTTCTCGCTCTCATTTGCGTATGTTAGCCACCATATATGCTAGTGCTTGCTGCAGCTCCACCTCATACCTTTTACCTACCCATAAGCTTAAATAGTCTTGATCGCGAGGGTGTGAGATTGCTGAGTCCCCGTGACTCACAGATTACTTCAAAAACCAGATGCAGGTGCCGATGATACCATTCCAGGAGATGCGACTGAGCTCAAGTGGGGGTTCGATGAGGACTCAGGCCGATACTACGTTTCCTTTCTAGACAATCAGTAGTGGAGCCCAGTTGGGGCGATCGGGGATCTTATGCATTTGGGATCGTCATTATTTTGGTTCCGTAGTCGGACCTTGATTGTATCTGGATGATTGTAATGCTATATATATATATGTATTGTTTGAAGTGGCGATTGTAAGCCAACTATGTACCTCTTTCTTATTCAGTACATGGGTTGTGTAAAGATTACCCCTCGTGCGACATTGCCTACAATGCGGTTATGCCTCTAAGTGGTGCTCCGACACGTGGGAGATATAGCCGCATCGTGGGTGTTACAATGTGTGAATACATAGACAAACAGAGTGTCCCTAGTATGCCTCTACTTGACTAGCTCGTTAATCAAAGATGGTTAAGTTTCCTAGCCATGGACATGTGTTGCCATTTGATGAACCGGATCACATTATTAGGGAATGATGTGATGGACAAGACCCATCCGTTAGCTTAGCATAATGATCGTTTAGTTTTATTGCTACTGCTTTCTTCATAACTTATACATGTTCCTCTGACTATGAGGTTATGCAACTCCCGAATACCGGAGGAACACCTTGTGTGCTATCAAATGTCACAACGTAACTGGGTGATTATAAATATGCTCTACAAGTGTCTCCGATGGTGTTTGTTGAGTTGGCACAGATCGAGATTAGGATTTGTCACTTCGTCTATCGGAGAGGTATCTCTGGGCCCTCTCGGTAATGTACATCACTATGAGCCTTGCAAGCAATGTGACTAATGAGTTAGTTGCGGGATGATGCATTATGGAACGAGTAAAGAGACTTGCCGGTAACGATATTGAACTAGGTATGATGATACCAACGATCGAATCTCGGGCAAGTAACATACCGATGACAAAAGGAACAACGTATGTTGTTATGCGGTTTGACCGATAAAGATCTTCGTAGAATATGTAGGGACCAATATGAGCATCCAGGTTCCTCTATTGGTTATTGAACAGAGATGAGTCTCGGTCATGTCTACATAGTTCTCAAACCCGTAGGGTCCGCACGCTTAACGTTCTGTGATGATTTGTATTATGAGTTATGTGATTTGATGACCAAAGTTTGTTCGGAGTCCCGGGTGAGATCGAGGACATGATGAGGGGTCTCGAAATGGTCGAGACGTAAAGATTGATATATTGGAAGGCTATATTCGGACATCTGAAAGGTTCCGAGTGATTCAGGCATTTTTCAGAGTACCGGAGAGTTCCGGTAATTCGTATTGGGCCTTAATGGGCCATACGGGAAAGGAGAGAAAGGCCTCAAGGGTGGTCGCACCCCTTCCCCATGGACTGGTCCGAATTGCACTAGGGAAAGGGGGCGCCCCCTTCCTTCCTTCTCCTTCTCCCTTCCCTTTTCCCTATTCCACGTGGGAGGTGGAATCCTACTAGGACTAGGGAGTCCTAGTAGGACTCCACACTTTGGGCGCGCCCTATGAGGTCCGGCCTCCTCCTCCCTCCATCCTTTACATACGTGGCCAGGGGGCACCCCATATACACACAAGTTGATCATTGATCTCTTAGCCGTGTGCGGTGCCCCCCTCCACCATAATCCACCTCGGGCATATCGTAGCAGTGCTTAGGCGAAGCCCTGTTCCGGTAGCATCATCATCACCATCATCACGTCGTCGTGCCGACTAAGCTCTCCCTCGACACTCTACTGGATCGTGAGTTCGTGGGACATCACCAAGCTAAACGTGTGCAGATCGCGGAGGTGCCGTACATTCGGTATTAGGATCGGTTGATCGTGAAGACGTATGACTACATCAACCGCGTTGTCATAATGCTTCCGCTTACGGTCTGTGAGGGTACATGGACAACAGTCTCCCCTCTTGTTGCTATGCATCACCATGATCTTGCGTGTGCGTTGGAAAATTTTGAAATTACTGGGTTCCCCATCTTGCGTGTGCGTTGGAAAATATGATAGTCGTAGAAGCAATAGTTGGCGAGACGACAACGATGCTTCGATGAAGATCAAGGTGTCAAGCCGGTGACGATGGTGATCTTGACGGTGCTTTGGAGATGAAGATCAAAGGCACAAGATGAGGATGGCCATATCATATCACTTATATTGATTGCATGTGATGTTTATCCTTTATTCATCTTACTTTGCTTAGTTCAGCGGTAGCATTATAAGATGATCTCTCACTAAATTTCAAGGTATAAGTGTTCTCCCTGAGTATGCACCGTTGCTACAGTTCCTCGTGCCGAGACACCACGTGATGATCGGGTGTGATAAGCTCTACGTTCACATACAGCGGGTGCAAGCCAGTTTTGCACACGCAGAATACTCGGGTTAAACTTGACGAGCCTAGCATATGCAGATATGGCCTCGGAATAGTGAGGCCGAAAGGTCGAGCGTGAATCATATAGTAGATATGATCAACATAGTGATGTTCACCATTGAAAACTACTCCATCTCACGTGATGATCGGACATGGTTTAGTTGATATGGATCACGTGATCACTTAGATGATTATAGGGATGTCTATCTAAGTGGGAGTTCTTAAGTAATATGATTAATTGAACTTTAATTTATCATGAACTTAGTCCTGATAGTATTTGCATATCTATGTTGTAGATCAATTGCTCGCATATAGCTTCCCCGTTTTATTTATGACATGTTCCTAGAGAAAAATATGTTGAAAGATGTTAGTAGCAATGATGTGGACTAGCTCCGTGATCTAAGGATTATCCTCATTGTTGCACAGAAGAATTATGTCCTTGATGCACCGCTAGGTGACGGACCTATTGCAGGAGTAGATGCAGACGTTATGAACCTTTGGCAAAGCTTGGTATGATGACTACTTGATAGTTTAGTGCACCATGCTTTACGGCTTAGAACCGGGACTTAAAAAATGTTTTGAATGCCACAGAGCATATAAGATGTTCTAAGAGTTGAAATTGGTATTTCATACTCATGCCCATGTCAAGAGGTATAAGACCTCTGACAGTACTTTGCCTACAATATGGAGGAGAATAGCTCAAGCAGTGAGCATGTGCTCAGATTGTCTGGGTACTACAATTGCTTGAATCAAGTGGGAGTTAATTTCCAGATAAGATAGTAATTGACAAAAGTTCTCTAGTCACCATCACCAAGTTACTAGAACTTCGGGATGAACTATAATATGCAAGGGATGACGAAAAACAATTCTCGAGCTCTTGCAATGCTGAAATCGGCGAAGGTAGAAATCAAGAAAAGCATCAAGTTTGATGGTTGACAAGATGACTAGTTTCAAGTAAAAGGGCAAGGGAAAGAAAGGAAACTTCAAGAAGAATGGCAAGAAAGTTGCCACTCCCATGAAGAAGCCCAAAGCTAGACCCAAGCCTGAAACTGAGTGCTTCTACTACAAAGGAAATGATCACTAGAAGCGGAACTGCCCTAAATGCTTGGCGGATAAGAAGGATGGTAAAGTTAACAAAAGTATATATGATACACATGTTATTGATGTGTACTTTACTAGTGTTCATAGTAACCCCTAGTTATTTGATATCGATTCAGTTGCTATGATTAGTAACTCGAAACAGGAGTTACAAAATGAACAGAGACTAGTTGAGGGAAAAGTGACGATGTGTGTTGGAAGATTTTCCAAAGTTGATAAGATCACCATCGCACACTCCTTTTACCTTCGGGATTAGTGTTGAACCTAAAATCAATGTTATTTGGTGTTTGCGTTGAGCATAAATATGATTGGATCATGTTTACTGCAAGACGGTTATTCATTTAAGTCAAAGAATAATTGTTGTTCTATTTACATGAATAAAACCTTCTATGGTCATACACTCAATATAAATGGTTTATTGAATCTCGATCATAGTGATACACATATTCATAATATTGAAGCCAAAAGATGCAAAGTTAATAATGATAGTGCAACTTATATGTGGCATTGCCATTTAGGTCATATTGGTGTAAAGCGCATGAAGAAACTCCATGCCGATGGACTTCTGGAATTACTTGATTATGAATCACTTGATACTTGCGAACCATGCCTCATGGGAAAGATGACTAAGACTCCGTTATTCAGAACAATGAAGCAAGCAACAAACTTGTTGGAAATAATACATACTGATGTGTGTTGGAAATATGCCCTAGAGGCAATAATAAAAGCATTATTATTATATTTCCTTGTTCATGATAATTGTCTTTATTCATGCTATAATTGTGTTATCCGGAAATCGTAATACATGTGTGAATAACAGACATCAACATGTCCCTAGTGAGCCTCTAGTTGACTAGCTCGTTGATCAACAGATAGTCATGGTTTCCTGACTATGGACACTGGATGTCATTGATAACGAGATCACATCATTGGGAGAATGATGTGATGGACAAGACCCAATCCTAAACATAGCACAAGATCGTATAGTTCGTTTGCTAGAGTTTTCCAATGTCAAGTATCTTTTCCTTAGACCATGAGATCGTGTAACTCCCGGATACCGTAGGAGTGCTTTGGGTATGCCAAACGTCACAACGTAACTGGGTGACTATAAAGGTAGACTACGGGTATCTCCGAAAGTGTCTATTGGGTGACATGGATCAAGACTGGGATTTGTCACTCCGTATGACGGAGAGGTATCACTGGGCCCACTCGGTAATGCATCATCATAATGAGCTCAGAGTGACCAAGTGTCTGGTCACGGGATCATGCATTACGGTACGAGTAAAGTGACTTGCCGGTAACGAGAGGTATTGGGATACCGACGATCGAATCTCGGGCAAGTAACATATCGATAGACAAAGGGAATAGCGTACGGGGTTGATAGAATCCTCGACATCGTGGTTCATCCGATGAGATCATCGTGGAGCATGTGGGAGCCAACATGGGTATCCAGATCCCGCTGTTGGTTATTGACCGGAGAGTCGTCTCGGTCATGTCTGCTTGTCTCCCGAACCCGTAGGGTCTACACACTTAAGGTTCGGTTACGCTAGGGTTGTAGGGATATGTATATGCAGTAACCCGAATGTTTTTTGGAGTCCCGGATGAGATTCCGGACGTCACGAGGAGTTCCGGAATGGTCCGGAGGTAAAGATTTATATATGGGAAGTCCTGTTTCGGGCATCGGGACAAGTTTCGGGGTTATCGGTATTGTACCGGGACCACCGGAAGGGTCCCGGGGGTCCACCGGGTGGGTCCACCTGTCCCGGGGGGCCACATGGGCTGTAGGGGGTGCGCCTTGGCCTAATGGGCCAAGGGCACCAGCCCCACATAGGCCCATGCGCCTAGGGTTTAAGGGGGCAAGAGTCCTAGGAGGGTAAGGCACCTCCTAGGTGCCTTGGGGGGGGGAGGGAAACCCCCCTTGGCCGCCGCACCCCCTAGGAGATTGGATCTCCTAGGGCCGGCCACCCCCCTTGGCACCCCTATATATAGTGGGGGAGAGGAGGGACTTCATACCTGAACGTCTTGGCCTTTGGTTGCCTCCTTCTCCCTCCCCAACACCTCCTCCACCTCCATAGTGCTTAGCGAAGCTCTGCCGGAGTACTGCAGCTCCATCAACACCACGCCGTCGTGCTGCTGCTGGTGCCATCTCCCTCAACCTCTCCTCCCTCCCTTGCTGGATCAAGAAGGAGGAGACGTGGCTGTTCCGTACGTGTGTTGAACGCGGAGGTGCCGTCCGTTCGGCGCTGGTCATCGGTGATTTGGATCACGTCGAGTACGACTACATCATCACCGTTCTTTTGAACGCTTCCGTGCGCGATCTACAAAGGTATGTAGATGCATCTAATCACTCGTTGCTAGATGAACTCCTAGATGATCTTGGTGAAACGAGTAGGAAATTTTTTGTTTTCTGCAACGTTCCCCAACAGTGGCATCATGAGCTAGGTCTATGCGTAGTTCTTCTTGCGCGAGTAGAACACAATTTGTTGTGGGCGTAGATTTGTCAACTTTCTTGCCATTACTAGTCCTTTCTTGCTTCAGCGGTATTGTGGGATGAAGCGGCCCGGACCAACCTTACACGTACGCTTACGTGAGACCGGTTCCACCGACTAACATGCACTAGTTGCATAAGGTGGCTGGCGGGTGTCTGTCTCTCCTACTTTAGTTGGAGCGGAATCGATGAACAGGGTCCTTATGAAGGGTAAATAGAAGTTGACAAATCACGTTGTGGCTTTAACGTAGGTAAGAAAACGTTCTTGCTAGAACCCTAATTCAGCCATGTAAAACTTGCAACAACAATTAGAGGACGTCTAACTTGTTTTTGCAGCAAGTGGTTTGTGATATGATATGGCCAAAGTTGTGATGAATGATGAATGATCTATATGTGATGTATGAGATGTTCATGCTATTGTAATAGGATTCACGACTTGCATGTCGATGAGTATGACAACCGGCAGGAGCCATAGGAGTTGTCTTTATTCTTTTATATGACCTGCGTGTCATCAAGAAACGCCATGTAATTACTTTACTTTATTGCTAAACGCGTTAGCCATAGTAGTAGAAGTAATAATTGGCGAGCAACTTCATGGAGACACGATGATGGAGATCATGATGATGGAGATCATGGTGTCAAGCCGGTGACAAGATGATCATGGAGCCCCAAGATGGAGATCAAAGGAGCTGTGTGATATTGGCCATATCATGTCACGTTTATTATTTGATTGCATGTGATGTTTATCATGTTTTGCATCTTGTTTACTTAGAACGACGGTAGTAAATAAGATGATCCCTCACAATAAATTCAAGAAGTGTTCCCCCTAACTGTGCACCATTGCGACAGTTCGCTGTTTCAAAACACCACGTGATGATCGGGTGTTTTATTCAGACGTTCACATACAACGGGTGTAAGACAGATTTACACATGCAAACACTTAGGTTGACTTGACGAGACTAGCATGTACAGACATGGCCTCGGAACACAGAAGACCGAAAGGTCGAGCATGAGTCGTATAGAAGATACGATCAACATGAAGATGTTCACCGATGTTGACTAGTCCGTCTCACGTGATGATCGGACACGGTCTAGTTTAACTCGGATCATGTAATACTTAGATGACTAGAGGGATGTCTAATCTAAGTGGGAGTTCACTAATAATTTGATTAGTTGAACTTAATTATCATGAACTTAGTCTAAATATTTTACAATATGTCTTGTAGATCAAATGGCCAACGTAGTCCTCAACTTCAACGCGTTCCTAGAGAAAACTAAGCTGAAAGACGATGGCAGCAACTATACGGACTGGGTCCGGAACCTGAGGATCATCCTCATAGCTGCCAAGAAAGATTATGTCCTACAAGCACCGCTTGGTGACGCACCCGTTCTCCCTGCGGAACAAGACGTTATGAACGCTTGGCAGGCACGTTTCGATGACTACTCCCTCGTTCAGTGCGGCATGCTTTACAGCCTAGAGCCGGGGCTCCAAAAGCGTTTTGAGAGACATGGAGCATATGAGATGTTCGAAGAGCTGAAAATGGTTTTCCAAGCTCATGCCCGGGTCGAGAGATATGAAGTCTCCTACAAATTCTTCAGCTGTAAGATGGAGGAAAACAGTTCTGTCAGTGAGCACATACTCACTATGTCTGGGTTTCATAACCGCTTGACTCAGCTGGGAGTTAATCTCCCGGATGATGCGGTCATTGACAGAATCCTCCAGTCACTTCCACCAAGCTACAAGAGCTTTGTGATGAACTTCAATATGCAGGGGATGGAAAAGACCATTCCTGAAGTATTTGCTATGCTGAAATCAGCGGAGGTAGAAGTCAGGAAGGAACATCAAGTGTTGATGATCAATAAAACCACTAAGTTCAAGAAAGGCAAGGGTAAAAAGAGCTTCAAGAAGGACGGCAAGGAGATTGCCGCGCCCGGCAAGCAAGCTGCCGGGAAGAAGCCAAAGAATGGACCCAAGCCCGAGACTGAGTGCTTTTATTGCAAGGGAAGCGGTCACTGGAAGCGGAACTGCCCTAAGTACTTAGCGGATAAGAAGGCCGGCAAAACAAAAGGTATATGTGATATACATGTAATTGATGTGTACCTTACTAGTGCCCGTAGTGGCTCCTGGGTATTTGATACCGGTGCAGTTGCTCACATTTGTAACTCAAAGCAGGGGCTGCGGAATAAGCGGAAACTGGCAAAGGACGAGGTGACGATGCGTGTCGGGAATGGTTCCAAGGTCAATGTGATCGCCGTCGGCGCGCTACCTCTGCATCTCCCTTCGGGATTAGTTTTAAACCTTAATAATTGTTATTTAGTGCCAGCTTTGAGCATGAACATTGTATCGGGATCTCGTTTAATTCGAGATGGCTACTCTTTTAAATCTGAGAATAATGGTTGTTCCATTTTTATGAGAGATATGTTTTATGGTCATGCTCCTATGGTGAATGGTTTATTCTTTATGAATCTCGAACGTGATGCTACACATGTTCATAATGTGAGTACCAAAAGAAGTAAGGTTAATAATGATAGTCCCACATACTTGTGGCACTGCCGCCTTGGTCACATAGGTGTCAAACGCATGAAGAAGCTCCATGCTGATGGACTTTTAGAGTCTCTTGATTATGAATCATTTGACACGTGCGAACCATGCCTTATGGGTAAAATGACCAAGACTCCGTTCACAGGAACAATGGAGCGAGCAACCGACTTATTGGAAATCATACATACCGATGTGTGCAGTCCAATGAGTGTTGAGGCTCGCGGTGGCTATCGTTATGTTCTCACCCTCACTGATGATTTAAGTAGGTATGGGTATATCTACTTAATGAAACACAAGTCTGAAACCTTTGAAAAGTTCAAGGAATTTCAGAGTGAGGTTGAAAATCAACGTGACAGGAAAATCAAGTTTCTGCGATCAGATCGTGGAGGAGAATACTTGAGTCACGAGTTTGGGGCACACTTAAGAAAATGTGGAATAGTTTCACAACTCACGCCGCCTAGAACACCTCAGCGTAATGGTGTGTCCAAACGTCGTAATCGCACTCTGTTAGATATGGTGCGATCTATGATGTCTCTTACCGATTTACCGCTTTCTTTTTGGGGCTATGCTTTAGAGACTGCCGCATTCACTTTAAATAGGGCTCCATCGAAATCCGTTGAGACGACACCGTATGAATTATGGTTTGGGAAGAAACCTAAGCTGTCGTTTCTAAAAGTTTGGGGATGCGATGCTTATGTCAAGAAACTTCAACCTGAAAAGCTCGAACCCAAATCGGAAAAATGCGTCTTCATAGGATACCCAAAAGAAACTATTGGGTACACCTTCTACCTCAGATCTGAAGGCAAGATCTTTGTTGCCAAGAATGGGTCCTTTCTGGAGAAAGAGTTTCTCTCGAAAGAAGTAAGTGGGAGGAAAGTAGAGCTTGATGAAGTATTGCCTCTTGAACCGGAAAATGGCGCAACTCAAGGAAATGTTCCTGAGGTGCCAGCACCGACTAGAGAGGAAGTTAATGATAATGATCAAGATACTTCTGATCAAGCTCCTACTGAAATTCGAAGGTCCACAAGGACACGTTCCGCACCAGAGTGGTACGGCAACCCTGTCTTGGAAATCATGTTGTTAGACAACGGTGAACCTTCGAACTATGAAGAAGCGATGGCGGGCCCGGATTCCGACAAATGGCTAGAAGCCATGAAATCCGAGATAGGATCCATGTATGAAAACAAAGTATGGACTTTGACTGACTTGCCCGTTGAGAGGCGAGCCATAGAAAATAAATGGATCTTTAAGAAGAAGACAGACGCGGATGGTAATGTGACCATCTATAAAGCTCGGCTTGTCGCTAAGGGTTATCGACAAGTTCAAGGGGTTGACTATGATGAGACTTTCTCACCGGTAGCGAAGCTGAAGTCCGTCCGAATCATGTTAGCAATTGCCACATTCTATGATTATGAAATATGGCAAATGGACGTCAAAACGACATTCCTTAATGGTTTCCTTAAGGAAGAATTGTATATGATGCAGCCGGAAGGTTTTGTCGATCCTAAGAATGCTGACAAAGTGTGCAAGCTCCAACGCTCGATTTATGGGCTGGTGCAAGCATCTCGGAGTTGGAACATTCGCTTTGATGAGATGATCAAAGCGTTTGGGTTTACACAGACTTATGGAGAAGCCTGCGTTTACAAGAAAGTGAGTGGGAGCTCTGTAGCATTTCTCATATTATATGTAGATGACATACTTTTGATGGGAAATGATATAGAACTCTTGGACAGCATCAAGGCCTACTTGAATAAAAGTTTTTGAATGAAGGACCTTGGAGAAGCTGCTTATATATTAGGCATCAAAATCTATAGAGATAGATCGAGACGCCTCATAGGTCTTTCACAAAGCACATACCTTGATAAGATATTGAAGAAGTTCAATATGGATCAATCCAAGAAAGGGTTCTTGCCTGTGTTACAAGGTGTGAAATTGAGCTCAGCTCAATGTCCGACCACGGCAGAAGATATAGAAGAGATGAGCGTCATCCCCTATGCCTCAGCCATAGGTTCTATTATGTATGCCATGCTGTGTACCAGACCTGATGTAAACCTTGCCGTCAGTTTGGTAGGAAGGTACCAAAGTAATCCCGGCAAGGAACACTGGACAGCGGTCAAAAATATCCTGAAGTACCTGAAAAGGACTAAGGAAATGTTTCTCGTTTATGGAGGTGATGAAGAGCTCGTCGTAAAGGGTTACGTCGACGCTAGCTACAACACAGATCTGGATGACTCTAAGTCACAAACCGGATACGTGTATATTTTGAATGGTGGGGCAGTAAGCTGGTGCAGTTGCAAGCAAAGCGTCGTGGCGGGATCTACATGTGAAGCGGAGTACATGGCAGCCTCGGAGGCAGCACATGAAGCAATATGGGTGAAGGAGTTCATCACCGACCTAGGAGTCATACCCAATGCGTCGGGGCCGATCAAGCTCTTTTGTGACAACACTGGAGCTATTGCACTTGCCAAGGAGCCCAGGTTTCACAAGAAGACAAGGCACATCAAGCGTCGCTTCAACTCCATTCGTGAAAATGTTCAAGATGGAGACATAGAGATTTGTAAAGTACATACGGACCTGAATATAGCAGATCCGTTGACTAAACCTCTCCCTAGAGCAAAACATGATCAACACCAGAATTCTATGGGTGTTCGATTCATCACAATGTAACTAGATTATTGACTCTAGTGCAAGTGGGAGACTGTTGGAAATATGCCCTAGAGGCAATAATAAAAGCATTATTATTATATTTCCTTGTTCATGATAATTGTCTTTATTCATGCTATAATTGTGTTATCCGGAAATCGTAATACATGTGTGAATAACAGACATCAACATGTCCCTAGTGAGCCTCTAGTTGACTAGCTCGTTGATCAACAGATAGTCATGGTTTCCTGACTATGGACACTGGATGTCATTGATAACGAGATCACATCATTGGGAGAATGATGTGATGGACAAGACCCAATCCTAAACATAGCACAAGATCGTATAGTTCGTTTGCTAGAGTTTTCCAATGTCAAGTATCTTTTCCTTAGACCATGAGATCGTGTAACTCCCGGATACCGTAGGAGTGCTTTGGGTATGCCAAACGTCACAACGTAACTAGGTGACTATAAAGGTAGACTATGGGTATCTCCGAAAGTGTCTGTTGGGTGACATGGATCAAGACTGGGATTTGTCACTCCGTATGACGGAGAGGTATCACTGGGCCCACTCGGTAATGCATCATCATAATGAGCTCAGAGTGACCAAGTGTCTGGTCACGGGATCATGCATTACGGTACGAGTAAAGTGACTTGCCGGTAACGAGATTGAACGAGGTATTGGGATACCGACGATCGAATCTCGGGCAAGTAACATATCGATAGACAAAGGGAATAGCGTACGGGGTTGATAGAATCCTCGACATCGTGGTTCATCCGATGAGATCATCATGGAGCATGTGGGAGCCAACATGGGTATCCAGATCCCGCTGTTGGTTATTGACCGGAGAGTCGTCTCGGTCATGTCTGCTTGTCTCCCGAACCCGTAGGGTCTACACACTTAAGGTTCGGTTACGCTAGGGTTGTAGGGATATGTATATGCAGTAACCCAAATGTTGTTTGGAGTCCCGGATGAGATCCCGGACGTCACGAGGAGTTCCGGAATGGTCCGGAGGTAAAGATTTATATATGGGAAGTCCTGTTTCGGGCATCGGGACAAGTTTCGGGGTTATCGGTATTGTACCGGGACCACCGGAAGGGTCCCGGGGGTCCACCGGGTGGGTCCACCTGTCCCGGGGGGCCACATGGGCTGTAGGGGGTGCGCCTTGGCCTAATGGGCCAAGGGCACCAGCCCCACATAGGCCCATGCGCCTAGGGTTTAAGGGGGCAAGAGTCCTAGGAGGGTAAGGCACCTCCTAGGTGCCTTGGGGGGGGGGAGGGAAACCCCCCTTGGCCGCCGCACCCCCTAGGAGATTGGATCTCCTAGGGCCGGCCACCCCCCTTGGCACCCCTATATATAGTGGGGGAGAGGAGGGACTTCATACCTGAACGTCTTGGCCTTTGGTTGCCTCCTTCTCCCTCCCCAACACCTCCTCCACCTCCATAGTGCTTAGCGAAGCTCTGCCGGAGTACTGCAGCTCCATCAACACCACACCGTCGTGCTGCTGCTGGTGCCATCTCCCTCAACCTCTCCTCCCTCCCTTGCTAGATCAAGAAGGAGGAGACGTGGCTGTTCCGTACGTGTGTTGAACGCGGAGGTGCCGTCCGTTCGGCGCTGGTCATCGGTGATTTGGATCACGTCGAGTACGACTACATCATCACCGTTCTTTTGAACGCTTCCGTGCGCGATCTACAAAGGTATGTAGATGCATCTAATCACTCGTTGCTAGATGAACTCCTAGATGATCTTGGTGAAACGAGTAGGAAAATTTTTGTTTTCTGCAACGTTCCCCAACAATGTGTGCGGTCCAATGAGTGTTGAGGATCGCGGTGGGTATCATTATTTTCTGACCTTCACAGATGATTTGAGCAGATATGGGTATATCTACTTAATGAAACATAAGTCTAAAACATTTGAAAAGTTCAAAGAATTTCAGAGTGAAGTGGAAAATCATCGTAACAAGAAAATAAAGTTTCTACGATCTGATCGCGGAGGCGAATATTTGAGTTACGAGTTTGGTCTTCATTTGAAACAATGTGGAATAGTTTCACAACTCACGCCACCTGGAACACCACAGCATAATGGTGTGTCCGAACGTTGTAATCATACTTTATTGGATATGGTGCGATCTATGATGTCTCTTACCGATTTACCACTATCGTTTTGGGGTTATGCATTAGAGACAACTGCATTCACGTTAAATAGGGCACCATCTAAATCTGTTGAGATGACATCTGGCAAGAAACCCAAGCTGTCATTTCTTAAAGTCTGGGTTTGCGATGTTTATGTGAAAAAGTTTCAAACTCATAAGCTCGAACCCAAATCGGAGTAGTGCGTATTCATAGGATACCCAAAAGAAACTGTTGGGTACACCTTCTATCACAAATCCGAAGGCAATATATTTTGTTTCTAAGAATGTATCCTTTCTAGAGAAGGAGTTTCTCTCGAAAGAAGTGAGTGGGAGGAAAGTAGAACTTGATGAGGTAATTGTACCTTCTCCCAAATTGGGAAGTAGTTCAACACAGAAATCAGTTGCAGTGATTCCTACACCAATTAGTGAGGAAGCTAATGATGATGATCATGAAACTTCAGATCAAGTTACTACCGAACCTCATAGGTCAACCAGAGTACAGTCCGCACCAGGGTGGTACGATATTCCTGTTCTAGAAGTCATGTTACTAGACCATGACGAACCTACGAACTATGAGGAAGCGATGATGAGCCCAGATTCCACAAAATGGCTTGAGGCCATGAAATCTGAGATGTGATCCATGTATGAGAACAAAGTATGGACTTTGATTGACTTGCCCGATGATCGGTGAGTCTTTGAGAATAAATGGATCTTCAAGAGGAAGACGGGCGCTGATAGTAGTGTTACTATATACAAAGCTTGAATTGTCGCAAAAGGTTAGTTCAAGGTGTTGACTACGATGAGATTTTCTCACTCGTATTGATGCTTAAAAGTCTGTCCGAATCATGTTAGTAGTTGCCGCATCTTATGAAATCTGGCAAATGATTGTCAAAACTCCATTCCTTAATGGATTTCTTAAAGAAGAGTTGTATATGATGCAACCAGAAGGTTTTGTCGATCCTAAAGGTGCTAACAAAGTGAGCAAGCTCCAACGATCCATCTATGGACTGAAGCAAGCATCTCGGAGTTGGAATATATTCTTTGATAAAGTGATCAAAGCATATGGTTTTATACAGACTTGCGGTGAAGCCTATATTTACAAGAAAGTGAGTGGGAGCACCTACAACATTTCTGATAAGTATATGTGAATGACATATTGTTGATCAGAAATAATGTAGAATTTTCTAGAAAGCATAAAGGAGTGTTTGAAAGGAGTTTTTCAAAGAAAGACCTCGGTGAAGCAACTTACATGTTGAGCATCAAGATCTATAGCGATAGATCAAGATGTTTGATATATTTTCAATGAGTACATGCCTTGACAAGATTTTGAAGTAGTTCAAAATGGAACAGTCAAAGAAGGGGTTCTTGTCTATGTTGCAAGGTGTGAAGTTGAGTAAAGATTCAAAACATGACCATGGCAGAAAATAGAAAGAGAACGAAAAGTCATTCCCTATGCCTCAGTCATAGGTTCTATAAAGTATGATATGTTGTGTACCAGACCTATTGTGTACCTCACCATAAGTTTGGCAAGAGGGTACAATAGTGATCCAGGAGTGGATCACTGGACAGCTGAGGGAGTCCTGGATTAGGGGGTCTCCGGACAGTCGGACTATATCCTTTGGCCGGACTGTTGGACTATGAAGATATAAGTTTGAAGACTTTGTCCCATGTCTGGATGGGACTCTACTTGGCGTGGAAGGCAAGCTAGGCAATACGGATATGTATATCTCCTCCTTTGTAACCGACCTTGTGTAACCCTAGCCTCCTCCGGTGTCTATATAAACCGGAGGGTTTTAGTCCGTAGGACAGCATACAATCATACCATAGGCTAGCTTCTAGGGTTTAGCCTCTTTGATCTCGTGGTAGATCAACTATTGTACTACTCATATTATCAAGAACAATCAAGAAGGACGTAGGGTATTACCTCCATCAAGAGGGCCCGAACCTGGGTAAACATCGTGTCCCCTGCCTCCTGTTACCATCCGCCTTAGACGCACAGTTCGGGACCCCCTACCCGAGATCCGCCGGTTTTGACACCGCCATTGGTGCTTTCATTAAGGGTTCCACTGTGTTGTCACCGTAAGGCTTGATGGCTCCTTCGATCATCGCTAGGGATGTGGTCCAGGGTGAGGCCTTCCTCCCCGGACAGATCTTCGTATTCGGCGGCTTTGCATTGCGGGCCAATTCGCTTGGCCATCTGGAGCAAATCAAAAGCTACGCCCCTGGCCATCAGGTCAGATTTGGAAACTTGAACTACACGGCCGACATCCACGGAGACTTGATCTTCGACGGATTCGAGCCCATGCCGGACGCGCCGCACAGTCGCAACGAGCATGACATAACTCTGCCGTCGGACAGTGTTCGGGAGATCGCATCTGCAACTACTCCGGCAGTTAGCCCGGAGCAAATCACACCATCCAAGAGCGGAGGGATTGACCCCGCCATGGAGGCCGCACTCTCAGTGGTGATAGATCCAAATACTGACTTCACCCCTTACGAGAGCCGTGTCGCCGAACCACGGGATTCATCTCTGGCCACGGACTCCGAGCCGCTCACATCCGTGCCCGTCAAATCCGACTGGGCGCCGATCCTGGAGTTCACCTCCGCGGATATCTTTCAGCACTCACCTTTCGGAGACGTGCTAAATTCATTAAGGTCTCTCTCCCTGTCAGGAGAACCTTGGTCGAACTATGTTCGACTAGAATGGGATGCGGACGATGAATAAATTCGCTGCCCACCCACCACCCACTTAGTAGCCACTATCGATGACTTAACCGACATGCTCGACTTCGACTCCGAAGACTTTGATGGTATGGACGATGAAGCCGGAGACGAACAGGAACCACCGCCCTCAGGGCGCTGGACCGCCACCTCATCATATGATATATACATGGTGGACACCCCCAAGGAAGGCAATGGCGATGAGACAGCGGAGGATGACCCCTCCAAGAAGCAGCCCAAGCGCCAACGTCAGTGGTGCCGCTCTAAGTCCCGCCACAGCAAGAGCAGTGATACTGGCACAGGAGATAATAACACTCCGGATAGCACCATAGACAATGATACCTCTCCAACGTATCTATAATTTTTGATTGCTCCATGCTATGTTATCTACTGTTTTGGGCAATATTGGGCTTTATTATCCACTTTTATATTATTTTTGGGACTAACCTATTAACCGGAGGCCCAGCCCAAAATTGTTGTTTTTTTGCCTATTTCAGTGTTTCGAAGAAAAGGAATATCAAACGGAGTCGAAACGGAACGAAATCAACTAGAGAAGTTATTTTTGGAAGGAAAGCCACTGGATGAACTTGGACCCCACGTCACGAGCCAAGGGAGGTGCTCACGAGGGTGGGGGCGCGCCCACCCCCCCTAGGGCACGCCCCCCTACCTCGTGGGGCCCCCGAAACTCCACCGATGTACTTCATGCACCCATATATACCTACGTATCCTAAAACTTCCAGAACACACAATAGATCGGTAGTTCCGCCGCCAGAAGCCTCCGTAGCCACCGAAAACCAATCTAGACCCGTTCCGGCACCCTGCCGGAGGGGGAATCCTTCTCCGGTAGCCATCTTCATCATCCCGGCGCTCTCCATGATGAGGAGGGAGTAGTTCTCCCTCGGGGCTGAGGGTATGTACCAGTAGCTATGTGTTTGATCTCTCTCTCTCTCTAGTGTTCTTGATTTGGCACGATCTTGATGTATCACGAGCTTTACTATTATAGTTGGATCTTATGTTTCTTCCCCCCCTCTTCTCTCTTGTAATGAATTGAGTTTCCCCTTTGAAGTAATCTTATCGGATTGAGTCTTTAAAGATTTGAGAACACTTGATGTATGTCTTGTCGTGGATATCTGTGGTGACAATGGGATATCATGTGATTCACTTGATGTATGTTTTGGTGATCAACTTGCGGGTTCCTCCCATGAACCTATGCATAGGGGTTGGCACACGTTTTTGTCATGATTCTCCGGTAGGAACTTTGGGGCACTCTTTGAGGTCCTTTGTGTTGGTTGAATAGATGAATATGAGATCGTGTGACGCATATCGTATAATCATACCCACGAATACTTGAGGTGACATTGGAGTATCTAGGTGACATTAGGGTTTTGGTTGATTTGTGTCTTAAGGTGTTATTCTAGTACGAACTCTAGGGCTATTTGTGACACTTACAGGAATAGCCCAACGGATTGATTGGAAAGAATAACTTTGAGGTGGTTTCGTACCCTACCATAATCTCTTCGTCCGTTCTCCGCTATTAGTGACTTTGGAGTGACTCTTTGTTGCATGTTGAGGGATAGTTATGTGATCCAATTATGTTATCATTGTTGAGGGAACTTACACTAGCGAAAGTATGAACCCTAGGCCTTGTTTACTATCATTGCAATACCGTTTACGCTCACTTTTATCACTTGATACCTTGCTGTTTTTATATTTTCAGATTACAAAAACTATTATCTACTATCCATATACCACTTGTATCACCATCTCTTCGCCGAACTAGTGCACCTATACAATTTACCATTGTATTGGGTGTGTTGGGGACACAAGAGACTCTTTGTTATTTGGTTGCAGGGTTGCTTGAGAGAGACCATCATCATCCTACGCCTCCTACGGATTGATAAACCTTAGGTCATCCACTTGAGGGAAATTTCCTACTGTCCTACAAACCTCTACACTTGGAGGCCCAACAACGTCTACAAGAAGAAGGTTGTGTAGTAGACATCAGACAACAACAATCCCCTCCAGCACGGTGTAGAGCTAGAGGACGAACAAGTTAGCCCTCCAGAGCAGACATCAGATGGAGAACTGGAGGATGACAATTACATGCCTCTCTCCGAAGACGAGGCGAGCCTCGGCGACGACGAGTTTATTATGCCTGAGGACCCCGTCGAACCAGAGCACTTCAAGCGCCGACTTATGGCCACGGCAAATAGCCTAAAGAAAAAACAACAACAACTTCAAGCTCACCAGGACTCGCTAGCAGACAGGTGGACTGAAGTCCTCGCGGTCGAGGAGCATGAACTCGAGCGCCCGTCCAAGAGTTACCCAAAACGCAAGTTGCTACCTCACCTCGAGGAGAAAGCATTGAAACCTCATTCACCAGTGTACGATGCGGCTGACCGGCCACTACGCGGCAAAGCCAGAGAGGCGTTTCAGCCTAAAGTTCAGACCGCACCCCGTCGCCACTCAGTCAAAAATATTAAGGCCCGGGGCAACACAGAGGACCTGCGCGACATCTTGGACAATAAGGCAAAAATCGCAAGGTCAATATACGGGACACGGGCACATGCGCCCACACGAGACGACGATCGTCGTGTCGGATACACCAAGAGTAAATCCAGCTGGGCTGAATACAGCAGATAAGACTCCTATGAACTACGTCGGGATATAGCCCGACACAGAGGTGCCGCACACCCCTTATGCTTCACTGATGAAGTTATGAATCATGAATTCGCGGAGGGTTTCAAACCCGTAAATATGGAATCATACGATGGCACAACAGATCCCGCTATATGGATTGAGGATTTCCTCCTTCATATCCACATGGCTCGCGGTGATGATCTACATGCCATCAAGTACCTCCCACTAAAACTCAAAGGACCAGCTCGGCATTGGCTGAATAGCTTGCCAACAGATTCCGTCGGCAGTTGGGAGGACCTGGAAGACGCATTTCTTGACAACTTCCAGGGCACTTATGTGCGGCCACCGGATGCTGATGACTTGAGCCACATAACCTAGCAGCCAGGGGAATCGGCCAGACAATTCTGGACACGGTTCTTGACTAAGAAAAATCAAATTGTAGACTATCCGGATGCAGAGGCCCTAGTGGCATTCAAGCATAACATCCATGACGAATGGCTCGCCCGCCACCTCGGCCAGGAGAAGCCGAAATCTATGGCAGCCCTCACAACACTCATGACCCGCTTTTGCACGGGCGAGGACAGCTGGCTGGCTCGCAGCAACAACACATCAAAGAATCTGGATACCTCGGATACCAAAGATGTTAACGGTAGGCAGCGGCGTAATAGACCAAAGCGCCACAATAACGACGATAACACCAAAGATACGGCAGTCAATGCCGGATTCAGAGGCTCTAGATCCGGTCGGCGGAAAAAGCCATTCAAAAGAAATACTCCGGCTCCATCCAGTCTGGATCGCATACTGGATCGCTCGTGTCAAATCCACGGCACCCCCGACAAGCCAGCCAATCACACCAACAGAGAATGCTGGGTGTTCAAGCAGGCCGGCAAGTTAAATGCCAAAAACAAGGACAAGGGGCTGCATAGCGATGATGAGCAGGAGCCCCGGCCACCGAACACAGGAGGACAGAAGGGGTTTCCCCCACAAGTGAAGATGGTGAACATGGTATACGCAACCCACATTCCCAAGAGGGAGCAGAAGCGTGCACTAAGGGACGTTTATGCGATGGAGCCCGTTGCCCCAATGGCTACCATGCACTGCTCGGAAGGACAGCATAATTCAATGAAGTGCCGCATTACGCATACCTCAAGCTCAAGATGCCAGGACCTCGCGGGGTCATAACAGTAAATGGAAACACAGAACGCTCGCTCCGTATGGAAGAGCACACTGCGGCCCTTGCAGCAGAGGCACAAAGCAACCTGTTCAGGCAAACCACTCATTCGGCATCACGGCCCAAGGACACCTTCAAGTGAGTCCGGAACAAGCTGCAACAGGATCGCCTAGCACGATCAGAGCTCGCCTAGCAATTCTGCCCCCGTCCCAGTCCCAGTGAAGCGACGAAATTCATGCCGCGCGTACATAACTACACATTAAAAATACCATGGACATAGGCGGGGGCACGATCAGGACACTCCCCGCATTGTGGCTTAACCACACTAGGCGCTGTATAACTTCGACTTTCCTTTTCTCTTTCAGGGCCTAACTCTCTGTAAGCCCTTTCCGGTAGTACGATTGCCGGACACATTCCGGAAGCAACAACCAAGGCGGCAAGAAGCTAAGATGAACACGGGAACCGCCAGGTGGTCTCTAGTAATAATTGATATACCCGCTTTTCACTATTTTATGCACAGCTTGCCCTGGGATAGGACATTTCGAATTGTCCCCCTTTATGCTTATTGCACTACTTGTACCAAGTATGCTTTGATGTATCATTTAAATAACAATGCATATCATTAATCTGTCATTGCATTATTTAAGTTTTTTTCTTTCTCTTATATATGTCCATTTACGACAATCCGCACCCGCACGTGCGGGTGCGGTCAGTTTGCCAGGGGTCCTCATTTACCCCATAATACGGCGCAAGAAGCCCGAACACTTTCGACAGTGTGGCACCCCGAACTTATAGCATTATATGCATCAGCTCTGAATCATGTCTTTGGTCAAATGTTGGGTTGCCCGGCTCCCATGCTTTGGTACCTTACGTTCCGCTATATCGGCTAAGGTAGCGGTGGGAGAACTACTGTGATTGTGTCCCGGTTCTTCCGGACGAGCACCTCAGTAGAGAAAGCCAAAAACTGACTGTCATGATAAGGCGAGAGACTGGTCGCTGTTCGAGAGGTCTCAAGTCCTTAAAGACTTTTTCCGCTTCGGGCGAGGAGTCGGCCTTGTCCGGCTTAGGCGTGTATAGCGCCGCAAATTCGGCCCTCTGAATACCAGGGGCTTCGCCAAAAATTTAAAATCATAGACTTCTATGGCTAAGTGAGAGTGATAAAGCATTATAGTCCGATTGTCTGGTTCGTTGCGCTAAACACCTCCCTTGAAGGACCCAAAATTGGGGTAAAGAGTGTTCAGATTTATCCCGAACACCCCAGTACTAGTTACATGGGGGTAGAAGCCGACGACTGGCCAACTCTCAGATTTTATAAATGGCCGCATAGAAGGTAATATTTTAAATTAAGAAAGCGTCGCATGGTGCAAACGAACTCGTTTAATATTACAGGATCACATGGGCATGTTCATTCAAAAATTACATCCTTGGCACACTCATCTTCCACTAAGCGGGAACCCTTTAGGACACTCTCATAATAATTCTTGGGGCAGCGATGCTCCTTGCCCTTCGGTGGCCCCTCCTTCACCAGCTTCACGGCGTCCAGCTTCGCCCAGTGCACCTTCGCCCGGGCAAAAGCCCTGCGTGCATCCTCGATGCAGACGGACCGCTTGATGACTTCAAGCCATGGGCAGGATTCCACTAGCCGCCTCACCAGGCCGAAGTAGCTGCCGGACAGGGGCTTGCCAGGCCACATCCGGACTATAAGGCCCCTCATGGCCTGTTCGGCCGCCTTGTGAAGCTCGACCAGTTGCTTCAGCTGGTCGCTCAAGGGCACGGGGTGTTCGGTCCCAGTATACTGAGACCAGAACAACTTCTCCGTTGAGCTCCCCTCCTCAGCCCGGTAAAACACCGCGGCATCCAGTACACTGCGGGGAAGATCTGCAAATGCTCCTGGAGAGCTCCGAACTCAGGTAAGAAAAAGGAAAGTCTCCTTCACATGCTTGCTTTGCATATTGAATGCCTTACTCGCTGCTATCTTATTCACCGCGTCAATCTCCTGAAGGGCCTTGTGGGCTTCGGCGTTGGCACTCCGGATGCTTTCAAGCGCCTGCGCGAGCTCAGACTCTCGCGTCTTGGAGTCAAGCTCCAAGGACTCGTGCTTTTTGGCAAGAGCCTTGAGCTCTTGCTGCACCTCGCCTACTCGAGCTTCTTGTTTCTCCCATTCAATGCGCTCTTTGGCCGCTTTGTCTTCAGCCTCAGACAACGCCTTCCTCAGGGTCTCCACCTCGGTCGTGGCCCCTGACAAATTCATGATGATCCTATTACTTCACACCCGAACTTCTTTTTAACTATATAGACAGGGGTATATCTTACCTTTTCTCTCTTCGAGCTGCCTCTTGGTAAGGCCGAGCTCGTCCTCGGACCGCTTCAGGGCCTGCTTCAGCGTAGAGACTTCCGCAGTATGTGCGGCAGCGGCCAGTAGTGAAGCCTGCACATACACATAGACATACTCTAATAAGACTCCTGAGTTATCATTTGATCCTCTATTCGGTTTTTCTTCGCGAACGCCGAACAGAGCATCAGGGACTCCTGAGTTATCATTTTGATTGCTTACCTCAAAGACTGTTAGGAGGCTGGCGCAAGCTTCGGTCAGTCCGGAACCATCGAAGGTTCCGGCGCAGTGTCCGGCTGGGGCCCGAACTCGAAGCCCATAGGAGCCTCACTCCCTAGGTACCCAGGGTCCGGGAAGTCGCCGTCAGGCGCCCCCGGGACCACCTCCCCTTGGCTCGGTGCCTTTTGAGACAACACATCGGCGTTGTCCGTAGGGCAAAGGGTGGAAGCAGTTGGAAGAGAACCACTGTTCATATCCGACGAGTCCAAAGAGCCGCTTGACGAAGGTATGTCGAGATGAGCTCGGGACGGACTGCATAATCATGTTCGGCATGAGGGCAGGCAGTACAATAAAACATACCATGAAGTACTATGGTGTCCGGACACTTACGATTTCGCCAGGGGCTTGACCCTGGGTAGCCACTCGTCGCCGCAGTCGGCGGCCGTCGTGGCGCAGTCCGGAGGGAGGGACCTTCCCTTCTTGGACCCTTTGGCCTCCCCGGATGGGTCGGCCTTCCTTTTCTTGTCTCCCCCGGCTGGGGGGGAGAACTTTTCTCCTCCTCCTCGTTTCCGTGGGAGGAGTGCGCGTCGGAGTCATCATCTGATGACTCCGATACAACCTTGCACCGGAGACCCTTTCAGGTCCCCGCGGCCTTCTTCTTGGTCTTCTTTTCCGGCACCTCGTAGGGTGCCGGAGTCAGCATCTTCGTCATAAGAGTGTCTGCAGGATCTTCAGGCAGCGGGGCTGGGCTGTCAAGCTGCTCCGCCGTCTCTATCCAGTCCTGTTAATGACATGGATGTTCAGATCCTGCACACAACTAATCCGGGGCAAATAAATACCCTCGGAGATATAAAAACCTACCGGATTGGCGCGGCGCTTTGCGCTGAGTCCGCGGTCCTCGGTGAGGGAGGGAGGCATCTCGGCGCTCTTGAACAACACCCTCCAGACGTCCTCGTGCGTCGTGTCATAGGGCTCTCGCAGTGTCTGGTGCTTGGCCGAGTCAAACTCCCACAAATTGAATGCCCGTCTTTGGCACAGAAGGATCCGGCGGAAGAGCATAACCTGGACCACATTGACAAGCTTGATTTTTCTGCTCGTCATGTTCTAGATGCAGGTCTGGAGTCCGGTCAGCTCTACCGAAGAACCCCAGGATAGGCCCTTCTTTTTCTAGGAGGTGAGCCGCGTGGGGATTCTGGATAGAAATTTGGGGGCCGCCACCCAGTTGGAGTCGCACGGCTTGGTGATGTAGAACCACCCTGATTGCCACCCCTTTATGGTATCCACATAGGTGCCCTCGAGCCAGGTGACATTAGGCATCTTTCCCACCATGGCGCCTCCGCACTCTGCTTGCTGGCCTCACACCACCTTCGGTTTGACATTGAAGGTTTTTAGCCATAGGCCGAAGTGGGGCCTGATGCGGAGGAAGGCCTCGCACACGACGATAAACGCCGAGATGTTGAGGATGAAATTGGGGGCCAGATCATGAAAATCCAGCCCATAGTAGAACATGAGCCCATGGACAAACGGGTGGAGAGGGAGTCCCAGTCCGCGGATGAAATGGGTAAGAAAAACTACCCTCTCATGGGTTTCGGGCGTTGGGACGATCTGCCCCGCATTCGGCAGCCGGTGCGCAATATCCGTAGCCAGGTATCCGGCTTCCCGTAACTCTTTGATGTTCTCCTCCGCGACAGAGGATACCATCCACTTGCCTCCTGCTCCAGACATGCTTGGAGTGGTTCGAGAAGAAGAACGCGAGCTTGGGCGCTAGAGCTCGAGTGTGCGGGAATGGGTAAGCGAGGAGGAAGAAGGCGTGGGTGAAAAAAGTAAATCTTTGTCCCCTTTATAAGGGCGGAAGAAGCGATGTGCCTCCCCACTTGCCTAGCAAAACCACTTATTCCCCAGGCACCATAATTGATGGCGCGGTTGGGTTACCCACATCCGTATTGATGAGAATCCCGTGATAAGGGGAACACAATCTCTACTTTGACAAGACGTGTTAAGAAAACCACCTCGCGATATGTGCGGAGCTGGTTAAGAAAAGCGGTTCGAATAAAAACTGGGCCATGGCATGATGTCATGCTGTCAAAACGTGTGAACAGATTAGATTCGTGGAAATATTATTCTCTCTACGGTGGTATGTGGAACTTATTTTGCAGGGTCGGACACTATCATTGTATTCAAGATCTTCAATGGTGTATTCAGAGGAGGAACCCGCCTTGCAATGACGAAGACAACACTACACGCCGGACTCATCGTCATTGAAGACGGGTTCAGGGGCTACTGAGGGAGTCCTGGATTAGGGGGTCTACGGACAGCCGGACTATATCCTTTGGCCGGACTGTTGGACTATGAAGATACAAGTTTGAAGACTTCGTCTCGTGTCCGGATGGGACTCTACTTGGCGTGGAAGGCAAGCTAGGCAATACGGATATGTATATCTCCTCCTTTGTAACCGACCTTGTGTAACCCTAGCCTCCTCCGGTGTCTATATAAACCAGAGGGTTTTAGTCCGTAGGACAACATACAATCATACCATAGGCTAGCTTCTAGGGTTTAGCCTCTTTGATCTCGTGGTAGATCAACTCTTGTACTACTCATATTATCAAGAACAATCAAGCAGGACGTAGGGTATTACCTCCATCAAGAGGGCCCGAACCTAGGTAAACATCGTGTCCCCCGCCTCCTTTTACCATCCGTCTTAGACGCACAGTTTGGGACCCCCTACTCGAGATCCGTCGATTTTGACACCGACAACAGCGGTAAAAAATATCCTTAGTGGAATAAGGAAATGTTTCTCGGTTATGGAGGTGACAAAGAGTTCGTCGTAAAGAGTTACGTCGATGCAAGCTTTGACACCGATCTGGATGACTCTAAGTCTCGATCTAGATACATATTAAAGTGGGAGCAATTAGCTAGAGTCGCTCCGTGCAAAGCATTGTAGACATAAATTTTTGGCAAAATACATACGGCTCTGAATGTGGCAGACCCGTTGGCTAAATTTCTCTCACAAGCAAAACATGATCACTCTTTGGGTGTTAATCACATAGCGATGTGAACTAGATTATTTACCCTAGTAAACCCTTTGGGTGTTAGTCACATGGAGATGTGAACTAATCACATAAAGATGTGAACTATTGGTGTTAAATCACATGATGATGTGAACTAGATTATTGACTCTAGTGCAAGTGGGAGACTGAAGGAAATATGCCCTAGAGGCAATAATAAAGTTGTTATTTATATTTCCTTATATCATGATAAATGTTTGTTATTCATGCTAGAATTGTATTAACCAGAAACTCAGTACATGTGTAAATACATAGACAAACATATTGTCACTAGTATGCCTCTACCTGACTAGCTCGTTGATCAAAGATGGTTAAGTTTCCTAGCCATGGACAAAGAGTTGTCATTTGATGAACATGATCACATCATTAGAGAATGATGTGGTCGACTTGACCCATCTGTTAGCTTAGCACTTCGATCTTTCAGTTTACTGCTATTGCTTTCTCCATAACTTATACATGTTCCTATGACTATGAGATTATGCAACTCTCAAATATCAGAGGAACACTTAGTGTGCTATGAAACGTCACAACGTAACTGGGTGACTATAAAGATGCTCTACAGGTGTCTCCGATCGTGTTTGTTGAGTTGGCATAGATCGAGATTAGGATTTGTCACTCCGTGTATCGGAGAGGTATCTCTGGGCCCTCTCGGTAATGCACATCACCATAAGCCTTGCAAGCAATGTAACTAATGAGTTAGTTACAGGATGTTGCATTACGGAACGAGTAAAGAGACTTGCCGGTAACGAGATTGAACTAGGTCTTGAGATACCGACGGTCGAATCCCGGGCAAATAACATACTAATGACAAAGGGAACAACGTATGTTGTTATGCGGTTTGACCGATAAAGATCTTCATAGAATATGTAGGAACCAATATGAGCATCCAGGTTCCGCTATTGGTTATTGACCATAGATGAGTCTCGATCATCGCTACATAGTTCTCGAACCCATAGGGTCCGCACGCTTAACTTTCGGTGACGATCGGTATTATGAGTTTATGTGTTTTGATGTATCGAAGGTAGTGCGGAGTCCCGGATATGATCACGGACATGACGAGGAGTCTCGGAATGGTCGAGACATAAAGATCGATATATTGGAAGTCTATGTTTGGACATCGGAATGGTTCCGGGTGAGTTCGGGCATTTACCGGAGTACCGGGGGGTTACCGGAACCCCCCGGGGAGTATATTGGCCTTATTAGGCCTTAGTGGAATAGAGGAGAGGAAGGCCAAGTTGGAGGGCGTCCCCCTTGCCCAATCTGATTTGGTGGGGGGCCGGCCCCCCTTCCTTCCTTCTCTCCCCCCTTCTCTCCTACTCCTACTAGGGAAAGGGGGGAATCTTATTCCCGGTGGGAGTAGGACTCCCCCTAGGGCGCGTGATAAGTCCATTTTGCATCATATATCGATATTTATTGCATTATGGGTTGTTATTACGCATTATGTCACAATACTTATGCCTATTCTCTCTCATTTTACAAGGTTTACATGAAGAGGGAGAATGCCGGCAGCTGGAATTCTGGGCTGGAAAAAGAGCAAATATTAGAGACCTATTCTGCACAACTCCAAAACTCCTAAAACTCCATGGAAGTCACTTTCAGACTATATAAAAAATATTGGGCGAAGGAAGCACCAGAGGGGGGCCACCCACCATCCACGAGGGTGGGGGCGCGCCCTACCCCCCTAGGCGCGCCCCCTGCCTCGTGGGCCCCCTGGCAGGCCTCCGGTACCCATCTTTTGCTATATGGAGTTTTTCGTCCGGAAAAATAATCATAAGCAAGCTTACGGGACGAAACTCCGCCGCCACGAGGCGGAACCAATCTAGGGCTCCGGCGGAGCTGTTCTGCCGGGGAAACATCCCTCCGGGAGGGGGAAATCATCACCATCGATCCTCTCATCGGGAGGGGTCAATCTCCATCAACATCTTCACCAGCACCATCTCATCTCAAACCCTAGTTCATCTCTTGTATCCAATCTTTGTCTCAAAACCTCAGATTGGTACCTGTGGGTTGCTAGTAGTGTTGATTACTCCTTGTAGTTGATGCTAGTTGGATTATTCGGTGGAATATCATATGTTCAGATCCTTTGTGCATATTAATACCCCTCTGATTATGAACATGAATATGATTTGTGAGTAGTTATGTTTGTTCCTGAGGACATGGGAGAAGTCTTGCTATAAGTAGTCACGTGAATTTGGTTTCATTCGATATTCTGATGAGTATGTTGTCTCTCCTCTAGTGGTGTCATGTGAACGTCGACTACATGACACTTCACCATTGTTTGGGCCTAGGGGAAGGCATTGGGAAGTAATAAGTAGATGATGGGTTGCTAGAGTGACAGAAGCTTAAACCCTAGTTTATGCATTGCTTCGTAAGGGGCTGATTTGGATCCATATGTTTCATGCTATGGTTAGGTTTACCTTAATACTTCTTTTGTAGTTGACGATGCTTGCAAGAGGGGTTAATCATAAGTGGTATGCTTGTCCAAGGAAGGGCAGTACCCAAGCACTTGTCCACCCACATCTCAAATTATCAAAGTACCGAACGCGAATCATATGAGCGTGATGAAAACTAGCTTGATGATAATTCTCATGTGTCCTCGGGAGCGTTTTCCTTTATATAAGAGTATGTCCAGGCTTGTCCTTTGCTACAAAAGGATTGGGCTATCTTGCTGCACCTTATTTACTTTTATTATTTGTTACCCGTTACAAATTACCTAATCACAAAACTATATGTTACCTATAATTTCTGTGCTTGCAGAGAATACCTTACTAAAAACTGCTTATCATTTCCTTCTGCTCCCCGTTGGGTTCGACACTCTTACTTGTCGAGAGGACTATGATAGATCCCCTATACTTGTGGGTCATCAAGACTCTTTTCTGGCGCCGTTGCCGGGGAGTGAAGCGCCTTTGGTAGGTGGAATTTGGTAAGGAAAAATTTATATAGTTTGCTGAAATTTACTGTCACTTGTTACTATGGAACATAATCCTTTGAGGGGCTTGTTCGGATATCTTCACCCCGAACAGTAGAGCAAAGAGTTTCTCCTCAACCTACTAAACCTACTGAAATTTTTTACTTTGAAATTCCTTCGGGTATGATAGAGAAACTGCTAGCTAATCCTTTCACAGGTGATGGAACCTTACATCCCGATTTGCACTTAATCTATGTGGATGAAGTTTGTGGATTATTTAAGCTTGCAGGTATGCCCGAGGATGTTATCAAGAAGAAAGTCTTCCCTTTATCTTTTAAGGGAAAGACATTGACATGGTTTAGGCTATGTGATGATATGGGATCATGGAACTACAACCGATTGAAATTGGAATTTCATCAGAAGTTTTATCCTATGCATCTAGTTCATCGTGATCATAATTATATATATAATTGTTGGCCTCGCGAAGGAGAAAGCATCACTCAAGCTTGGGGGAGGCTTAAGCCAAAGTTATATTCATGCCCCAATCATGAGCTTTCAAGAGAAATTAGTATTCAAAAATTTTATGCTCGGCTTTCTCTCAATAATCGCTCCATGCTCGATACTACTTGTACTGGTTCTTTCATGATGAAGACTAGTGAATTCAAATGGGATTTATTGGAAAGAATTAAACATAACTCTGAAGATTGGGATCTCGACGAAGGTAAGGAGTCAGGTATAACACCTAAGTTTGATTGTGTTAAATCTTTTATGGGCACCGATGTTTTTCGGAAGTTAGCACTAAATATGGACTTGACTCTGAGATAGTAGCTTCTTTCTGTGAATCCTTTGCTACTCATGTTGATCTCCCTAAGGAGAAGTGGTTTAAATATAATCCTCCCATTGAAGTAAAAGTAGTTGCACCTATTAGAGTTGAAGAAAAGACTATCACTTATAAAGTTGATCCTGTTGTTCCTACTGCTTATATTGAGAAACCACCTTTCCCTGTTAGAATAAAGGATCATGCTAAAGCTTCAACTTTGGTTCGTAAGAGTAATACTAGAACACCTACACCCTCTGAGCAAATTAAAGTTGAACCTAGTATTGCTATGGTTAAAGATCTCTTGGCCGATAATATTGATGAGCATGTTATTTACTTCTGTGATGAAGCTGCTAGAATTGCTAGACCCGACACTAAAAATAAACATAGACCTGTTGTAGGCATGCCTGTTATTTCTGTTAAAGTAGGAGATCATTGCTATCATGGCTTATGTGATATGGGTGCTAGTGCAAGTGCAATACCTCATTCCTTATATAAAGAAATTATGCATGATATTGCACCTGCTCAGATAGAGGAAATTGATGTTACAATTAAGCTTGCTAATAGAGACACTATTTCACCAGTTGGAATTGTTAGAGATGTTGAAGTCTTGTGTGGGAAAGTTAAATATCCGGCTGATTTTCTTGTTCTTGGTTCTCCACAAGATAACTTTTGTCCCATTATATTTGGAAGACCCTTCTTGAATACTGTTAATGCTAGGATAGATTGCAAAAAATATGTTGTTACTATTGGTTTGGGGGATATGTCTCATGAGTTTAATTTTGCTAAATTTCATAGACAACCCCATGATAAAGGATTACCTAGTAAAGTGAAATTATTGGTCTTGCTTCTATTGCCGTGCCTCCTAATGATCCTTTAGAACAATATTTTCTCGACCATGAAAATGATATGTCTATGAATGAAAGAAGGGAAATAGATGAAGTATTCTCTAAATAGGGACCTATTTTGAAACACAACTTGCCTGTTGAAATCCTAGGGGATCCTACTCCACCCAAGGGTGATCCCGTATTTGAGCTTAAACCATTACCTGATACTCTTAAATATGCTTATCTTATTGAGAAAACAATATATCATGTTATTATTAGTGCTAACCTTTCAGAGCATGAAGAAAAGAAATTATTGAAAACTCTAAAGAAGCACCATGCTTCTATTGGATATACTCTTGATGATCTTAATGGCATTAGTCCCATTCTATGCTTACACAAAATAAAATTGGTGAAAGACGTGAAACCGGTTGTTGATCACCAACGACGGTTAAATCCTAAGATGAAAGAAGTGGTAAGAAAAGTAATACTAAAGCTTTTGGAGGCATGTATAATTTATCTCGTTGCTGATAGTTAGTGGGTAAGTCTTGTCCATTGTGTCCCTAAGAAGGGAGGTATTACTGTTGTTCCTAATGATAAAGATGAATTGATTCCACAAATAATTGTTACAGGTTATAGAATGGTAATTGATTTCCGCAAATTAAATAAAGCTACTAAAAAGGATCATTACTATTTACCTTTTATTGATCAAATGCTAGAAAGATTATCCAGACATACACATTTTTTCTTTCTAGGTGGTTATTCTGGTTTCTCTCAAATACCTGTGTCAAAAGAGGATCAAGAAAAGACAACTTTTACTTGCCCTTTCGGTACCTTTACTTATAGACGTATGCTGTTTGGTTTATGTAATGCACCTGCTACCTTTCAAAGATGTATGACTGCTATATTCTGACTTTTGTGAAAAGATTGTTGAGGTTTTCATGGATGATTTCTCCGCATATGGAACTTCTTTTGATGATTGCTTAAGAAACCTTGGTCGAGTTTTGCAGAGATGTGAACAAACTAATCTTGTCTTGAATTGGGAAAAGTGCCACTTTATGGTTAACGAAGGTATTGTCTTGGGGCATAAAATTTCTGAAAGAGGTATTGAAGTTGATAAAGCTAAAGTTGATGCTATTGAAAAGATGTCGTGTCCTAAGGACATTAAAGTATAAGAAGTTTCCTTGCTCATGCCGATTTTTATAGGAGGTTCATTAAAGACTTCTCAAAAATTTCTAGGCCTTTGACTAATCTCTTACCAAAAGATGTTCCATTTGTATTTGATGATGATTGTGTAGAAGCATTTGAAATACTTAAGAAAGTCTTGATTTCTGCACCCATTGTTCAGCCTCCTGATTGGAATTTACCATTTGAAATTATGTGTGATGCTAGTGATTATGCTGTAGGTGTTGTTCTAGGACAAAGAGTTGATAAGAAATTAAATGTTATCCAATATGCTAGTAAAACTCTAGACAGTGCCCAGAGAAATTATGCTACTACTGAAAAGGAATTTTTAGCAGTTGTATTTGCTTGTGATAAGTTCAGACCTTATATTGTTGATTCTAAGGTAACTGTTCACACTGATCATGCTCTATTAAATATCTTATGGAAAAGAAAGATGCCAAACCTAGACTTATTAAATGGGTTCTCCTACTACAAGAATTTGATTTGCATATTATTGATAGAAAGGGAGCTGAGAACCCCGTTGCAGACAACTTTTCTAGGATAGAGAATGTTCTTGATAACCCACTACCTATTGATGATAGTTTTCCTGATGAACAATTAGCCATCATAAATGCTTCTCGTACTGCTCCATGGTATCCTGATTATGCTAATTACATTGTTGCTAAATTTATACCACCTAGTTTCACATACCAACAAAAGAAAGAAAGAAATCTATGATTTAAGACATTACTTCTGGGATGACCCACACCTTTATAAAGAAGGAGTAGATGGGGTTATTAGACGTTGTGTACCTGAGCATGAACAGGAATAGATCCTATGCAAGTGTCACTCCGAAGCTTATGGAGGACACCATGCTGGAGATAGAACTGCACATAAGGTATTACAATCCGGTTTTTATTGGCCTACTCTCTTCAAGGATGCCCGTAAGTTTGTCTTGTCTTGTGATGAATGTCAAAGAAGTGGTAATATTAGTAGACGTCAAGAAATGCCTATGAATTATTCACTTGTAATTGAACCATTTGATGTTTGGGGCTTTGATTATATGGGACCGTTTCCTTCCTCTAATGGATATACACATATTTTAGTTGCTGTTGATTACGTTACTAAGTGGGTAGAAGCTATTCCAACTAGTAGTGTTTATCATAACACCTCTATCAAGATGCTTAAAGAAGTTATTTTTTCAAGCTTCGGAGTCCCTAGATACTTAATGACTGATGGTGGTTCACATTTTATTCATGGTGCTTTTCGTAAAATGCTTGCTAAGTATGATGTTAATCATAGAATTGCATCTCCATATCATCCACAGTCTAGTGGTCAAGTAGAATTGAGTAATAGAGAGCTTAAATTAATTTTGCAAAAGACTATTAATAGATCTAGAAAGAATTGGTCCAAGAAACTTGATGATGCATTATGGGCTTATAGAACTGCATATAAAAATCCTATGGGTATGTCTCCGTATAAAATGGATAATGGAAAAGCATGTCACTTACCTCTCGAACTAGAACATAATGCATATTGGGCCATTAAAGAGCTCAACTATGACTTCAAACTTGCTGGTGAGAAGAGGTTATTTGACATAAGCTCACTTGATGAATGGAGAACCCAGGCCTATGAGAATGCCAAACTGTTTAAAGAAAAAGTTAAAAGACGGCATGACAAAAGGATACAAAGCATGAGTTTAATGTAGGTGATTATGTTTTGCTATACAACTCTCGTTTAAGATTTTTTGCAGGCAAACTCATCTCTAAATGGGAAGGTCCTTACGTTATCGAGGAGGTCTATCGTTCCGGTGCCATAAAAATCAACAACTTCGAAGGCACAAATCTGAGGGTGGTGAACGATCAAAGAATCAAACATTATATCTCACATAATCCTATAAATGTTGAAACTAATGTTATTGAAACCGTAACCTCGGAGTAATACATAAAGGACACTTTCCAAAATGTTTCAGACTCCGAAAAGGAATAGGTATGTGGTACGGTAAGTAAACCAACTCCAAAACGGTTCTAATAGCAATTTTTCTCTGTTTTGGAATATTTAAGAAAATAGGAAAATAAGAAGCAGTCCGAGAAGGACACAAGGCTTCCACGAGGGTGGAGGGCGCGCCCTACCCCCTGGGCATGCCCCCTGCCTCGTGGGCACCTCGTGCACTCTCTAGACTCCATTTTCTTGCACGATACTTCTTTTGGTCGGTAAAAATTCATTATATAATCTCCCGGAGGTTTTGACTATCGTACCACGCAAATATCCTCCGTTTTTGTTTCGAGCTGTTTTTCTGACATATCTAGATCAATATGATGTCTCCAAGCACCTCCAAGGACAAGTTCTTCGAGAAGGTCATCAACCCCTACCTCACGGAAGTGCTGCAACATCCTCAAACCATTGAGATGCGTGAGGGGTTGCTGCACATCCGCGATGTTGAGGGACCAAGGAGGACCGGAAGCGTGGAGACAAGACTCAAAGCAGTGGAGCAACAAGTTTTCAAGTGCCAGGAGACAGTGGAACGTGGACTCGACGCCAACCACATAATGATCACGGAGTTCACCAACAACACCAAGCTAGATGCCAGGAACATCGGGGAGACCATCTTCAAGCTTCACGAGAAAATCGAGCATCTCCAAGCCCAGATCTATGACCTACAAAACCAAAACTGTGAGTATGAATATAGATTCAAGAGGATGAGTTTGGCTGCAGATTCAAGGATCCCGGAGACTCGATCATCCTGATGGTGATCCTATGCCTTGGAAGATGGACGACAAGCCTACATCATCAATAACTCCATCATCACCACCTCCGAGGAAGGAGACATAAACACACGGGTATGGGCACTCCCCTTGGCAACTGCCAAGCTTGGGGGAGGTGCCCCGGTATCGTATCACCATCACACTTTTATCTTTACCGTTTTTCTTAGTTCTGTCCTTTTGGTAATATCTTGATCTAGTAAAATAAAGTTTTAGTATGATCTAGTTCTGAGTTTTGCTTTATGATCCTTCTATGTAATCGAGTCTGTGAGCTATATATAATAAAGATTAGTATTGAGTCAAGGGCTTGATTATCTGGCTATGATCTTGAGGGAATAAAAGAGAGAAAGAATAAAAAGAATTAAATAGATCATATGGATCTTATGGAGAGTAATGACTTCACATATAAAGAGTATGATGAATAAAAGTTGTTGAGAGTTGACAAACATAGTTTTGGTCATCGTTGCAATTAATAGGAAGTAATAAAGAAAGAGAGGTTCTCACATATAAATATACTATCTTGGACATCTTTTATGATTGTGAGCACTCATTAAAATATGACATGCTAAAAAGTTGATGTTGGACAAGGAAGACAACGTAATGGGTTATGTTTTCTTACATCCGAAATAAATTATATTGTCATGGATCATCCAATATGTTGAGCTTGCCTTTCCCTCTCATGCTAGCCAAATTCTTTGCACCAAGTAGAGATACTACTTGTGCTTCCAAATATCCTTAAACCCAGTTTTGCCATGAGAGTCCATCATATCTACCTATAGATTGAGTAAGATCCTTCAAGTAAGTTGTCATTGTTGCAAGCAATAAAAATTGCTCTCTAAATATGTATGATTTATTAGTGTGGAGAAAATAAGTTTATACGATCTTATGATGTGGAAGAAATAAAAGCGACGGACTGCATAATAAAGGTCCATATCACAAGTGGCAATATAAAGTGACGTTCTTTCGCATTAAGATTTTATGCATCCAACCATAAAAGCACATGACAACCTCTGCTTCCCTCTACGAAGGGCCTATCTTTTATTCTTGTCTTATACTTCATACAAGAGTCATGGTGATCTTCACCTTTCCTTTTTACATTTTATCCTTTGGCAAGCACAATGTGTTGGAAAGATCCTGATATATATAGCTAATTGGATGTGAGTTTTCATGAAATATTATTGTTGACATTACCCTTGAGGTAAAAGGTTGGGAGGCAAAACTATAAGCCCCTATCTTTCTTTGTGTCCGACTAAAACTTCATACCCATAAATATTGCGTGAGTGTTAGCAACTGCGAAAGACTAAATGATAGTTGAGTATGTGGACTTGCTGAAAAGCTCTTATATTGACTCTTTCCGATGTTATGATAAATTGCAAATGCTTCAGTGACTGAGATTATAGTTTGTTAGTTTCCAATGAAGTTTCTGATTCATACTTCAAATTGTGAATGATTGTTACTTTAGCATAAGAAAGCATATGACAATATACATATATATGTTGTTGTTATAAGAATGATCATGATGCCCTCATGTCCGTATTTTATTTTATCGACACCTCTATCTCTAAACATGTGGACATATTTTTTGACATCGGATTCCGATTGAGGACAAGCGAGGTCTAAGCTTGGGGGAGTTGATACGTCCATTTTGCATCATGCTTTTATATCGATATTTATTGCATTATGGGTTGTTATTACGCATTATGTCACAATACTTATGCCTATTCTCTCTCATTTTACAAGGTTTACATGAAGAGGGAGAATGCCGGTAGCTGGAATTCTGGGCTGGAAAAGGAGCAAATATTAGAGACCTATTCTGCACAACTCCAAAACTCCTGAAACTCCACGGAAGTCAGTTTCATAATATATAAAAAATATTGGGCGAAGGAAGCACCAGAGGGGGGCCACCTACCATCCACGAGGGTGGGGGCGTGCCACCTGCCTCGTGGGCCCCCGGGCAAGCCTCCGGTGCCCATCTTCTGCTATATGAAGTCTTTCGTTCGAAAAAAAATCATAAGCAAGCTTACGGGACAAAACTCCGCAGCCACGAGGCGGAACCAATCTAGGGCTCCGGCGAAGCTGTTCTGTCGGGGAAACATCCCTCCGGGAGGGGGAAATCATCATCATCGTCATCACCATCGATCCTCTCATCGGAAGGGGGTCAATCTCCATCAACATCTTCACCAGCACCATCTCATCTCAAATCCTAGTTCATCTCTTGTATACAATCTTTGTCTCAAAACCTCAAATTGGTACCTGTGGGTTGCTAGTAGTGTTGATTACTCCTTGTAGTTGATGCTGGTTGGTTTATTCGATGGAATATCATATGTTCAGATCCTTTATGCATATTAATACCCCTCTGATTATGAACATGAATATGATTTTTGAGTAGTTACATTTGTTCCCGAGGATATGGGAGAAGTCTTGCTATAAGTAGTCATGTGAATTTGGTATTCGTTCGATATTTTGATGAGATGTATGTTGTCTCTCCTCTAGTGGTGTCATGTGAACGTCGACTACATGATACTTCACCATTGTTTGGGCCTAGGGAAAGGCATTGGGAAGTAATAAGTAGATGATGGGTTGCTAGAGTGACAGAAGCTTAAACCCTAGTTTATGCGTTGCTTCGTAAGAGGCTGATTTGGATCCATATGTTTCATGCTATGGTTAGGTTTACCTTAATACTTCTTTTGTAGTTGCGGATGCTTGCAAGAGGGGTTAATCATAAGTGGGATGCTTGTCCAAGGAAGGGCAGTACCCAAGCACCGGTCCACCCACATATCAAATTATCAAAGTACTGAACGCTAATCATATGAGCGTGATGAAAACTAGTTTGACGATAATTCTCATGTGTCCTCGGGAGCGTTTTCCTTTATATAAGAGTTTGTCCAGGCTTGTCCTTTGCTACAAAAAGGATTGTGCCATCTTGTTGTGCCTTATTTACTTTTATTACTTGTTACCCGTTACAAATTACCTTATCACAAAACTATTTGTTACCGATAATTTCAGTGCTTGCAGAGAATACCTTACTGAAAACTACTGTTCATTTCCTTCTGCTCCTCGTTGGGTTTGACACTCTTACTTATCGAAAGGACTACGATAGATCCCCTATACTTGTGGGTCATCAGCACGCCATAGAGAGGGCCAGCCCTCCCCTGCTCCACTCCTTTATATACGGGGGAGGGGGCACCCCATAGGAGTACAAACATTTTTTAAATGAAATGGTTAATGTTTTTTTTCAGATACATGTTTCATGTCTCCTATTTTTATACACACCTATAATTTTGTATACATCCAAAAAAAGTATTCTATGTTCGTTTAACATTTTGCAAATACATGTTTAACCTATTTTTCAAAGATATGCTTTTGTATGTTTTTGAATATGTTTTAATAATCTTTCAAATATGCATTGAACCATTTTTTTCAAAAGCAATCAACATTTTTTAAAAGTTGCACAAACATGTTTTTAACACTGCCTAAACATTTTTTTTCAAAAATAAGTAATTCTTTGTGGAATATGTGTATTCATTTGAGAAAAAAAATTAAAAGTAAAAAAAGAAGATAAATAAAAAGTTGAGAAAAAGTGAAATTAGATCGAGAAAATGCACAAACCTACTACTGGGCTGACCCAATAGGGGCAGGTTTCGGTCTTACTATGAGCGAGGTATAGCTATGACGAGCCGAGACCTCCTAGTTTTTTTTATTCATTTTGGTCACATAACTTGCTACTGCTATGAGATATTCGACGGACGGGTTTGGTAGCAGTTACGAGCTAGGGTTTATTTTGGTCACATAACCGTCTTATGTAGAAATTTTGAAAAATATTTCAGATTTTCAATTTTTCCACGAATCCAGAAAAATGTTAAAAAAAATTATTTTGGATTTAAAAACATTTACCAATTTAGAAAAATGTTCATGAGTTTTAAGAATGTTACTAATATTTAAAATGTCCACAATATCAAGAGATTTAGTTTTATAAAAAGTCCAAATTTTGTAATAAATATTCTTGAATTTATGAGAAATGATCATTAAATGGGAAAATAAGTAAATAATGCAAAAATGAAAGAAAAAAGGGAAAATAAATGAAGAAAAAAGGAGGTGAGCTGCGTGGTGCCGCAGTGGGCCCATCCACTTAGTGTTGGCGTAGAGTGGGGGTGAGGAAGTGGGTGCGCACTTGCTCAACACCCATTGCCCCATGAGAGAAATATGAATAGTTTCACTGAAATATGTTCTTATCAGCGCAGGGATCTACATGTCGCAGGCTCCATCACCAGATTGACGCGATGCTACTGAATGTAAAGCACCACTGGTGAAAGTTGTTAATGGGTGCTGCCGATGCATTACGTGTTGGATAGAAAATTCGGCACCTTATCGCCATGAGTCCACATCCTGCCACAAGGAATGACTAGGGAAATAGGCTCGCTGCCACCCTGATCAAAATCGCAAGTACTGCTATACGATGGGGGTGCTGGAGGAGCGACAACCTTCACAGCTGGCTGCCCCTCGACACCGGCTAGAAGCAACACAGTGGACTGATACTCATACCAGCTCCGCCCCACTTGGAACCCAACCCTCTAAGGCCTGCCATGCCCTCTATCTGTGGGAAGTCCCAGTGTCGCCAATGACGTGGGGTTTGCCCTGGTGTGAAAACGCACCTGGGCTCTTAACTATGTTCTGGCATTTATGATGAGAAATTAAAGGGAATATTGAGACTGATAAATCTATGTGCAGATTTTAGTTCCATGTATGAAGGTCGTCAAGCATCAATGACCCACCAAAAGTGAAAATACTGAATAGGACTATGAGGGTTGTTTTTTTGTAGCCTTTATTTTTGGTTCTTGAGTTATAACCAGAGAGCTAGGATTGTGGTTAGCAAAGTGCTTGCTCATATCATGGTATAAACATGCAGCCTACCAATCCACCAAAAAGACCAATGTCGTAGGCCAAAATTCTTATTTTCTTAAAACTTATCAAAATGCTGCTTTTAGGAAACCGGACTATATATCCGAACCATTTAGGACGGTTCGTACGACTGAGCACTTTGGGCTGGCGTAGGCAAAGCTCCTACTAGATTGTCCATGAAAAGTAGTCAGGCGTGTTCAGGGTCACTCAACGTCACATCGGAGTCCAGGAATTTCATCCAGGTCGATCAGCCTCGAGTCATAAATCAGGGCCAGTTAGCTGAACCATCTAGGTCTGGAGTAGCGACCAAGTCAAGTCGTGGGGTGATTAACAGGTCGGACCATCCATGCATGTTGTTTAGTACTGCCCGGGGTCGTTCGATCTCGAGTCATACCATTTAGCTTTTGGGTCGATCCGTGCAAGGCTAAGATTCGAGCCCGCTGTGCACTGGCTTTGACATGTTTGATGATGAGTCATTTACATGGTCGGACCGTCCTTGCTTGTAGTTCAGTCCAAAAAAACAGATAGTTCTCCTCTACTTATAAATGACACCATACCACTTTGGGATAGGGTTAACCACTTTCAGCCTCTTATTACAAACCTTAGATATTTCATCCCCACCTCTCCCAAGCTCAAATCCATTTATTCTTGGAGAGTTTGGTGAGATATTTGAGGAAGGAGCTAACCCTAGCCAAGCTCCAAGATCCCCCTATCCTTTGACCAATCACTTTCATGAGTTGAGGAAGCTTCAAGCTTTATCCATCAATCTTGTTACACACTTGGAGGTCGAAGACCCCTAGGACGTAGGAGTCACTAATGAGGATCCAAGTTTTTGGATTCCTTCTAGTTTGTGAAGGTTTGGAAGCCATGCCAAGGTCGTCCATTAGTGATTGAGCTCCTACTTTGCAATGGAGGCTTAAAGGGATGAAGGTGAGCCTTTGTGCCATCGGGAAACCTTTGGTACCTCTCAAATAGTGACCCGCTTCACTCCAAGGAAGTGAACATTGGGACACATCTCTTCTCTCCGCATACCCCGTTTATTCCTATACGACTTCTTTTGCTTGTGTTATTTACCTTGTTGTTATATTATATCATTATATAGGGCGTACTCAATGTAGTTTCATTTATGAGAACTTATTTATTCGTAAAACCAAAATTGCTACCGTAAAATAGTAAATTTTGTGGAGACCTATTCACCTCTCCCCTCTAGGTCGTAATCTCAATCCATAAAGGTGGCACAATGGCGGCGACAAGAGAAGGAGATACGGGAAATGAGGCTCTCATGCCGGTGGCCTAGACGTGCCACCCGAGTCACCTTGAGAGACAAGTGCAATCCTGATTTTTCCCTTTATGGTGAACTATGATAATATGTTTTGTTATATTCACCAAACCCGGCTTGAAAAAAAAAACTGAAAGCCTATGAGAAACACAGAAATTAAGTGCATCCTATGAGGTTAGCAAGCCTTGGAATTTGATGCTAAATTTGTACATATAATGCAACCTTACAAATCACACAACACTGGATTGCAACATGTGGTGCAATTACTCCCCTTGATATATGTGTACACTATCTTCTTTAAACCACTACAATAGGTCAACAGATTACTCCCCACTGCATTGTTGATAGTTATATCAAGCTTACATGCAATTTGTACATAGAATACAACCTTATGTCTATATCAAGAGAAGTAATTGCATTTCATAGTTATATATATTTTTAATATATGTCACTATGATCATTTTTCAAGCTAAAACCACTACTTTGATGGATGAGAGCTTGTCTTTTGACCAACGGGATAACCATGGCCAATAGATGCTTCTACGTCTCTCATGGTGGGTACTACTATAGTGAAGCATATTATCTTTTCTTTCTCGAATACACACGAGTGTGCGTACTATATTATAAAGAGAAAAATGGATTAAATAGCCCCTCCATGTTAGTGTTACAAACTATATGTACATGAACATCAACACCACCATCCACCCTAAACTATCACCAACTACTCGGTCTAGCCCACCCTTCCACATCACGGAAGAAGTTGTTCATGTCACCCTTTAGGCTGGCCATAGTGGGAGTATCATAGCTGGTATCATGCACTCGGGAATAGTATAAACATGACGATGTGACAGAATTAAAGAAGAGAGAGAGAGGAGGGGTTAGAGTAATATTGGTAGATACCGTAACATAATAAATATTATACTACTTTGTGTAATGCATAGCCATAAATAAGGTCATCTATAATACTACTCTATGATATTATGCACTATAAAGATAGCATCATATACTAATATCATATGTATCTCTACTCCTAATGGAGCAGTTGGTAGTCTCGCTTCCAGGTTTTTTTAGTCCCACCTCCTATGGTTTTTGTTATATCTCCTCCCACCTCTGACTTAGTCACCACAAACCGAAAAAACCTCGTGCTAAGACCCCAACCCGCACCCATGCACGTACGACTGAAAAAAGACCTACGAAGGTTAACCAACGAAAAAAGACCTACGAAAATTAACCAGCGACAAAAAAAGCTAAACCTATCGCCCGCACGTACGAGGGGAAGGAGCGACGACCCCTGGATCTATTCGCAACGCGAACGCCGCCGCCTGGCAGATCCCAGGCGCTAGCCGCGGATCCCTTTGCCGGCTCCGAGGGGTCGTGGAGGCGCCGCCGTTGAGGTCCCAAAGGAGGCGCCGCCGTTGAGGTCCCAAAGGAGGCGCCGCCGCCATCATTGTGGACCTCTGGGTCGCCATCTGGACACCTCTGCTGAGGTACGCCTTCGCCTTCGCACGCCGCCGACCTCCCAGAGGAGACGCCGCCACGACCTGCGCTAAACCCTAGGCATCAACCACCGTGCTCCCGTCCTCCGGTTCCTCCTGCGTTCGCCACCATGCGATCGCCTTCCTCCCTCAGGTTCATCTCCCCTCTTTTCTCTATTTGGTGCAAGACGGAGAGAATCAGATCGGGATAGAGAGACGGAGATGAGGATTGAGGCCATGGGATCCCTTTGTGATTGCAACTTATACATGAGCTCAGTTTAGATCCCTTTGCTAGGAAAAAGAATGCTGCATACAACAATGATCTTATCTAGATTAATGGTTCTCTGATTATTCTTTTGATTCTGAGTCATCAATGTGTTTTTATTGTAGGTTCTTATACGGAACATACCACCAGACCCTGATGAATCAGTTAGCAAGCCTGTGGAACATTTCTTCCTTGTCAATCATCCTAATCATCATCTGAAATATCAGGTAATCACTAAATTTTGGAACATCTCCCATTTGAAGAATCATCTGCAAATTCAAATGTAAGGAAGTGTGCAGTGCAAGCAATTATCAGGGTAAATCTATTTCTCAATTATGTATTTTTACCACTTCATCAGGAGTGTAAACTGATACTATTTCCAACTACAAAGTGTTGGCTGCCCAGGAAGAAGGAAAGGTCAGTCCAGACATGACATTTAACTCTAATAATGGAGGTACGTAGTGCCTACTGCTCCCTTGTCCCTTGCTACCGGCTGGGGATGCTCGGCTCGCCAGCGATGGGGATGCTCGGCGGGCAGTCCCTACTCTCATTTTCCTCCAGCCTCTGGTAACCCTCCTCCTCACCTGCCTCGCTGAAGCAGGATTCACAGGTTAGTTTAGTTTGGAGGGATTTCCTGTGGTTGTGCGTGAATCCAGTGTTCACTAGGCTTGTATGTTTCATTCCTAATTTGCTAGCTCCTGCCTAAACACGCATTAGAGAATCTCATGTATGTAACAGAAGATACACAAATGTGGTTTTCCAGGGAGCATCAGGTACATCTTATGTGGGGATGAACCATCAGCTAAAGGGAGTGATAGGAAAAAAAATTGTTGAATGCAATGGGAAGGCGAAAAACAACACGCCTTGGCGAAGCAACTCTAAGATTCGGTAAGGCTAATCAAGTCTGCAATCAAATCCAAGAGCAGGGGCAGAGAAAAACATTAAAATACTTTTTAGGGAAGAGAAAAAGTTAAAATACTTTTTAGCTATTGATTGAAGTGACTGGTAATTAGTAGCAGGAGCAACAATTGTAGTAAGAACCTACCTAGGCATATTTTCTCTCTTTCCTATCACATGGCACATTGAATAACTTTATAGTACAAATACATTCACATATGTTATTTTAAATTATCATGTCATGGAGGTTCTCGTTATTTCGAATCTTTGGTCGGAACCTTCATTTTGTGTTATTAAATGCACATGGTATTCAGTTATCTCCATTATGGTGAGAAGACTTTGATCTTAATATATCAGAAGCCTCCTACACCATAGGAGGTCCTCCTTTTGGTGATATCCACTGATATGTCATTCTAAATTATCATGTCATGGAGGTGATGGGTATTTTGAATCTTTGGTTGGAACCTTCATTTTGCGTTAAATTCACATGGTATTCAGTTATCTCCATTATTGCCAGTAGCAATGCACAAGCACTTTCTATTAAATGCACATGCTATTTTCTTTTGTATCATGTCATTTTGTGGTCATTAACAATTAGATGGATGAAACTGATCTTGTTTTGTGCATCATGGATTTTCTCAACTGAATGAGTAGAAACATAAGTGTGTAATGTAGTAGCCCCTCTATTCCATTGTTATAAATATTATAGTTTTTCAATCTTCTGACCTGATCGTAACAACTGTTTAAAAGGAAGTGATCACATCACTATTTAGATTTTACTTTTTTTGTATGCTTAAACATAAGATTAGTTTGTCCCCTTTCTTTTTACCCTTCATGCTAACATAATAAATACATATTGAACTGAATTGGTTGCATTACATATGCCACGAAGGATATCGCCACTTGAAGCTCAATTTCCATCAGCCCCTCTTTTAATTCACTTGCATTGTTTCAGCTTTGCATTGTACTTCTTTGACGAATTACCTCATCCAATTGGCTTTAATCCGCAGCGTCAGTCTTACTAATTATCATTGCCTTAACTTTTCATATGAACCTCTTACAGGAAACAAGGACTCCTATTTGTCTGTAGTACTGCTCATGGGACTCAACCTTGTTTTACCTTAATTATCATGGTGTGCCTTTTTTTAGAATAGCTCACCATTTTGTTAGTGGCAATAAAATGCATCTTTAGGCACACCTATAGCGCACATGTGATGATGTACAGATGAAAGAAAGATCTTAGAAGCTGAGAAGCCGAGAGCTGGAGGAACAAGGAGAAGCTAAAAAGACAGAAGAAGTCAGAGCATGTGGAGCTGTTGGGCAAGCAGAGTTCTATCTGGGTATTTAGGTAGCTGAGGATAAAAGGGAAAAGGAAAATGTTGACGATATAGTTACTCAATGCTGAGAATGTTGCCTGCATACTTTGTTGCCTATATATCATTGGCTTTGTATTGATCCAGGCAAGAACAAATCAGACGGAACAAGTTTGCTACGGGTCGGTGTGCACCAAGCTGCTTCGTTGCCGGCGGCGAGTAATCTCACACATGTTTATGGCGCATATGTACCAGGAAATTCAAATGGTACTACCCGATGTGCCTTTCATACGAAACATTTTATGCAGCTTACGGCTTACGGCTTTTTTGGTGATCCCTTTCATACGAAACAATATATGGGTGTTCATCTTTGTTTCTGTATACAGCTTACGGCTTTTTTGTTGATCCCTTCCCTGCAGGTTCTGATCATACGTGCGAGGGGAATCAGGTAGGGCTTGATGCGCCTTTCATACGAAATGTTGATGAGAATTACCCAAGTAGTCCAGGTATGAGGCTGTGCGGATATAGTAATCATAATTTTCAGTGGCATCGGCATGTTCTAATAAATAAGATGGGAAGTTCAGAATAATGTAACATCGGCATGTTCTAATAAATAAAATAAGAGAAGGTTGGGTATACTGAAGCAGACCCCTTATAATTATGAACGGTTTATAAAGTTGAAGGATGAAACTTGAATGAACACAATTCTGAGGTTTGTAAAGTGAAGCCAAAGACAAGTTCGAGGGGTAATGTGGACTTCTCTCGAACTATATTATTAGAGGACAATGAGGGTCTTGAAGACAATGAAAGCGATGAGTTTCTGCTGGTTTTGTTTTGTTGTAGGCAAAGTTCTTAATTATAATTATCAATGTGTTTGTTTTTCTTAAGGACGCAGTGACATGCAAGGCGAGGGAAATTGAAGCCAAAACATGCAGGACGGCCAGGAGTGTGCCATTTTTTCTATGACAGCTTAGTGATTTTATCCTTTTTGTATTTTTTTTACATTGCTAGGTACAGTAGTTTATATGAAATGATTTGTTAATGGCAGGGGTGGTTCTTCAATCTTCAGGGAATCAAGTGGTAGCATCAGATGCTGACATGCATGGAAGGTAGCAGTATATGTATTTGTAGCAAATCATCATCGCCCATAAATAAATCATCTCTTGCCCGCTTCCTCTGTCCGGTTGTCAACTCAAATTGCTTTGGTTCACAAATTCGTTTCATCGTACATCTAGGTACACTAGAACTGAGAGACTACTTTCCTTGAATGGCTCATGCGAGTAAACTGACAATAGTATTCATCCAAGATGCAGTAGTATATGTATCTTCATAGAGATGTAGATGCATAGATAGTTCAATAGTGCACATGTTCATTGACAGGGATGTAGATGTAGTATACAACCGAGGTTACATTGACAAGTTGGTCCATGATGCTCCCAGGAAAAAGAAAATATGATATATTTTTTCACACTATCATCCATAGTGAAACTTGTATTTAATATTTCTTTGTTTTGCAATGCTGAATATTTTGGGAACACACAGTAAGATGTAATCTACGGATTCACCAAATCAGCTTGAACATTGTTTCATGCTTCGTATGATTTGGTAATGATTTCAGAACTTGGAATGGGGCAAATAAAGTTGAAACCATGTACTATTCCTCACAAAAAAACAGTTACTGTCGAGAGGTTTCATACTAAAATCATTTCTTACCAACTAATGGTGCATTACTCCTGCCATGATAACATCAGCTAACTACTCCATGATCACAGCAGTAAACATTGATAAGAGTACAAGCATTGGAGGAGTACTCACCACGTTCGAGGAAGTCGTCATCATGGTGGTGGTGGTCGAGGAAGTCGTAGGTGCTGGTGGCATCATCACGGAGCAGGCACCATCTTCTCCTTGACTTAAAATGTAGTGCTTCATGTACTCCCACTTGTTAACTTTATGAAATGCAGATCCACTCCAAGAATGTGCTCTAAAATGGAAGTAACATGGAGTATACTCTAAAAATCAGTACGGTTTGAGCCCACTAGATCAATCAAAGTTCTCCAGCATGATAAAAAGAATACTACAACATGAGTATTACAGCAGAATCAGTTTGGTTTGAGCCAAGCAAGAGTACTAAAATCCTGACAAAAAGAATACTACAGCATGAAAAACATGATTTCAGAGATGTTGATTTCAGTACTTACAACCCATTGATAAACATGATTTTCAGAAATGTTGATTTCAGTTAAACTACAATATTTACTCCAAGCAAATACTCTAAGAAACAATACAAGTACTCCTACAGTACTGAAAGTACTCCTGTAGTACAAATACTCTAGGGGGAATGTACTCCTAAGTACTGAAAGTGTACTCCTGTGAGTACTGAATTTACTAAATTCAGAGGCATCAAAATGCTCACACCCAAGTTCAGTCATCTACACATGGAGTAGTGCAACCGAGTGGTCTTTACCATGCCCGAATCGGCGAGTGGTAGTGGCAGCAGCAGCAGCCTTTCCAATCTACTCCCGCGGCAGAGAGCAGTTCTTGACCACAGTACATCTACATCCATATTCCATCCACATCAACAATCACATCACAATCAGCTCCAAAATCTCTCCTTGCCTTTCCCCGAATCCTAGGCTCCAGAGATTGTAAAGGTGTGGGGAAAATTAAGGATGATAACCTTGCAGGTCAAGCATGGGGAGCTCGACTTCGCGGCTGACCTGGGCGCAGGTGACGGGGCACTCGTAGCGGCGGAGGAGTACCAGCAGCGTCGGAGATGGCAGCGTCCAACACGGCGCTCCTCCTTGCAGGTCGATGGCGGCGAGGAGCGCTAGCATCCGTCGCCGCCTTCCTCGAGCAGGACAAGGCCGCCGTGCCCGCGCTTCTCACGCTCCTACTCGACCTCGCTAAAATATCCAACTTTGGCTCAACTGTGGTGCTGAGGATGCGGGCGAGAGGGAGAGGTGACGCGGACGAGAAGGCCTGGCGGCGACGCCTGAGGAGAAGGGCGGCGACGCGGTTGATTCACCGACGCGAGTGAGGGGGAGATGCGTCGCCGCCGCGGGCTAGGGATTTGGTGGAGTGGGTGAGCGAGGGGAATGAGCGTGAAGAGGCGACTGGGTGAGTGGGTGAGTGAGTGAGCGAGGGGAAAAACTGGAAACCATAGAAATTTTGTAACGTTTCAAGAAATGTACTACAAAACCTTCTACATTCAAAGTACCAACATTTATTTTTGTTATCACTATATTTAAAATAATACTCTCTCTATAAACTAATATAAGAATGTTTAGATCACTAAAATAGTGTTTTAAACGCTTTTGTATTAGTTTACGGAGGGAGTACTAATTTAGGAAATGCAGAAATGTGTCTGGCTATTATGTTTTTTTATGCTTTGATGGAATGGTAAAGAATTAGTTCGTCCGGTTAACACCATGAGTATTTTCCGTTGCACATTTTAAGTCCTTCATCATGAAGCTCCGTTACACGTTGCTTGTGCAAGATGTGTATATAAGCTAACGAAGAAGTTTTTATCATGCTTACTCAAATATCATGTGAATCAAGCTAAAAACAACATTCGTGATATTTTGTGGGAATTAATTTTTTTTGAACCTTGAAAACAACAGGAGTCTCCTACTATTATATATTACTCAAAATAAAGTACTGGGTAATTACATGGCCAAGAAGCAAATAAAAAGAAAGGAACTATGATTTATAGAGATAGGTTTGGGATGAAGCTATCAAGAAAGGAGACCAATTCAGGATTAACTCTGAATTTAAGATTTTCCAAGTCAGCTTTGAGTGCTCTTTTCCAATCATACAGGAATGCAGCAATCTTGTCAAAGTAGCATATGTTCCTTTGTTTCCAAATGTTCCAGGCGGCCGGGACTTTGATTGCATTGAACAATGAGTGTGGCCATGAAGACTTCACTGCATCAAACATCTCCTGAAGTTCCAAGTTGGTATCCCATTGAATATTGATGGAGTTCCAATAGACCGCACTGAAGGTGCACTCAAAGAATGGGTGTTTGTTCGTTTCCAGTGGTGTGGTGTTGCACAAAAGACAGGAGTGACTCCAATATCAAAATGTCTCCGGTGGAGCATGTCCCTTATGTTGACTCTGTTCATTGACATCAGCCAGGTGAACACTTTAAGTTTCATGATACACTTTGTCTTCCAGATCATTGTGATGTATGCGGGTGGCTGCAGTTCTCTGAAAAAGAAGTTGGTGAAATTCTTGGGCCGAAACTAAACATCTCCCCAACAAGTAATCCATTCATCAACCATCATTGGTTCCAAGTAGAGACCATTCATATGATTCTGCAGATATGTTAATTCATGTAGCGCCTCGATTGATAGAGTGAGGTAAAAGTTTTTAGAAGCATGTGGTCTGTCTTGGAATTGCACTATAGAAATATCCTCCTCCCTTATGAAAGAGAACATGTGTGGCAGCTTGTTGGAAAGGGGTTCGTCATCGATCGGAATATCTTTCCATAGAAGAATTGTGTCGCCAGCTCTAGGGATGCAAGTTGTAACCCCTCTGTATATGTCCATCAACGAGAACACATCGTTTCTGTATATCTTTCCATAAAAGAATTGTGTGAAAATTTCTTAAGCACAACAACTTTATATTAATTTGTAATAGAATTTTAATTGGATCATCGCTCTATATGTATACATCGTTAATTTATCATTTTTTTATCAATTTACATTGCAAGTGAATTGGACTACGATAAACACCCGATTGTGCCCATGCTATCTTGTTTCTACATGTGAAATTTGACATGCATTGTGTTTGCATAATTCCAGCAAAATATTTTTGTGGCACGTGACAAGGCATCGACATTCCCATGCTATCTTATCTCTACATGTGAAATTAAACAGTCATTATGTTTATACAACTCAACAAAAATATTCCAAAAGCCCGTGGCAACGCACGGGCACTCTACTAGTAATACTAGTATATGATACTCCCCACTATAAGTAGCCTTAGTAGTCCCGCTTGCTTCCATGCACACCCTTCCACCCTAAACTATCACTAACTACTCGGTCTACCCCACCCTTCCACATCACAGTGAAGGATATTATCTTAGTTACTACTACTACCTACCCACTGCATAGTGTCATTGCCTGGTATGTTAATTTGTGCCACTTTATTTATTCATATGTGGAATCCCAATGAGAAGTTGTGTACGAGATCCATTTGCCATTAAATTTCCTCATTGGATGAGTTATGGCATGATATATCATATTAATACCGGTATCTTTTCTTTTTCTTCAACTACGGTGCCACATCACCTACATGCACGGAACTTGCTATGAGACCTACTCCGAATTTAGGTATTACAACTTTGTTCAACTCACCAAGAGCCTTTCCTTTTCACTGTAATTGAAACACTATAGGCTCCAAGCCTCCAACAACCACGACTTCCACAAAAATATGACAACCAGGAATAATCTATTAGCAAGAATGGAATTCTTTAATCACTCCAAGGAGAGTATTCAACCAATGACGCAATAAGAATCGAGACAAAAGTATGTGCTTAGAGCCTTGAGACTGACAAGGACTCTCGCGAATCCACTTGAACTGGACTGGGATCACAGGATGACCAATCAACCACTTCAAAGCTTTGAACGAGAGTAGCTTCAGTTACATCACGTTGAAAATCACCTCGCCGTCATCGTTGGTATTCCAGTAGCAGTAGCGATCGATGACACAGCACTGCATTTTACTGGAGTAATAGCCATATCACTTAGGTCTAGTCTAATGACTCTAGAAGCATGCCCACTTACATTGTTCTTGAGAGGAACCACTCGTTTGAGATGGAGAAGTTTTCTTGGCTCCATGATTGCCCCATCATATGCACCCCTGTCACATCAACAACTGAAGAAAATCAGCTGAGATTGCAACTTCCTGGAAAATTGGCTTCTGTTGAACGGCGGAAAGTATTTGTTTGGATTTTACTGGTTTCCGGTCCATATGCGGGAAGTTTCCCTCCTTCTAATAGTAAAATTGCAGCCCTAAAAAAATAGTAAAATTGCAGTGCTACTGCCTCTTGACCAGCTCCATAGTAAACAAAGCTTATTTCCATCTTTAAAAAGGCCTTATATTTTGATACAGAGGTAGTAGTACGTACTATTACTACCAACTAAATTGGCCAAAGTAACATGTTATAATTTCGATGAAAAAAGTTATGTTCTCGGTCCAAGCCGAGTAACAACTTCAGTGCATGACCATCCTCTCAATTCGACTGTATATATTCCATGGCCCATGTATGAGCTCCGCTGTGCAAGGACAATGCAAAGCAATGAGGGTAACCAGCCAACTTCTGGTACACCTCCTACTGCAGCTGCTCTTGATCACTCTCTTCCTCCTTTCAGTCCAAACCCCCGCCGCCTCCGGTGTCCGTGATAGGTTCAAGAAGGGCCAGAACCTCACCGACGGCGACACGCTCGTCTCGCCGGACGGCTCCTTCACCCTGGGGTTCTTCTCTCCCGGGGCGTCCGCCAAGAGGTACCTCGGCATATGGTTCTCCGTGTCCAACGACACCGTCTGCTGGGTCGCCAACCGCGACCAGCCTCTGCCCGACAAGTCCGGCATGCTGGTGTTCGACGACCTGAGCAGCCTCGTCCTGGTCGACGGCTCTTGCCGGACGGTGTGGTCACCGAACTTCATGGCCGCCTCCGCCGCGGTGGTTCAGCTTCTCGACTCCGGCAACCTGGTCGTGCACAATGGCAGCAGCAGCGCCGCACTGTGGCAATCGTTCGACCACCCAACGGACACCTTGCTGCCCGACATGAAGCTGGGCAAGGACCTCTGGACCGGAGCGGAGTGGCAGCTCACGGCGTGGAGGTCCGCCGACGACCCGTCTCCGGGGGACTACCGCCGCACGCTGGAGACCAAGGGGCTACCGGACATCGTCCTGTGGCAAGGAGACGTCAAGAGGTACCGCACGGGCCCGTGGAACGGGCTCTACTTCAACGGCGTCCCGGAGGTGACGGCGTACGCGGACAAGTACACGCTGCGGGCGACGACGAGCCCGTGGGAGGTAACCTACGGGTACACCGCCAAGCCCGGCGCGCCGCTGACCCGCGTCGTGGTGAACTACACCGGCGACGTGGAGCGGCTGATGTGGGACGCGGGCACCCGGGCGTGGAAGCCCTTGTTCAAGGGGCCGAGGGACCAGTGCGACACCTACGCGCGGTGCGGGGCGTTCGGCCTCTGCGACCCCGAGGCGGCGTCGTCGGGGTTCTGCGGCTGCGTCGTGGGGTTCAGCCGCCCCGCCGCCGGGATCCCGTCGCTGTCGGATCAGGAGGTGAAGGACACCGCGGCGGGCGGGTGCCGACGAGACGCGGACCTGGACTGTGCCGGCGGGGCGACGACGGACGGCTTCGCGGTGGTGCGGCGCGTGAAGCTTCCTGACACGCAGAACGCGTCGGTGGACATGAACGTCACGCTAGAGGGGTGCAGGGCGAGGTGCTTCGCCGACTGCTCGTGCCGGGCCTACGCCGCGGCCGATATCCGGGGAGGCGGCGACGGCACCGGCTGCGTCATGTGGGCGGATGCCATCGTCGATCTACGTCTCGTCGACAGGGGGCAAGATCTCTACCTGAGGTTGTCAAAATCAGAATTCGGTATGTACAGATTATCCAACCACCTACCGTTGCCATGCACCTTTCTTCTTTGTCTTGACACAAATTGACTCAACTTTTTGAGAGACAAATTGACTTGATTTACACCTACTGGACCAAAAAAGAGTTTCTATATTTTTAGTTCACGTTTGAACTGGTTGCTGCCATAACAGATGACCAGAAAGAGTTTCCTACTCTGCTTGTCGACTCGATTTACACATGCATGTAAATCAAGTCACAGTCATACACCTTGACAAAAATATTGACTCGATTTATACATGCATGTTGGAAAAAAAAAGAGTTTTAATTTTTAGTTCATGCATGTTTGAACTCACAGTTCACCGTTTTGCTGCCATAACAGATGACCAGAAAGAGTTTCCTACTCTACTTGTTGTCGCACCTGTAGCTTCCGGTGTCATTGTTCTTCTGGTCGTCTCTCTGATTTGGTGGAGACGGAAACGCAGAATCATAGGTAATTTCTACTCTGATGGGATGGTTCGCTGTTACTGTTATTTCATATGGAGAAAAAGGAAAAATACAAGATAATTGGACTGGTTTAAACTTAAACATGATTTTATATTAAAAAAATCAAAAATTACGGTTGGTGACATATAAAACGATTTGAAATTTCTAGACTAGATTCATGATTTTTTTGGTCATTTTGGCGAGGGAAAAATATCCCCATTTCTAGAATTTTAACACCCAAGTCCACAACCTCGTTAAAGGTTTTTTTAGGGAACAGAGATATAATGTTATTGGGGATACAAACCGGGCTAGGGATATGTGGCAAACCAAATATGCCCACCGTTAGAGAGGGAGGTCACAAACTTAACTAGCGCATGTGCATCCCTAACATGTTCTTGCCGTTCAGCCTATGGAACAATTTTTCTTAGAACAGTTCCATAGGCTGCCATGAAACTTCCGGCAACAAGGCCTGAGATTTCTCCAAGTCTTGGTCTAGTGAACTTTGCACTACTAGATTAGTCTCGTAAAAATCCTTCTTTTTTATCGCATGTAACTTATTTTCTTTTGTCAAGTGATTGTTCGATGGAGATCCAACAACTCACTATTATTCGTGATTTGATTTTCTTAAATCTCATTCCACTGATGCCTTGCCGGACCTATACATGTTGTAACACAATTTCAAGCATAATAATCAATATGTTCTTGTTGCAGGTGCTATCCCTCAAAATCCTGCTATGGCCGTTCCTTCAGTTAATCTAAGCATTATAAAGGATGTCACTGGAAACTTCTCTGAAAGTAACATTATAGGCCAGGGAGGATTTAGTATCATTTACAAGGTTAGTTCTTTTTCTACTAAAGAGATATGAGTGGGGTTTGTGATGTGTGTGGGTCTATCTTGTACTGTTTGAGAAACTCATGCATGACTATATCCTTCACATGATTTTCACATATAGAACCATCCATTGCAAACTCTACAGCTCAATTCTTATCATCTAAAATTTCAAAATCAACAGGGGCTGCTGCCTGAAGGAAGAATGATCGCTGTCAAGAGGCTTAAACAGTCAGCACTAACCACGAAAGGCAAGAAGGATTTCGGGAGAGAAGTGGAAGTGATGGCCGGGCTCCGGCATGGCAATCTTGTTCGTCTCCTTGCTTACTGTAACGAAGGCAAGGAGAGAATACTCATCTATGAACACATGCAGAACAAGAGCCTGAACGTCTACATATTCGGTACACACTGCTACAAGAACACGAGAAATTTCTTGACTTATCTTTTTTTCTGAGTTGTTGATTGTTTTTTGAGGTAGCTACCCGTTTATTCCAAGCGGTAAATTTCTCGACTTATCATGAAAACTCGACCGTCTAATTCTTGTGTATGCACTATCTCTCAAGTTTTATTAATCTACTGTTTACATGCATGCACCTCCTAAGTCCACTCTTCCCTTATATCCCCTAACTATTCCCCTGACTTATTAGCTTGACTCACTTACCCTCTCAAATTATATTTGAACCCACCTAACGCCAGAAGCTATCACATCCGAGATCCTTTTTCAGTCATGGGGTCAGTATATACGTGTCATTTGGTTACAAAATAGCAACCAATGTAAAAAATAATAATTAAATAGGTCCGTTAGGTCATAAGCTGTCGTGGCATTTTTTTTCTTCAGATAGTTATTCGTATGTATTTCATGTACAACTAACATATATGATTTTTCTACGGATTTTTTGAAATCTTTTTACAAAGATTTTTTTCATTTCGAAAATTGGTTAAAGGGTGATGTGCTCTAGGATGGACAGTCGGGGGTTAAGTGAGCTAGAAACAACTAGAGACTTAAATCTGTACAATTAGGGGAGTAAAATGAACTTTTACCTTTTAAAATGCATTATTTATGAATATTATCAAAGTGGGTGTACCTATCTAACAATACATATTTGGCACTCACAGGTATACCTAAACTGCGTGCTTTACTGAGCTGGACAAGAAGGTTGGAGTTACTGCATGGCATTGCGCATGGTGTTGCGTACCTACATGGAGGATCGGGTGAGAGTGTAATCCACCGGGACATCAAGCCTGGGAACATTCTCCTAGATGATGAGTGGAAGCCTAAAATTGCCGACTTTGGCACCGCTAAGCTGTTTGTCGTCGACCAGGCGGGGCCTGATCAAACAATTGTAGTTTCACCGTAAGTAGTCAAATATATATGCTACTTCACCACCAGATATATACCTAACATTGTTGAGTTCTTTAAAAAGGGGATACGCAGCTCCAGAGTATGCACGGAGAGGGGACATGACGCTGAAATGTGATGTCTATAGCTTCGGAGTTGTCCTCCTCGAGACGATCAGCGGGGAAAGGAATGGTGGCTTGCATAGGCTCCTTTCTCATGTAAGCTCAGATACTTCAGGAATTCATATTTATCACAAACTAAGGCATGTGCATCCATGTACAATATATATTGATGTTGTGTTCCGGCACTCAGTCTGATTTTAATATTTCTCTTCGTGAAATGAAGCAAGACATAACTTGGCGAATCTTTTTGGTAGGCATGGGAACTGTGGGAGCAGAACAGGACTATGGAGCTTCTTGACACCGCAGTGGTGCCACTCGCCAAATCCGAGCCTGAGCTATTGTCTGAGCTAAAACGATGCATCCAAATTGGGCTCCTCTGCGTCCAGGAGACGCCCTGCGAAAGGCCAACCATGTCCACAGTTGTCGCTATGCTGACTAGCACGGCATCGCAAATCGATCGGCCGAGAAGGCCGGTGCTGGATAGCGGAGGAGTTGTACAACCTTCGAATTCATCACATGGGCTTGAGACAGATCTTTTGAGCCCCACTACTATTGATTTGACGTAAATTCCTATTGGGTGCAACTAGTTGTTGCTGCAGCCTCGCTTGTAGGCGATTTATTAAAGGCTCGGTTTGTGTTTGTAAAATTAGGTTCAAAAGTGGTCCCTCAAAAAAAAAATTGTTCAACAGTGAAAAAAAGGCGGGTGAAGCAAACACTAAAATGGGGAGGAAATTGGTTGGGCAATCGTGATTATGAGAATCCAGCGCAGTGTAAAACGTAGTCTAAATTGCATATAGGAGTTGTCTTTGTTCATGTGGTTATTCTTGAGTACACGCAGTACATACTTACTGTACTATATGTAGACATCGATTTGTCTGTCAGTCTTTCTTTCTTTTTTTGGCAGGCAACGGGCAAAGGTGCTTTCCTTTCTTTCCTCACAACTAATCCCCTGCAGCCCATTCATCCAGTGAATCCTATCCGGGTCCTCTTTGACTGTCAAGTTTTTTCGGCGAGCGAGCAAAAAATAACCCCGGCGCAAGCAGCGCGAGCACGTTGCCATGCAGCCATCTGTCGACCCAGAACTTTGCGCGAGCTCCATTCCCAATGAATATTTGAGTGCAAGGAGAGAATAGTTGTCGGCCCGAGGAATCGCAACGGATGGCATTGCCTTTCCAATGTATCTGGTTGTTTTTGCTCCACTCGTACCAAGCCCAACGAACCCGAAGTGCTCTGTTCTAGCCCTTGATGACTTGATTCCTAGACCACCAACCTTAGATGACCCACAGGTTCTTTTCCAATTAACATGTCATTTGGCCCGCTAGCCTCTTCGTCTCCATTCAAAAGGAAGTTCCTATAGGGTAATGCAGCAGAAAACAAGAAAAATCCGTACTACATACAAGCCGAGGACCACTATAAAGATGCATACAGATAATGACTTTGCCAGGAGACTTCCTTGATGAGCAGCGTGGCTAAAGTTTCTTCAGCCCTCGTATCACCTTCCCTAATTCATTTGCTTGGTTAAAATGTTCACATGTCATATTTCTTGTCAATTTTTTTTTGGGGCGAACCACCCCACTAGTAGAAAAGAGGGCTTTGGTTCAGGCCGGGTCAGCCCATTAGTCCCGGTTCAGTCCAGAACCGGGACCCATGGGGGCATTGGTTCCGGTTCGTGAGGCCAGGGGTCTGCCGGGCCTCGTGGGGGCATTGGTCCCGGTTCGTCTGGCCCCTTTGGTCCCGATTGGTGGGACGATCCAGGACCAATGAGCCTCGCTCCTGGCCCACCATCATTGATTCCGGTTGATGGTTTGAACCGAGACAACAGGCTTTCCTTTAGTCCCGGTTCATGCCACGAACCGGGACCAATGAGGTGCCTATATATACCCCTCGCCCGCGAGCAGAGCATTCCAGTGCTCTGTTTTTCTCTGGCCGGCGAGGGGAGGGCTTTGTGGTGCTCTAGCTCACCTCCTATGCACATGAGGTGTTCGATGAAATGCCCAAGCCGCACTAGTTAAGTTTTTTCCTCTCGAAACTCGACCTCAAAGCTCCATTTTCCTCGAGATTTGTCTAGGTTTAGCGGCCCGTCACGTCCCCATTCCCGTCTTCACCACCGTCGATCGCCCGCGCCGATCTCGTCATCGACACCACCGTGGTGAGCCTCTTGTTTTTTATCTTCTTTCTGAAAGAAAAAAAATTCTTACTTTAGATAGATACTTGTCTAATTTTCTTACTTTTATTATTGCTTGTTATTATATAGTGCGATGGTTTTGGTATCCACCCCTGTCGGCCCTCGTCCTGGCTATGATTCGGATGTGGTATATATATTATCTTTTTATAACTATTTGCTTCATTTATTGTTTATGACAATTATGCCGACCAACGTGACATAGATTTTATTTATGTAGGAGGTAGTTGAACCGGAAATTTCAACCAACCCTATTGTCGAGAGGTTAAATTTAGTTGAAGAAGAAAACAATTACTTGAAGGAAAAAAATAAAAAATTGAGGAGGAGAAGATGATATTGGAGTTGCATGTTGCGGATGTCGTCGATGATCACAAGATCAAGATGAATGCAATGCGGTTGAAGATAAGAAAGATTAGAAAATATGTCATTCATACCGAGGCTTGGTATCACTATGCCATTGGATCAATTGATACCTTGGTTGCGATTATGATCGCATTTGTTTTCGCATTGAAATGTTTTACATAGTTTCAATGTATGGTTTAATTAATTAGATGCTCTCGAGAGCTATATGTTGTTAGATGAGAACTATGTATGTACTTTGGTTTTAATGTAATGATGAACTTCTATTAATTTGGTCACTTAATTATCTATTCATGATGTTCTGTAATGGTTTTTGACACACTTAATTATGTATAATGCACGCAGATGAACCGGCAATGGATGTACGGTGACAGACACACCTCCGAGTACATTAAGGGCGTGCATGATTTTCTTGAAGTGGTTGAGGCAAACAAGCAGAATGGTTTTATGTGTTGTCCATACCCTAAATGTGGGAATACGAAGTCTTACTCTGACCGGAAAATCCTTCACACCCACCTGCTTTACAATGGTTTCATGCCACACTATAATGTTTGGATGAGGCACGAAGAAATAGGGGTTATGATGGAAGATGGCGAAGAAGAAGAGGACGATGATAACTATGTGCCCCCTGAATACGATGATGCTGCAACGGGGGAAGCTGCTGAAGATCAAGAGGAACCAGACGATGTGCCCAATGATGCTGCAACGGGGGAAGCTGCTGAAGATCAAGAGGAACCAGACGATGTGCCCGATGATGATGATCTCCGCCGGGTCATTGTCGATGCAAGGACGCAATGCGAAAGTCAAAAGAAGAAGCTGAAGTTCGATCGCATGTTAGAGGATCACAAAAAAGGGTTGTACCCCAATTGCGAAGATGGCAACACAAAGCTCGGTACCGTACTAGAATTGCTGCAGTGGAAGGCAGAGAATGATATGCCTGACAAAGGATTTGAGAAGCTAGTGAAAATATTGAAGAAGAAGCTTCCAAAGGATAACGAATTGCCCGACAGTACATACACAACAAAGAAGGTCGTATGCCCTCTAGGATTGGAGGTGCAGAAGATACATGCATGCCCTAATGACTGCATCCTCTACCGCGGTGCGTACAAGGATCTGAACACATGCCTGGTATGCGGTGCATTGCGGTATAAGATCAGACGAGATGACCCTGGTGATGTTGATGGCGAGCCCCCTAGGAAGAGGGTTCATGCGAAGGTGATGTGGTATGCTCCTATAATACCACGGTTGAAACATCTGTTCAGAAACGAAGAGCATGTCAAGTTGATGTGATGGCACAGTGAGGACCGTAAGAAAGACGGGAAGTTGAGAGCACCTGCTGACGGGTCGCAGTGGAGAAAAATCGAGAGAAAGTACTGGCCTGAGTTTGCAAGTGACCCAAGGAACGTATGGTTTGGTTTAAGCGCGGATGGCATTAATCCTTTCAGGGAGCAGAGCAGCAATCACAGCACCTGCCCCATGACTCTATGTATGTATAACCTTCCTCCTTGGATGTGCATGAAGCGGAAGTTCATTATGATGCCAGTTCTCATCCAAGGCCCTAAGCAACCCGGCAACGACATTGATGTGTTCCTAAGGCCATTAGTTGAAGAACTTTTACAGCTGTAGAATGGAAACAGTGTATGTACGTGGGATGAGCACAAACAGGAGGAATTTAACCTGCACGCGTTGTTGTTTGTAACCATCAACGATTGGCCCGCTCTCAGTAACCTTTCAGGACAGATAAATAAGGGATACCATGCATGCACGCACTGTTTAGATGAAACTGAAAGTATATACCTGGACAAATGCAGGAAGAATGTGTACCTGGGCTATCGTCGATTTCCTTCGACCAACCATCAATGTCGAAAGAAAGGCAAGCATTTCAAAGGCGAGGCAGATCACCGGAAGAAGCCCGCCATGCGTACCGGTGATCACATAATTGCTATGGTCAATGATTTACATGTAATCTTTAGAAAGGGTACCAGCGGACTAGTTGTTCCGAATGATGCTGAGGGACACGCACCCATGTGGAAGAAGAAATCTATATTTTGGGACCTACCCTACTGGAAAGACCTAGAGGTCCGCTCTTCAATCGACATGATGCACGTGACGAAGTACCTTTGCGTGAACCTGCTAGGCTTCTCGGGCGTGTATGGGAAGACAAAAGATACACCTGAGGCACGGGAGGACCTGCAACGTTTGCACGAAAAAGACGTCATGCCTCTGAAGCAGTATGAAGGTCCTGCCAGCTACGCTCTTACGAAAGAAGAGAAAGAATTCTTCTTTGAATGCCTGCTTAGTATGAAGGTCACAACTGGCTTCTCGTCGAATATAAAGGGAATAATAAATATGCCAGAGAAAAAGTTCCAGAACCTAAAGCCTCATGACTGCCACGTGATTATGACGCAACTGCTTCCGGTTGCATTGAGGGGGCTTCTACCGGAAAACATCCGATTAGCCATTGTGAAGCTATGTGCATTCCTCAATGCAATCTCTCAGAAGGTGATCGATCCAGAAATCGTACCAAGGCTAAGGAGTGATGTGGCGCAATGTCTTGTCAGTTTCGAGCTGGTGTTCCCACCATCCTTCTTCAATATCATGATGCACGTCCTAGTTCATCTAGTCGACGAGATTTTCATTCTGGGGCCCGTATTTCTACACAATATGTTCCCCTTTGAGAGGTTCATGGGAGTCCTAAAGAAATATGTCCGTAACTGCGCTAGGCTAGAAGGAAGCATCTCCATGGGCCATCAAACAGAGGATGTCATTGGGTTTTGTGTTGACTTCATTCCTGGCCTTAAGAAGATAGGTCTCCCTAAATCGTGGTATGAGGGGAGACTGACTGGAAAAGGCACGCTGGGAGGGTACTCAATAATATGCAGGGACGGATATTCTTGGTTTCAAGCACACTACACAGTTCTACAGAACTCTACCTTGGTGACCCTGTATGTCAATGAACACAAGAAAAGTCTGCGCTCCAAACACCCGGAGCAGTGCGACGACTGGATTACATGTGAACACATCAGGACTTTCAGCAGTTGGTTGGAAACACGTCTCAGAGGTGACAACACTGTTTGTGATGAGTTGTACTTGTTGTCCAGGGGACCATCTTTGACTGCATTGACTTACAAAGGATACGAGATAAATGGGAATACATTTTACATGATCGCCCTAGATCAAAAGAGCACCAACCAAAATAGCGGTGTCCGCTTTGATGCGGCAACCGAGAGGGGAAATGACACATATTATGATTACATAGTGGACATATGGGAACTTGACTACGGACATGATTTTAAGGTCCCTTTGTTTAAGTGCAAATGGGTCAATCTGTCAGTAGGCGGGGTACAGGTAGACCCACAGTACAGAATGACAACAGTGGATCTGAAAAATCTTGGGTACACCGACGAACCGTTTGTCCTAGCCAATGATGTGGCACAGGTTATCTATGTGAAGGACATGTCTACCAAACCGAGAAAAAGAAAAGATAAGGAAGTGAATACATCATACGATGAGCCAAAGCGCCACATAGTTCTTTCAGGAAAATGGACATTGTGGGAGTGGAGGGCAAGACAGACATGTCTGAAGATTATGAAAAGTTTCATGAAATTCCTCCCTTCAAAGTCAAGGCTGACCCAAGCATCCTGATAAACGATGAAGATTATACATGGTTACGGCGCAATAAGCAAATGACACAAGCGAAGAAAAAGTGAAGACTTTCTCCCGTAACTATTATGATGATACCATGCCAACTTTGTAACAGACGAGTATGATACCATTGTCCATTTTGTACATGCACATGCTATGTGGGTGGAATTATGATACCATGCCAACTTTTAACTTTTTTAGAGTTCATTTGAAATGCTTTAATGTCTTATGGTTCGGCCCTCGTAATACCATTATTCAAATTTTAACTATTCAAATTTGAAAACTAATGGCACTAACAGAAAGTTTATAATTTTTCTAAAACTAATGGCACTAACAGAAAGTTTATAATTTTTCTAACCTAAAATCAAAAAGAATTTAAAATTAAAGCAAAAACTAAAAGAAAATAAATTATGCAAAAAACAAAAGAAAAAACTTGAAAAAAACTATTTTTCTAGTAAAGTTAATCACGAACTTGTGATCCACACAAATTTCAAAGAATTCAAATTTTAACTACTGAAATTTGAAAACTAATGGCACTAACAAAAAGTTTATAATTTTTCTAAAACTAATGGCACTAACAGAAAGTTTATAATTTTTATGACCTAAAAGCAAAAACAATTAAAAAATAAAGCAAAGAATAAAAGAAAATAAATAATGCAAAAAACTAAACAGAAAAACTAGAAAAAAACTATTTTTGTTGTAAAGTTAATCACAAACTTGTGATTCACACAAATATCAAAGAATTCAAATTTGAACTATTCAAATTTCAAAACTAATGGCACTAACAGAAAGTTTATAATTTTTGTGACCTAAAAGAAAAATAATTTAAAATAAATTTTAATAAAATAAATAATAATAGAAACAATAAGTATTTTGTTGTAAGTAGAAACAAAACAAAATAAATAAAGCAACAAAAAACAAAAAAAGTGCCACCTGTTGGGCTCCCACGTCCTGAATACGACTAGAAACCCTACCATGGGCCAGGATTCAGGCCCGCAGGTGGCCGAGTAGGCCCATAGGCACACAACATATGGTTAGGCCCGAAAGCCTACAATTGAGAGGAGCTCGAGAGGGTGGGCGCAGCAGCGCTTATAAACCACTCTCGAGCTCTCTCAGCTAGCGAGGTGGTACTAAACTTTTGACGCGGGGCAGCACAAGGCCTTTGGTCCCAGTTGGTACCACCAACCGGGACTAAAGGGGGCATTGGTCCCGGTTCGTGGCACCAACCGGGACCAATGTGCCTCGCCCTTGACCCATGACCATTAGTCTCGGTTTGTGCCACAAACCGGGACTAAAGGGTTGGTCCTCGTTGCGGTCAGAGTTTAGTCCCACCTCGCCAACCAAAAGGCGCTCACACCAGTTTATAACCCTTCCCTCTCTTCCTTGTTGAGCTCCTCTCAAAGTGAAAATAGATGCCCTTATACAGGAAATTTGACCTAAATTCAGAGTGAATTTCTCTGAAATTCATAGAAAATTACTATGAATTTAGGTTGAATTTTCTCTTTAAGCGCATCTATGCTCATTTCTTTAGTAAAGTTAATCACAAACTTGTGATTCACACAAATTTCAAAGATTTCAAATTTTAATTATTCAAATTTGGAAACTAAAGGCACTAACAGAAAGTTTATAATTTTTCTAAAACTAATGGCACTAACAGAAAGTTTATAATTTTTCTGACCTAAAAGCAAAAAGAATTTAAAAATAAATCAAAAAATAAAAGAAAGTAAATAATGCAAAAAACAAAACAAAAAATATAAAAAAACTATTTTTATTGTAAACTTAATCACAAACTTGTGATTCACACAAATATCAAAGAATTCAAATTTGAACTATTCAAATTTCAAAACTAATGGCACTAACAGAAAGTTTATAATTTTTGTGACCTAAAAGAAAAATAATTTAAAATAAACTTTAATAAAATAAAAAATAGAAACAATAAGTATTTTGTTGTAAGTAGAAACACAATAAAATAAATAAAGCAACAAAAAAACAAAAAAAAAAGTGCCACCTACTGGGCCCCCACGGCCTGAATACGACTAGAAACCCTACCATGGGCCAGGATTCAGGCCCGCAGGTGGCCCAGTAGGCCCACAGGCACACAGCGTATGGTTAGGCCTGAAAGCCTACAATTGAGAGGAGCTCGAGAGGGTGGGCGCAGCAGCGCTTATAAACCACTCTCGAGCTCTCTCAGCTAGCGAGGTGGTACTAAACTTTTGACGCGGGGCAGCACAAGGCCTTTGGTCCCGGTTGGTACCACCAACCGGGACTAAAGGGGGCATTGGTCCCGGTTCGTGGCACCAACCAGGACCAATGTGCCTCGCCCCTGACCCATGACCTTTAGTCTCGGTTTGTGCCACAAATCGGGACTAAAGGGTTGGTCCTCGTTGCGGTCAGAGTTTAGTCCCACCTCGCCAACCGAAGGGCGCTCACACCGGTTTATAAGCCCTTCCCTCTCTACCTTGTTGAGCTCCTCTCAAAGTGAAAATAGATGCCCTTATACAGGAAATTTGACCTAAATTTAGAGTGAATTTCTCTGAAATTCATAGAAATTTACTATGAATTTAGGTTGAATTTTCTCTATAAGTGCATCTATGCTCATTTTTTTAGTAAAGTTAATCACAAACTTGTGATTCACACAAATTTCAAAGAATTCAAATTTTAATTATTCAAATTTGGAAACTAATGGCACTAACAGAAAGTTTATAATTTTTCTAAAACTAATGGCACTAACAGAAAGTTTATAATTTTTCTGACCTAAAAGCAAAAGGAATTAAAAAATAAAGCAAAAAATAAAAGAAAATAAATAATGCAAAAAAACAAAACAAAAAATAGAAAAAAACTATTTTTATAGTAAAGTTAATCACAAACTTGTGATTCACACAAATTTCAAAGAATTCAAATTTTAACTATTCAAATTTGAAAACTAATAGCACTAACAGAAAGTTTATAATTTTTCTGACCTAAAAGCAAAAAGAATTAAAAATAAACTTTAATAAAATAAATTAAAAATAGAAACAATAAGTATTTTTTTGTAAGTAGAAATAAAATAAAATAAATAAAGCAACAAAGAAAACAAAAAAAACAACTTTGAAAACTAATGGCACTAACAGAAAGTTTATAATTTTGTGACCTAAAAGAAAAAATAATTAAAAATAAATTTTAATAAAATAAATAAATAAAGCAACAATAAGTATTTTGTTGTAAGTAGAAACAAAATAAAACAAATAAAGCAACAAAGAAAACAAAAAAAACAAATTTGAAAACTAATGGCACTAACAGAAAGTTTATAATTTTTGTGACCTAAAAGAAAAATAATTAAAAATAAACTTTCATAAAATAAATAAAAATAGCAACAATAAGTATTTTGTTGTAAGTAGAAACAAAATAAAATAAATAAAGCAACAAAGAAAACAAAAAAAGTGCCACCTACCGGGCCCCCACGGCCTGAATACGACTAGAAACCCTACCATGGGCCAGGATTCAGGCCCGCCGGAGGCCCAGTAGGCACACAGGCACACAGCGTATGGTTTGGCCCGAAAGCCTACAATTGAGAGGAGCTCGAGAGGGTGGGCGCATCAGTGCTTATAAACCATCCTCGAGCTCTCTCAGCTAACGAGGTGGTACTAAACTTTTGATGCGGGGCAGCACAAGGCCTTTGGTCCCGGTTGGTGCCACCAACCGGGACTAAAGGGGTGCATTGGTCCCGCTTCATGGCACAAACCGGGACCAATGCCCCCCTTTAGTCCCAGTTGGTGCCACCAACCGGGACCAAAGGCCTCTGCTTCCCGCCCTTTGGGCTGCTGAAAAGAGACCTTTGGTCCTGGTTGGTGCCAGCAACAGGGACTAAAGGGGGGCATTGGTCCCGGTTTGTGCCACGAACCGGGACCAATGCTCTCAGTATATAAGAAACCACTTAGCGTTTTCCAGATACATCTCTGCATCACTTGCCCCGCCCCGACGCAGCCCGCCGCCCAGACGTCGTCCGCGTGCCGTGATACGTCTCCAACGTATCTATAATTTTTGATTGCTCCATGCTATATTATCTACTGTTTTGGACTATATTGGGCTTTATTTTCCACTTTTATATTATTTTAAGGACTAACCTATTAACCGGAGGCCCAGCCCAGAATTGATGTTTTTTGCCTATTTCAGTGTTTCGGATAAACGGAATATCAAATGGAGTCCAAACGGAATAAAATCTTTGGGAACGTGATTTTCTCACCGAACGTGATCCAGGAGACTTGGACCCTACTCCAAGGAACAAAAGAGGTGATCACGAGGGTGGGGGCGCCCCCCCTAGGGCGCGCCCCCTGCCTTGTGGGCCCCTCGTTGCTCCTCCGGCGTACTTCTTCCTCCTATATATACACACGTACCCCCAAACGATCAGAACAGGAGCCAAAAACCTAATTCCACCACCACAACTTTTTGTATCCACGAGATCCCATCTTGGGGCCTGTTCCGGAGCTCCGCCGGAAGAGGGCCGTCATCACGGAGGGCTTCTACATCATCATAGCCTCTCTGATGAAGTGTGAGTAGTTTACCTCAGACCTTCGGGTCCATAGTTAGTAGCTAGATGGCTTCTTCTCTCTCTTTGAATCTCAATACAAAGTTCTCCCCCTCTCTTGTGGAGATCTATTCGATGTAATCTTCTTTTCGCGGTGTGTTTGTTGAGACCGATGAATTGTGGGTTTATGATCAAGTCTATCTATGAATAATATTTGAATCTTCTCTGAATTTTTTTATGTATGATTGGTTATCTTTGCAAGTCTCTTTGAATTATCCGTTTGGTTTGACCAACTAGATTGGTAGTTCTTGCCATGGGAGAAGTGCTTAGCTTTGGGTTCAATCTTGCGGTGTCCTTACCCAGAGACAGAAGGGGCAGCAAGGCACGTATTGTATCGTTGCCATAGAGGATAACAAGATGGGGTTTATTTCATATTGCATGAATTTATCTCTCTACATCATGTCATCTTGCTTAAGGCGTTACTCTGTTTTTAACTTAGTACTCTAGATGCATGCTGGATAGCGGTCGATGAGTGGAGTAATAGTAGTAGATGCAGAATCGTTTCGATCTACTTGTCACGGACGTGATGCCTATATACATGATCATGCCTAGATATTCTCATAACTATGCTCAATTCTGTCAATTGCTCAACAGTAATTTGTTCACCCACCGTAGAATACTTATGCTCTTGAGAGAAGCCACTAGTGAAACCTATGGCCCCCGGGTCTATTCTCATCGTATCAATCTCCATTACTTTAATCTTTCTTTGGTTTTTTACTTTGCCTTTACTTTTTACTTTGCATCTTTATACCAAAAATACTAAAAATATTATATCTATCAGATCTCACTCTCGTAAGTGACCGTGAAGGGATTGACAACCCCTAATCGCGTTCGTTGCGAGTAGCTATCGCTTTGTGCAGGTACGAGGGACTTGAGTGTGGCCTCCTACTGGATTGATACCTTGGTTCTCAAAAACTGAGGGAAATACTTACGCTACTCTGCTGCATCACCCCTTCCTCTTCGGGGAAAACCAACACAAGCTCAAGACGTAGCAAGAAGGATTTCTGGCGCCGTTGTCGGGGAGTCTACGCAAAAAGTCAACATACCAAGTACCCATCGCAATCCCTATCTCTCGCATTACATTATTTGCCATTTGCCTCTCGTTTTCCTTTCCCCCAATTCACCATTGTCGTTTTATTCGCCCTCTCTCTCTATCCTCCCTCTCTATTTGCCTCTTTTTGCCCGCTTGTCTTTTTTGTTTGCTCGTGTGTTAGATTGCTTGTTTGTCGCGATGGCTCAAGATAATACTAAATTGTGTGACTTCACCAATACCAATAATAATGATTTCCTTAGCACTCCGATTTCTCCTCTTACCGATGCTGAATCTTGTGAAATTAATACTGCTTTGTTGAATCTTGTTATGAAAGATCAATTCGCCGGCCTTCCTAGTGAAGATGCCGCCACTCATCTGAATAGCTTCGTTGATTTATGTGATATGCAAAAGAAAAAAGATGTCAATAATGATGTCGTTAAATTGAAGCTATTTCCTTTTTCGCTTAGAGATCGTGCTAAAGCTTGGTTTTTGTCTTTGCCTAAAAATAGTATTGATTCATGGAACAAGTGCAAAGATGCTTTTATCTCTAAGTATTTTCCTCCCGCTAAGATCATCTCTCTTAGAAACGATATTATGAACTCTAAACAACTTGATCATGAACATGTTGCACAAGCTTGGGAGAGAATGAAATTAATGATACGTAATTGCCCTACTCATGGTTTGAATTTGTGGATGATTATACAAAAAATTTATGTCGGATTGAATTTTGCTTCTAGAAATCTTTTAGATTCGGCCGCGGGAGGCACTTTTATGGAAATCACTTTAGGAGATGCTACTAAACTCCTAGATAATATTATGGTTAATTATTCTCAATGGCATACTGAAAGATCTTCTAATAAAAAGGTGCATGCGATAGAAGAAATTAATGTGTTGAGTGGAAAGATGGATGAACTTATGAAATTATTTGCTACTAAGAGTGTTTCTTCTGATCGTAATGATATGCCTTTGTCTACTTTGATTGAGAATAACAATGAATCTATGGATGTGAATTTTGTTGGTAGGAATAATTTTGGTAACAACGCTTATAGAGGGAATTTTAATCCTAGGCCATATCCTAGTAATCCTTCTAATAATTATGGGAATTCCTACAACAACTCTTATGGAAATTATTATAAGATGCCTTCTGAATTTGAGAATAGTGTTAAAGAGTTTATGAATTCACAAAAGAATTTTAATTCTTTGCTTGAAGAGAAATTGCTTAAGGTTGATGATTTGGCTAGGAACGTTGATAGAATTTCTCTTGAGATTGATTCCTTAAAGCTTAGATCTATTCCTCCTAAGCATGATATAAATGAGTCTCTCAAAGCCATGAGAATTTCCATTGATGAGTGCAAGGAAAGAACCGCTAGGATGCGTGGTTCCAAAGATGCCTTTATTAAAGCGTGTTCCTCCAATTCCTATGAAAATCAAGATGAAGATCTAAAAGTTATTGATGTGTCCACTATTAAATCTTTGTTTTGCAATATGAATCTTGATGAAACTGAATATAATCTTCCTTTACATAGAAGGCGTTCTAAAAATTCAGAGTATTTAGATCTTAATGATGAAATTGGTGAAAGTGGGATTGAAAGAAATAAAAATCTAGATGTTGCTAAACCCACTATATTGGATTTCAAGGAATTTAATTATGAAAGTTTCTCTTTAATTGATTGTATTTCCTTGTTGCAATCTGTGCTAAATTCTCCACATGCTTATAGTCAAAATAAAGCCTTCACCGAACATATTGTTGATGCCTTGATGCAATCTTATGAAGAAAAACTTGAGATAAAAGTTTCTATCCCTAGAAAACTCTATGATGAGTGGGAACCAACTATTAAAATTAAATTAAAGATCATGAGTTTTATGCTTTGTGTGATTTGGGTGCTAGTGTCTCTACTATTCCCAAGACTTTGTGTGATTTACTAGATTTCCGTAATTTTGATGATTGCTCTCTAAACTTGCATCTTGCGGATTCCACTATTAATAAACCTACAGGAAGGATTAATGATGTTCTTATTGTTGCAAATAGGAATTATGTGCCCGTAGATTTCATTGTTCTTGATATAGATTGCAATCCTTCTTGCCCTATTATTCTTGGTAGACCTTTCCTTAGAACGGTTGGTGCGATTATTGATATGAAGGAAGGGAATATTAGATTTCAATTTCCATTAAAAAAGGGCATGGAACACTTTCCAAGAAAGAAAATAAATTACCATATGAAACTATCATGAGAGCCACTTATGGATTTCCCACCAAAGATGGCAATACCTAGATCTATCCTCGCTTTTATGCCTAGCTAGGGGCGTTAAACGATAGCGCTTGTTGGGAGGCAACCCAATTTTATTTTTATTCCTTGCTTTTTTCTCCTGCTTAGTAATAAATAAATTATTTAGCCTCTGTTTTGGTTGTGTTTTTTGTTTTTAATTATTGTTTGTGCCAAGTAGAACCGTTGGGAAGACTTGGGGAAAGTCTTGTTGAACTTGCTGTAAAAAACAGAAACTTTAGCGCTCACGAGAACTGCTGTCATTTTTATTTGGAGAGTGCTATTTAGTTAATTATTTTTGAAGATGATTAATAGATAAATTACTCACGTCCAGCAATTTATTTTAGAATTTTTGGGGTTCCAGATCTTGCGCTAGCTATAGATTACTACAGACTGTTCTGTTTTTGACAGATTCTGTTTTTCATGTGTTTTTTGCTTATTTTGATGAATCTATGGCTAGTAAAATAGTTTATAATCCATAGAGAAGTTGGAATAAAGTAGGTTTAACACCAATATAAATAAATAATGAGTTCATTACAGTACCTTGAAGTGGTCTTCTGTTTTCTTTCGCTAACGGAGCTCCCGAGTTTTATATTTTGAGTTTTGTGTTGTGAAGTTTTCAAGTTTTGGGTGAATTCTTTTGATGGATCATGGAACAAGGAGTGGCAAGAGCCTAAGCTTGGGGATGCCCATGGCACCCCCAAGACAATCCAAGGGCACCAAAAAGTCAAAGCTTGGGGATGCCCGGAAGGCATCCCCTCTTTCGTCCACTTCCATCGGTAATTTACTTAGAGCTATATTTTTATTCACCAACATGATATGTGTTTTGCTTGGAGCGTGAGGGAGTCCTGGATTAGGGGGTCTCCGGACAGCTGGACTATATCCTTTGGCTGAACTGTTGGACTATGAAGATACAAGATTGAATACTTCGTCTCGTGTCCGGATGGGGCTCTACTTGGCGTGGAAGGCAAGCTAGGCAATACGGATATGGATATCTCCTCCTTTGTAACTGACCTTGTGTAACCCTAACCCTCTCCGGTGTCTATATAAACCGAAGGGTTTTAGTCCGTAGGACAACAATCACAACATACAATCATACCATAGGCTAGCTTCTAGGGTTTAGCCTCTCTGATCTCGTGGTAGATCTACTCTTGTACTACCCATATCATCAATATTAATCAAGAAGGACGTAGGGTTTTACCTCCATCAAGAGGGCCCGAACCTGGGTAAAACATCGTGTCCCCTGCCTCCTGTTACCATCCGGCCTAGACACACAGTTCGGGACCCCCTACCCGAGATCCGCCGGTTTTGACACTGACATTGGTTCTTTCATTGAGAGTTTTGTTGTGCCGTAGCCACCAGGAAGGATGTCTCATCCCGTTTTAAAGACGGCATTGTTGCTAAGGGAGCTTTGGCTATCGGCCAAACTCTCCGGCTAGGTGGTTTTCTTATGACCGCCTGTTCGGCCGCTGCGCCGACGATGACTTCTCGGGTCATCAAAAGCAATCTTCACGTCAACTCGAAACTCGCCGAGCAGTTAGATCCAATGGAACTCTTTTCCCTGAACGAGCTCTTGGATCACATCGCCGCCCTGGGAGTCGCTACAGACTACGATCAGATTGGGCCTAAACCCGATCTGAGAGAGATCAACTCTCCCCAGGTCACCCATCACGTTGCAGTGGTGGAGGAACAATGCGGCAACCCTTCATCTATCTTAAGGACTAGCTATGTCCGGATTCCTGATCCCTCCAAGCCGGATACCCGCGGAGGGGAGGACATCACTCAGGACCTGAACCTAGAGTCAGGCAGCGGGCTAGATTTATTGGAAAACATCCAAGAATCCAAACTTCCGAGTTTTGAAACTCCTTGGCCCGTGAGTCTCAGATTGGGTGAGGATTCAGGTTCAATTCCACCCACCCACCCAAACATAAGCGATCTATCCCAAATTAGGCAAGAGCCCGAAGAAACAGTACACCATTACTGGGCCAGATTCCTCCTGGCCATGAACAGGATAAAGGACTGCCGCGAGGAAGACGCAATTTCATTCTTCTGCAATAATTGCACAGACAAGGGAATTCGCAACGCCATAAATCGCCGCAAAATTACACGCTTTGCCAACTTGGTGTCCGTAGTATGAAAGTACTGTGCGATGGAAAGCGCCTGGAAAACCGAAATAAAATTTTGGGATAATTCGGCCCTGAATACAAACCCAGTCCAAAATAAAAGGGTGCATTATCACAATACACCTGGGTTAACTACCAAAAAGAAAAAGCCCTCTACGGGGCAAGGAACCATACTGGAGGGATGGCTCAACGGACCCTGCAAAATTCATAGTACAGCGGATGCAATACCAACGCACAGCCTTAGAGCATGTTGGATACTCTGGTAGGTGGCCAAAAGTGGTGAGGATCTACTCCTCCCAAATACCACAGAGCACCATCCTGTGGACAACAATAAGGTGTTAACGGTCTTTGAGACCTTCGCGTCAAATAATAGACGCAAGCGAACACTCCGCAGCATGGCCGAAATCTGCCACATAGCAGAAATAAATCCTTGGAGTGACACGGCTATTACCTTCAATGCCAGTGACGAACCTAAATTCCGAACAGCCCGAGCACCAGCCGCACTGGTCCTCAGTCCAATCGTGGACGGCTTTCGACTCACCAAGGTACTCATGGACGGCGGCAGCGGATTAAACCTCATCTATGAGGAAACTCTTCAAAAGATGGAAATAGACTGGAGCCGCATTGAGCAAAGTAGCACAACCTTTAGAGGAATCATCCCCAGTCGGGAAGCACGCTGTGCTGGGAAAATCACACTAGATGTGGTATTCGGCACGCCGGATAATTACAGGTCCGAAGAAATTACATTCCAAGTGGCCCCGTTCAGCAGCGGATACCACGCTCTATTAGGGCGGGAGGCGTTTACAATCTTCCAAGCCATACCCCATTACGGGTACATGAAGCTCAAAATGCCCAGGCCCAACGGAATCATCACTCTTGCTAGTGATCCGGAGATAGCACTCCGCGCCGAAAATAAGATAGCCGCACTGGCCCTTGAGGCACTATCCGAAGCCCTAGCGACCGAGGAACTAATTGCGCTGTGCTCCACAGTGAACAGGGACGACGTGATACTCGATAAAAGATCCAAGTCCACCTCCTTTAAACCGGCAGACGAAATAGTCAAATTCCAAGTCCATCCAACGGACACTACAAAAACAGCTTCCATCGGGGCACAATTAAACCCTGATGTCGACGCTGCACTGCGAGAGTTCCTACGTGAGAACTGGGACATTTTTGCCTGGCACCCTTCAGACATGCCAGGAATCCCACGCAGGCTGGCCGAGCACAGCCTAAATATCCTAAAAGGATTCAAGCCAGTCAAGCAGGCTCTTCGGCGTTTCTCCGAACCTAAGAGACAAGCCATGGGAGAGGAACTAGCCAAGCTATTGGAGGCCGGATTCATCAGAGACATAAAACATCCGGACTGGCTAGCAAACCTGGTGATGGTACCAAAGAAGGACAAATCATCGCGCTTGTGCGTCGATTTTAAGGACCTTAACAAGGCCTGCCCAAAGGATCCCTTCCCCCTCCCCCGCATCGATCAAATCATCGATGCTACCGCAGGACATGATTCATTGTGTTTCCTCGATGCATACTCCGGCTACCATCAAATTAAAATGGCAGAGCCAGACCAAGCCGCAATGGCATTCATCACACCATACGGCCCATTCTGCTTCAACACAATGCCCTTCGGGCTCAAAAACACCGGCGCAACATATCAGCGCATGATTCAGACATGTCTGGCAAACCAGATCGGAAAAACAGTGGAGGCATACGTAGATGACGTGGTCGTCAAAACCAAGCATGTCGAATCTCTAGTAGACGACTTGAGGCTCACATTCGATAACCTCTGAACATATGACATCAAGCTCAACCCGGAAAAATGTGTTTTTGGCGTACCAGCCGGAAAGCTCCTGGGATTCATTGTCTCCGGTAGAGGTATTGAAGCTAATCCGGCCAAAATCCGAGCGTTGTCAGAGTTGGCTACCCCAACAGACCTCAAACATATACAAAAATTGACCGGATGCGTAGCGGCTCTAAGCCGCTTTATCTCCCACTTGGGAGAAAAGGCATTACCCCTGTATCGCCTCCTCCGTCGCACCGAACACTTCGAGTGGATGGATGCCACCACGGCCGGACTCAACCAAATAAAATCCATATTGGCAACAAACCCAGTCCTGGCCGCGCCAAACATTGGCGAACCAATGCTATTATACATTGCGGCAACTCATCAAGTAGTAAGCGCAGTGCTCGTCGTCGAGCGAGAAGTGGACAAACACAAATCCTCCCTTCAAAAGCCGGTTTACTATGTGTCCACTGTCCTTACTCCATGCAAATCACGGTACCCGCATTATCAAAAGATAGCATATGCGGTACTTATGGCATCCCGGAAGCTGCGACACTACTTTCAAGAGTGTTCGATAACGGTAGCCTCGGAAGTACCACTTAACGATATTATAAACAACCGCGACGCGACGGGCCGGATTGCCAAATGGGCCATTGAGCTCCTCCCGTTCGACATAACTTACAAGCCACAGCGAGCTATTAAGTCGCAAGTTTTGGCTGACTTCGTCGCCGAGTGGACGGAAGCCGAACTCCCTAAGGAGTACGACACATATTCAAACTGGATCATGCACTTCGACGGCTCCAAAATGTTGGCTGGTCTGGGGCTGGCGTCGTTTTGACGTCCCCAACGGGAGATACCGTTCAATACGTACTACAGATAATGTATACGGACTCCAACAACGCAGCCGAATATGAGGCCCTTCTACATGGTCTCCGGATGGCAGTATCCATGGGCATTCAACGCCTAGAGGTGCGCGTGGATTCGAACCTCGCGATATCCCAAATAAATGGAGACTTTGATGCCAAGGATCCGAAAATGGCAGCTTATCGCAATGCCGTCCTAAAAATGTCAGCTCGGTTTGAGGGGCACGAATTTCACCATGTGGCTCGGGAAAACAATCAGGCGGCGGATATCCTCGCCCGCATTGGTGCAAAATGCGACGCGGTCCCTCCCAACATATTTCTGGAAAGGCTCTTCAAGCCATCCGTAGCATGGGAAGGGGACACCGGTAACAACAGTTCGGACGCGGCCAAAATACCCGATACCGAACTCTCTGACACAATCGGAGGCTCCCACACTGAAATAACACATCCAGCCCACGAAATAATGGCCACTATTGCCCCATGGACAGAACCATTTCTGGCCTACCTAACTAGACAGGAACTTCCCGAAGACCAAAATGAGGCACGCTGCATAGTGCGGCGATCCAAGGCCTACAGGGTCCATGAGGGAGAATTGTACAAGAAAAGCACTACCGGGGTCCTTCAAAGGTGCATCTCCGAAGAAGAAGGGCGGAACCTTTTGGCAGAAATTCACGCCGGACTTGGCGGTCACCATGCCGCAGCCCGGGCTCTTGTAAGCAAGGCCTTCCGTATAGGATTCTATTGGCCAACGGCCCAGGCAGATGCACAGGACTTGGTCCAACGTTGCGCCAGTTGCCAGCTCTTTGCAAATCAAAGCCACATGCCACCCACTGCCCTCCAAACAATCCCCATTACATGGCCCTTCGCGGTCTGGGGCTTGACATGGTTGGACCCCTTAAAGGGGGAACCCACAAGAAAAAATACTTATTGGTCATGGTGGATAAATTCACCAAATGGATAGAGGCTAAACCGGTTAAGACAGCCGAATCCGGACCGGTGATAGATTTCATATCCGGGGTCGTACACCGTTATGGCGTCCCCCACAGCATCATCACTGATAACGGCACGAACTTCACGGCCGACAAGATAAAACTCTAGTGCAGCAAAATGGGCATCAAGCTCGATTATGCTTCGGTCTATCACCCACAAACCAACGGTCAAGTCGAACGAGCAAACGGTCTTATAATGAGCGGCATTAAACCCAGATTACTGCGTTCCTTAACGGAGTCTGACACACACTGGGTAGAGGAGCTCGACTCCATACTCTGGGGGATGCGGACCACGCCGAATCGTAGTACTGGATATACACCGTTTTTATGGTGTACGGCACAGAGGCAGTCTTGCCCTATGACATAATTCATGACTCACCTCGAGTGCGCATGTACGAAGAAAGAGAAGCCGAGCTCGATCGGCAGGACAGTCTGGACACCTTGGAGGAAGAGCGCGACGTAGCCAAAGCCCGTTCCGCATTTTACCAGCAACAGGCTCGCAGATACCAAAGCAGAGAAGTACGGGCCAAAACTTATAACGTTGGCAAACTAGTTCTACGACTGCCGGATAAGAAAAAGAACAAGCTCGAGCCCAAATGGGAAGGTCCCTTCATTATCGACCAAGTTCTGACCGGTGGAGCGTACCGACTGCGGGATGCATCGACTAGTCGACTCGAGCCAAACCCATGGAACGCAGCTAGGCTTCGAAGATTCTACGCCTACCACCGGACTCTATGTTAGTCCCCTCCCTTTGTCCATTTTCTGCATATGCATCATCTATCTTGTTTCCCTTTCTTTCTTTTTCTTATTATTTCTCTAGGCCTTCAAGGGTCACCTTGTGCCTCACTCATACATTTCAGATGCACTAGCCGCACTCTTCATACCTGGGGGCTTCTTTCACAGAAGCTTAAATTATTTACCTGGGCCTCACGCCCAACACATGTGCTATACTTCCGCATGTACCTTTTTTCACCATTATATGCATCGATATGACTTAAGTTTTGGCCAAGCTGGGTTGCATGGCTCTTGTATTTATGCCCTACGTTCCCGTTAATTTGGCTAGGGCATAAGGGGAGCACCTCTGCGATTGTTACCACCGGGTCAGCCGGATGTGTACCTCAGACTGGGTGAAGCCGAAAGCTAGCGTTCTTAAGGGAATATTCGGTCGGTGAACAAAAGATGACTTTTATTTATTTTCCATATCTGCCCCCAGATTCTTTTTCTGCGCTTCTTATCGCAGTCCGGACATGCACTTTAGGGCATGCTTACCCAGGGAAAGGAACCCTTAACGGAACTATTCTCCCTGGAAGATGTTTCTTACTACCCATGTAATATAACATAGCTAGTTGGGCACTTGTCTGATAAAGCACTAATGAACCCTATGCCTAGTCTCCACGCATGCCCCGGTTCTTACATAACCGAGAGGCTATTCGGATACACTCCGGACCGTCGGGTCCCGAGGTTGAAGCGAAAAGGTCCGCCACGACAAACGATCTACAATCCGGCTAGAAGGCATTATACATGTCACTTTAAATTACATAGTCAATTTGACTGGTTGAATTCCTCTTCAATACCATCCAATAGGCTTTCTATTCTACAGTCCTGTTGGGAATACTTTGCGGCCAATTCTACTTGGCCGTACACTAAGCTCACAGGGATCTCCTTCCCATCGGGCCCCACAGGTCCGACTTCGTCCATGTGGTTCGGGTCAACCTTCGTGTACCGTGTCTTCACCATTGCCCAGGCTTCCCTGGCGCCCTGACGGCAGGCCGATATCTTCCATAATCGGAAGCGCCGCCGCGCTCCCTTCAGCTTTTCTGCAAGCTCTCCAAGGCCTTCGGGTATGGAGATGGATGGCCACAAGGCCTGGGCGACGCCTTGTATCACCTGCCGAACTCGTTCGTGCAGCTGTGAGAGCTCGGGAAGAAGATCACCCGTTGAACCGGGCATTTCCTCGGCAGGACGACCTGTTAGCATACCTACAGACATAACTCTGTCAGCCAGCTTCCTCGCCGAACTCTTTTTCAAAGTTCGTTCAAGCACTTACTAAATATGCCGCGTCGAAGCCGCCGATTCTCCTTAACAGAGTCCGACAGTTGGGCACGAACATCTTTTAGTTCCACGCCTAGCTTGGTGTTGGCATCTAGGAGATCATTCTTCTCCTGCCTCACCCTCGTAAGCACGCTCTCACCAGCCTTCAGCTGGCATAGGAGCTGTTGCTTATCCGGATTTACTCCAGCATCATCTGCAATTTTATCGTCAGATCTGCATATACGCCGTATCCTATATGACACTTATCATTTGAAGGATATATTACCAGAGGGGGTCTCTTTTGGCTCCCCCGCCGCGGCCAATGCGGCCTGAAGTTGGGCTCTGCACTCTTCCAGCTCCTGGGACAATTGAGTATTCTTTTTGGTAAGAACCTGCATAACAAATGATCCTTAAATCAGTTATTCTAACTGTTTCAAGTCTCAGGGGCTACTGATATATATAATCACCAAATTTTCTCACCTATATGTCTTTTACATACTGCTTCGTGGCTCTGGCTAGATCATTTTGAGCGGCACGGAGGTACGCATCTCCCGAGTTGAAGGCATCCAATGCCTCTTGGGAGAAACAAGTGTCACGAAGAACAGTACGGCGACGCATGTGGTTCATGGCACTTTCCACCTCGGAATTGGTGGCGGACAGTTTATCCGCATCCTCTATCGGAGGAGCGCCCGGTGCACGCCTCGTATTCGTTCCCGCCTCCGAATCCGGCCTTGGAGCCTGGCTGGTGGAGGCGCGATTAGTAGCCTCTATGGGTATAGTCCGGCGAGCGATCTTTTTCCTGAAAAGAAGGCATGGGCGTTAATATGCCTTTGAGAACAATGTCTTGCAATAAAAACGGTGCGCCGTACCGCTGCGCCGGTGTCTCAATCCGGACTGCGGGTCTTTTCAGCCTGCCTGGCCTCGCGGTCCCTTGTTGGCTAGTCGCCGCAGGCTCAGCCTTCCGCCTCAAGGACCTCCCCTGCAAAACACGGCTGTTATACGACAATCAAAAACACGCAAGGACGGATCCCCTTTCAAAGTGCTGGGACTTCGGTCTCAGTCACCTGTGAGGCTGGAAGTAGCCCAGGTAATCGGCCGTAATGGCCACCAAAGCGTTGTCATTACTCGATTGGTAGAATACCCCATCGATCAGCTCCACAGATATGTCCGGATCCTCCTGGGAGGCCGGGTCAAGGACCGTCCAGGGTCCTCGGGTTGTGGAGGGGGGCTGTTTATCTCCTTTACAGCCGGGCGCAGCTCCTGCGATGAAATCGCTAGACTGAATACTTAACTACGGGAGTACGAAACGGATGGGCGAGAAAAAGTCTCCGCTTACCCAGCTCAGAGGATTGTACATAGAAAATCCGCCATGCGGGTTGACACGAAGGAATTCCTCCTCTTCTCCCTTGTACAAAGTGGATAAGATCTTTATTAGATCAGCAACCGATCCCAGCCCTTTGCGGCCGTGGCGGGTGGCGTCATCCTCCCCGTTGAAATCCGACATGGGGTGGCCTCTATATTGAAGCGGCTGCACCCCCCGCATAATACATATGGCCATGACCTCGGTCATGGTCAATCCGGATCGAGCTAAAAAACTTATCCGGCTCATCAGGTAAAGAACGTCCCTGTCATCTTCCTCCAGGGAGCTCCATGGACGTCAGCTCCGGCGCTTCTTCAAAGGGGCGTTGTCGAACTCAGGAAGGCCGATTCTAATAGGATCCGGGAGGGGGACGTATTCTATATAAAACCATTCTGAAGGCCAGTCTTCGGAAGTCTTCTTTGGGGTTTCGGACAGGTATCCTGTCCCGGCAATACGCCACACTTTGGCTCCGCCCACTTGATATATTGACCCCTTCTGAGAACGGGGCAGAAGGCAGAACAACTTCTTCCACAGAGCGAAATGAGCCTCACAGCCCAAAAACAACTCGCAAAGGGCTACGAATCCCGCGATATGCAGCATGGAGGCAGGCGTAAGGTTATGCAACTGGAGGCCGTAGAACTCCAGGAGCCCCCGGAGAAACGGATGAATTGGAAATCCGAGCCCTCTTACCAAATAAGGGACAAGGCATACCCGCTCTCCCTTGGAGGGATTGGGAAGGCTCTCCGCCATTATAGGTGGCAAGCCCGGCTCAAACCGGGACCATGTACGCTGGGGGAAGAAATCCCTTGGTCTGAAGCATCACTAATTTGTTGTGCGGGACAGAACATCTCTCCCAATCTTCAGGCTTGGGGCTAGGGGAGTGAGAGGAGGAGCTGCGTCGACTGGCCATTATGGAATGGATCTCTGTCGAATGCGCTCCGATGAAGGCTCGCCAAGGGAGGATGGTGTGATTTGGATCTGAATCCTCGTCTTTTTAATAGGCAGCTCATTCACATGGCTAGGGGGGTAAATGTAAAAGCACCCTGGCTCTTCACATTCGCTCGACACGTGGAAAGTGGCCATTATTGGGCGTGGAAGCCAAGCAGTGCAACATTCACAAGAGGCCAGACACTATTTCGACAGGTACACGAAATTTGGAGAGGAACCCGCCCTGCAATGCCGAAGACAATACTGCACGCCGGACTCATCGTCATTGAAGCCTGGTTTGGGGGCTACTGAGGGAGTCCTGGATTAGGGGGTCTCCGGACAGCCGGACTATATCCTTTGGCCGAACTGTTGGACTATGAAGATACAAGTTGAAGACTTTGTCTCGTGTTTGGATGGGACTCCACTTGGAATGGAAGGCAAGCTAGGCAATACGGATATGGATATCTCCTCCTTTGTAACCGACCTTGTGTAACCCTAACCCTCTCCGGTGTCTATATAAACCGAAGGGTTTTAGTCCGTAGGACAACAATCACAACATACAATCATACCATAGGATAGCTTCTAGGGTTTAGCCTCTCTGATCTCGTGGTAGATCTACTCTTGTACTACCCATATCATCAATATTAATCAAGAAGGACGTAGGGTTTTACCTCCATCAAGAGGGCCCGAACCTAGGTAAAACATCGTGTCCCCTACCTCCTGTTACCATCCGGCCTAGACACACAGTTCGGGACCCCCTACCCGAGATCCGCCGGTTTTGACACCGACAGAGCGTCTTGTATTATTTGTGTCTTTGTGTCTTAGTATACCACAATCATCCTTGCTGTACACACCTTTTTAGAGAGCCATACATGAATTAAAATTTGATAGAATACTCTATGTGCTTCACTTATATCTTTCGAGCTATGTAGTTTTGCTCTATGTGCTTCACTTATATCTTTTGAGCTAATTAGTTTTGCTCTATGTGCTTCACTTATATCTTTTGAGCTATGTAATTTTGCTCTATGTGCTTCACTTAGATCTTTTAGAGCATGGTGGTGGATTTGTTTTAAAGAAACTATTGATCTCTCATGCTTCACTTAAATTATTTTGAGAAACTCTTAATAGCATGGTAATTTGCTTAATAATAATATGCTTGGCATTCAAGATTTGTGAAACTTTCTTTTGAGTGTGTTGAATACTAAGAAAAGATTGAAGCATGATAATTGTTTTGAGATATGGAGGTGATAATATTAAAGTCATGCTAGTTGAGTAGTTGTGAATTTAAAGAATATTTGTGTTAAAGTTTGTGATTCCCGTAGCATGCACGTATGGTGAACCATTATGTGATGAAGTCCGAGCATGATTTATTTATTGATTGTCTTCCTTATGAGTGGCGGTCGGGGACGAGCGATGATCTTTTCCTACCAATCTATCCCCCTAGGAGCATGCGCGTAATACTTTGCTTTGATAACTTCTAGATTTTTGCAACAAGTATATGAGTTCTTTATGACTAATGTTGAGTCCATGGATTATACGCACTCTCACCCTTCCACCTTTGCTAGCCTCTCTAATACCGCGCACCTTTCGCCGGTATCATACACCTACCATATACCTTCCTCAAAACAGCCACCATACCTACCTATTATGGCATTTCCATAGCTATTCCGAGATATATTGCCATGCAACTTTCCACCATCTAGTTCATCATGACACACTCCATCATTTTCATATTGCATATCCCGGTACACCGCCGGATGCATTCATATAGAGTCATATTTTGTTCTAAGTATCGAGTTGTAATTGTTGAATTGTAAGAAAAATAAAAGTGTGATGATCATCATTATTAGAGCATTATCCCAAGTGAGGAAAGAATGATGGAGACTATGATTCCCCCATAAGTCGGGATGAGACTCCGGATGAAAAATAAATAAAAGAGGCCAAAGAAGCCCAAATAAAAAGAGGCCATAAAATAAATAGAAAAGAGAAAAGGCCTAAATAAAAAAATGAGAGAAAAAGAGAGAAGGGACAATGTTACTATCCTTTTACCACACTTGTGCTTCAAAGTAGCACCATGATCTTCATAGTAGAGAGTCTCTCATGTTATCACTTTCATATACTAGTGGGAATTTTTCATTATAGAACTTGGCTTCTATATTCCAATGGTAGGCTTCCTCAAAAATTGCCCTAGGTCTTCATGAGCAAGCAAGTTGGATGCACACCCACTTAGTTTCTTTTTGAGCTTTCATATACTTATAGCTCTAGTGCATCCGTTGCATGGCAATCCCTACTCACTCACATTGATATCTATTGACGGGCATCTCCATAGCCCGTTGATATGCCTAGTTGATGTGAGACCATCTTCTCCTTTTTGTCTTCTCCACAACCACCATTCTATTCCACCTATAGTGCTATATCCATGGCTCACGCTCATGTATTGCGTGAAGATTGAAAAAGTTTTGAAAAAGTTAGAGTATGAAACAATTGCTTGGCTTGTCATCGGGGTTCATGATTTAAATACTTTGTGTGGTGAAGATGGAGCATAGCCAGACTATATGATTTTGTAGGGATAACTTTCTTGGGCCATGTTATTTTGAGAAGACATAATTGCTTTATTAGTATGCTTGAAGTATTATTATTTTTTATGTCAATATAAACTTTTGTCTTGAATCTTTATAATCTGAATATTCATACCACAAGTAAGAATATTTACATTGAAATTATGCCAAGTAGCACTCCGCATCAAAAATTCTCTTTTTATCATTTACCTACTCGAGGACGAACAGGAATTAAGCTTGGGGATGCCTGATACGTCTCCAACGTATCTATAATTTTTGATTGCTCCATGCTATATTATCTACTATTTTGGACTATATTGGGCTTTATTTTCCACTTTTATATTATTTTTGGGACTAACCTATTAACCGGAGGCCCAGCCCAGAATTGCTGTTTTTTTGCCTATTTCAGTGTTTCGAAGAAACGGAATATCAAACGGAGTCCAAACAGAATAAAATCTTCGGGAACATGATTTTCTCACCGAACGTGATCCAGGAGACTTGGACCCTGCTCCAAGGAACAAAACAGGCGGTCACGAGGGTGAGGGGCGCCCCCCTAGGGCGCGCCCCCTGCCTCGTGGGCCCCTCGTTGCTCCTCCGGCGTACTTCTTCCTCCTATATATACACACGTACCCACAAACGATCAAAAGAGGAGCCAAAAACCTAATTCCACCGCCGCAACTTTCTGTATCCACGAGATCCCATCTTGGGGCCTGTTCCGGAGCTCCGCCGGAAGAGGGCCGTCATCACGGAGGGCTTCTACATCATCATAGCCTCTCCGATGAAGTGTGAGTAGTTTACCTCAGACCTTCGGGTCCATAGTTACTAGCTAGATGGCTTCTTCTCTCTCTTTGAATCTCAATACAAAGTTCTCCCCCTCTCTTGTGGAGATCTATTCGATGTAATCTTCTTTTTGCGGTGTGTTTGTTGAGACCGATGAATTGTGGGTTTATGATCAAGTCTATCTATGAATAATATTTGAATCTTCTCTGAATTCTTTTATGTATGATTGGTTATCTTTGCAAGTCTCTTCGAATTATCCGTTTGGTTTGGCCAACTAGATTGGTAGTTCTTGCCATGGGAGAAGTGCTTAGCTTTGGGTTTGATCTTGCGGTGTCCTTACCTAGTGACAGAAGGGGTAGCAAGGCACGTATTGTATCGTTGCCATCGAGGATAACAAGATGGGGTTTATTTCATATTGCATGAATTTATCTCTCTACATCATGTCATCTTGCTTAAGGCGTTACTCTGTTTTTAACTTAATACTCTAGATGCATGCTGGATAGCGGTCGATGAGTGGAGTAATAGTAGTAGATGCAGAATCGTTTCGATCTACTTGTCACGGACGTGATGCCTATATACATGATCATGCCTAGATATTCTCATAACTATGCTCAATTCTGTCAATTGCTCAATAGTAATTTGTTCACCCACCGTATAATACTTATGCTCTTGAGAGAAGCCACTAGTGAAACCTATGGCCCCGGGTCTATTCTCATCATATCAATCTCCATCACTTTAATCTTGCTTTGCTTTTTTACTTTGCCTTTACTTTTACTTTGCATCTTTATACCAAAAATATTATATCTATCAGATCTCACTCTCGTAAGTGACCGTGAAGGGATTGACAACCCCTAATCGCGTTGGTTGCGAGTAGCTATCGCTTTGTGCAGGTACGATGGACTTGAGCGTGGCCTCCTACTGGATTGATACCTTGGTTCTCAAAAACTGAGGGAAATACTTACGCTACTCTGCTGCATCATCCCTTCCTCTTCGGGGAAAACCAGCGCAAGCTCAAGACGTAGCAGTATGTCGATGTTGTCGATATAACCCCCTTCCCGGATAACTTCGACCGTGATAACTTATACCATGGGAGCACCCCCCAGCCCTCTCGCTCGACCAAAACTCTCGAGGACACCCAAACCCTAGAAAAAAACGATGTCGGTCTCCTACCCCCTCCCGCCGCACCCCTACCCTTGAAGCGTTGCTGAGGCCACCCCAAACCCAGAATAAGCTAGGTCTACATTTGCCACTAATATATCCACCTGCTGTCATGTTTGTGTAATAATTGTCATGTTGTAATATTTGCAGAAACAATGGAGTTCGGACGAGACGAGGAACAAGAACATGTATTGGGGGACATAATCTTAGCCGGAGGTGATGTCATGTCGTATCTTAACGACAATGATGGTCTGGAAGTAGAACATGGTGAAGAAGAAGCAGGCTACGGTGATCGAAGAATGGAGGAGGAAAGACATGATTATGATGGCTCCGGTGACCCAATGCTGGTGCAAGAAGGAGCCCGTGGTGACGGCTCCGGTGACCGAACAGAGTCCGGCCAGGTAAATATATTAGTTAAGCCTGTGATGACTAGCTAATTGATGCATTCATTGTTTTGGTATGTACACATATTAATTAACTCTCGTCTAATTCTTATTTTTTCTAGCCCTCCGGATCGAGCACAACTTTGGTAAAGAGACGAGGCCCGAAAAAAAGTTGCGCTTGGATGAAAGGTTTGAGAACACAGCAATCGCGCGCGATGCCATGCTGATTGAACCCATCCGGACAAAGGAAGCATTTGCTGCTCAGTGCGGGGTTCTTGTTAGGGACAAGATCCCGATCAGCATCCAACAATGGTATAAGCCTAAGAACGAAGACCCTGAGGTGTCTTACGTCAATGATATGCAGAAAGATGATCTTTGGACTGAGCTGAAGGAAAATTTCACCCTACCGCCAGAGGAGGATCCGGAGAAGCCAGTTAAAGAGCAATTAATCAAGTCTCATGCTCTTAAGAAGATGGCAGACCTATTCAGGAGGTGGAAGAATGAGCTAAAAATGTTTGTCGACAAAGAAGAGAAACCAAAATTCATCGGCAGATATGAGAAGATCAGATATCACTGGCCCGCGTTTGTGGCCTACAAGACATCGGAAAAGAGTAAGAAGATGTCGGCGACAAACAAGAAAAATGCTGCAAAGAAGAAGCTTCACCATCGCGCGGGGTCAGGTGGCTACCTCAAAGCCCGGCCTAAGTGGGCCAAGGCTGAGAATGATCCGCTTGATAAAGGGATCGAACCAGAGACAATGAACTGGCTAGACCGTTGCCAGACTTGGTTCTTTGGGGCTGGCGGAACCTTGGACCCTGTATCAGGGAAATGCGTTTGGACGGACGAGCAAATGAACATACCAGTCAAGAGGCTTAAGCACTATATCGATGCAGCACAGAAAGGGACGTTCGTTCCAGACAGAGAGAACCACGAGCTCACAATGGCCCTCGGGAATCCTGAGCACCCTGGACGGACACGAGGCACGCCAGGCTCCGTTCCATGGAAGGCTGGTTTTCCGGACGCAGGCGGTTACAAATGCCAGGAGAGGAGGAAAAAAGTGGAGCATGCCCAAATTCAGACACTGCACGAAAGGGTTCAAGCGCTAGAGGAACAAGAAGTAGCTCGCAGCAAGCGACCTGCCGAAACTACCCCCGAAGCTACCCCGCCATCTCAACGGAGAAGCAGCGTGACTTCCATCGAGCTGCTTCAGCCGGAGCATGTCTTGACGGCTCCTGCTAGCTACCCCATGGATGCTATCACGGAGTCTCAACATTGCCACCTTATGACGCAATGGCAGAACTTCAAAGTCAAGGCGGCTGTCGGCTCTGTTTGACCTCCTGAACCCGGCACAACTTTTCACTGTAGTCTGATTCCAGAAGGATATGCCAGGGTGATGGTGGACGAAATAACGGAGGGATTTGAGGACCTCCAGCTTGACTACCCTACCGGTGAAGGGGAGACTCGGGTGGGTTCTTGTCTATTGACTCCATGCCTATGGCGGAAGGAGCTCATCAAGCTTCTGAACTGGACGCCTCCGCCTCCTCCTCCTCCTCCGGCAAGTCAGGGCACTCAGCCTCCTTCTCCGGCGCGTGGCGGCACCCCGCCTCCTTCTCCGCCTGCGCCGGCGCGCCCGAGCAGCCAACCTCCTCCTTCTCCGCCTCGTTAGCAAGGGCGGAAGAGACCTGCCGCCGCTTCGGCTCCAACGCATCGTAGTCCTTCTCCTCCGCCTCGTAAGCAAGGAAAGAAGACGGCCGCATCCGCTCCGTCTGCTCTGCCGGCGTCTATCAGTACAGCCAGAGGCAAGAGGCAATACAGATTCGGTCCTTCTCTGAAGACTCCAGAGAAGTTACCATACGAGAGGACCCCGGAGGAGAACGCGAAGATCGCGCGAGCCGAAGTGACGAACTTCTTTGAAGGGGTGAAAGCAAAGAAACATCCACCTCCGGAGGAGAAGGTAGATCCGGTGAAAGCGAAGCGCACTCTGGCTGCCCTGAAAAAACCAGCAAAGTCTCCGCCGAAAGGCAACTATGATCGCATTATTGCAAAGAAATTTGTTGAAGCGGAGCGGTTGGGAAGTATTGTCAGTGATCAAAGGATAAAAGAACGACGAGCTGGGAAAAAATTGCCCAGCTCGGCGAACAAGCGAACCAATCGTGCCCCCCGCTCAAGGTGTCTAGCGACATCGTCGCTAATGATCCGAGGATGGTGCCCGGTTATAGAAATCTTGGAGATTACCTGCCCGACGATGTACATTATGATTTCTTGGAGGTGGAGGAACAGAAATACGAGTACGGGAAGCCTCTCGTCAAAGATGAAAGATCTCTAACAACGATGATGCGAAGATTCCATGATTGGTACATGAAAACCTGCAGAGAGTCTGGGGGAGGAATACTTTGACGCTGAGAGTTAGAGAGGAGCATGACCTTGTTGGAATTGAACTGTTGAATGTTCCATTTGAGGAGTTCTTCCAGCTTTTCAATCAAAAGGCCCTCGATAAAGCAACGAACACTTGCTACTGTCTGTAAGTAGTACTACTTCTGTCATTAAGTCTCTCTATATAGGTCAGCTCTTTCATTGCATGTATTTATAGTTATCCTCACTATATTATGCAGATTGAAGATCGCCGAATTGAAGAAAAGACAAATCGGTGATATTGGGTTCATTAACACAAATCTCATAGATGCAACTGAGGTTAAATATCGTGCCGAAGATACCGAGGCCAACTTGCTACGATCGTTGGTAATAAATGAAAACAAAGATATAATACTCTTTCCTTACAACTTCAAGTGAGTGTTACTGTCTTGTGCATATTCGGTTTCCCTTATTAGTCCAGGTTATAGTAATGTAATTGATGAGTTATGCATGCGTGCACAGCTTCCACTATATTCTCCTAGAGATTAAGCTTGAGCAGGGACTAGTAACCGTCTTAGACACGAAAAGATCCCAAGGACTATGCGGACATGACTCAAATGCTCGAGAAGTAAGTCAAATCAATCATTATCCACCTTATCAGCAACTTTGTTCATTTCCTGATATCAAGTAATTGTTTTCTTTGTCTGGCAGGGTTTGGAGAAAATTCACCAAAAAAGCTCCGGGACTGCCGAAGAAGCTGCAATTTAGACACCCGAAAGTAAGTACTATAGTAACATGTTCCGCGCATCTCCTAGTGATTCAAAAGCTAGTTTCATCAATACCATTTGACATGCTTGCTTATCAGTTTGATTGACCTCTATTTCTTGTAAAGTGGTTGTGGCAGGAACAAGGGAATAATTTCTGTGGATACTACGTTTGCGAGTCCATCCGCCACACGGCCTATGAACGGGGGTACTGTGACGAACAATATGAAGTGCGTAAGCAATAATATTCACAATTTTATTTTATTACCATCATTTGTGTTGAGTTTCATTTATTCATATATATATATATATATATAAACACTATTCTGATCACGGATTCTGATCACAACCTGACCTGCCCCGCTAGTAGTACGTTGAACTTCCCTGTGAACTAGGTTGAACTTCCGCCAACATTGCCCAAATGGGGCTTGCGATATACCGTTGGAAAGCTATGGACCCCAATATCATGACCCAACTTAAATTTTTGGCAAAATATAAGCGGTTTTAAGAGCAGTTTTGAAAACCGTTTTTTCTTTGCACAAAAAACGTGAATCATATTTTCGATCGCATTTCTCAACCGTTTGTCGGAATGAGGCATATAATATGGCATTGGAAAGCTGCTGCAAAACCGCTCCTTCCACATGTTGAAAGTTTTCTCTAATTCCCTATGGTTAAATAGTAATTTGAAAAAACGTAAAATTTCGTAAACCGAACAGCTGCGTTCGTTTTTTCGATGTCATCTTTAAACGGCTAATCCAATGGAGGCATATGATATGGCATTGGAAAGCTTATGAAAATGCGCTACTTTTTCATCTTGAAAGTTTTTTTTTCTAATTTTGAATGGTTTAAGAGTAATTTAGAAAATGGTCCAAGTCCTACCGAGTTTGTATTTTCGAGCTAATTTTTTAACCGTGCGTCCGGATGCAGCAAATGATATGGCGTTGGAAAGCTTGAACAAATGCAAAACTTTTTGGTATGTATTGTTTCTCCCAATTCTTTACGGTTTTAAATCAGTTTCGAAAATGGCAAAAAACATATTTTCACCGTAATTTCTACAAACTTTATCAGAATTGGGCAAATAATATACCATTGAAAAGCTACGGAAAATGTGAAACTTTTTCATGTTGATGGTTTTCTCTGATTCTTAGCCGTTTTCAAGTAATTTCAAAAATGGCGGGATCATTCGTTTTGCCTCTATTGCGAAACAGATTCTTCGAAAATGCACCGCGTGAAGAACCTGAACTTCTCAGCATGTCTACCTGAACTGCACTCTGTTTTGGACGTGCTTTTTTTTGCTCGCAGATCTCCATCCACTACTCGTAGTTCTCCATCCACTCCTCGGAATTCAACGAGTGATATACCGATGGAAAGCTGCTGTAAACACGCAACTTTCCCGTATTGATTATTTTCTCATACTCGCGATGGTTTTAAAAGTTTTTCATCTGAAATTCATTTAGTCCAGTGGGCGGCTGAACGTGGTTGCACGCATCGGCAACAGACAGTGGCGGGGGTGGTTGCCGCAGCATCGACTGTATGTGGACCTTGGCGGCAGCGGCAGACGCGATAAGCTGCAAGTCAATACTTCCAGGTGAAGTGTTTGTGCAAATCACTGAATGAATAATAAGCTGTGTTAGCTAGCACAACGGTGCAAGAATTCCAACATTTATTTTCTCTGCCAGAGCTAACGTACACTGTATGTAAAACAGACTCTCTCT
>NC_041382.1:724843334-724850320 GCF_002162155.2 Triticum dicoccoides | reverse complement strand
TTGGGTCATTCAGTCAAGGCGATCGATCCATGGAGATGGTGCTCAAAGCCTAGCTAGCTAACGTGCTTGAGCTCATATTGAACTTTTAGTAAGATCATCGCCTGAAATAAGATACCACCATTGATGACAATTTGTGACTACATGTATTCTTGTAATCCCAACTGTTTGTAGAAGACCAAGTATCCACCGTAAGGTTCAAGCTTTTCAGCCATACGTACCTGCAGGTTGAGACCTCCTCCAGCTGTAGTTCGAGACCTCCCCCAGCTGCAGGTCGCCCGGAGGGATGGGGAGGCGGTGGTTGGTCAGGAGGCGAGCAAGACTGAACCCGGACACCGCTGCCATCGCTGGCAGTTTAAAGGGGGAGAAGGACTTTTTGCGATGCAAGAGACGATGCAAGGGCGCCAGTGGAGATTGACCGTCCGTGGGAGTCCCAGTTGACCTGCAGGAGCATGGGGTCTGCTCTGCTTCTGGAGGTCCGACCGCTGGAGGCGTGTCGGGGATGAGGGGCGGCAGGAGGCTCGTCGGGGCCAGGGGGAGGGGACGACTGCAGGAGATGCATCCGGGTCTGGGTGGGAGCGACAGCGAGGCTAAGGGGATCGCTGCAGGAGGTGCTTCTGGTCCGAGGAGCCGTGGGGTATTTGCGCGTCTGGGCCGTGGGGGACTTGGGGGCGTCAACGGTGGCGCGCAGCCGGATCCAGGGGGTCTGCGGCTGGTAGCGCGTCGAGACCGTGGTGGCGGGAGAGGGTGGGGCGTCGAGGCCGCGGGGACGGAGGAGGGTGGCGCGTCGAGGTTGTGGGGGCAGCGGGGGTAGAGCGCAGGAGGCAGGAGGCGGTGTCGGGTGGCGTGTCGAGGCGTCCGTGGGTGGCGCCAAAGCCAGGGGCCGGCGGCGGGTGGCTCGCCAGAGCCAGGTCGGCGGTGGGTGGTCAGGAGGATCGGGGCAGAGAGGTGGTCGTCTGGATCGGGGCAGAGAGGTGGTCGTCTGGATCGGGGCAGAGAGATGGTGCAGTATGTGCGGGACGGGGCAGTGCGGTTGAGTTCGGGAACATCTTCGCGAGCCTATATAGGTATACAGGGGCTGTTGTGATCCAAATAGTTATTCTGATCCTGGGATTAGAATAGTGTCTATATATTGACCTTCTTGTTTAAATTAGATGTTTCGGATGCGGGGTGAACTCCTAGCATCAGATCGTATGCGAGCAATTTAAGAGGAATTGGCGGCATTCTTCTTTGACCACGTGATCGCTGAAGACGGAGAATACTATATGGACCTTGTGTTCATATATAATTAGGAGATTATATTGTAAGAGATAATTATTGTATATATGTAGCCGGTAGTGTCAGATAGATATACGAGAACTTGTTGTTCGACCAATCTCTCGGAGAAGGAGAGGTGGTCGATATCACTTCTCTCTGTATGCATATGTTCATGACCATCTTCTGTTTCCTTCATTTACTTACTAGCTAGTGTGTCTAATCCTCTCTATATATACGTATATATAGCGTCGACCAAGTACGGACATAAGAGATGACACTTCTCTCTATTAATTAGCTAGCTAACACAATATATGAAACACCTAAATTAAACCCCAACCCTCCCTTTCAAAAAAAAACAAAAACCCCAACCCCTGAAATGCTGACGCGTGGATGCCTATTAGTCCTGGTTGATGCCACTAACCGGGACCAAAGGCCCTCCTGCCTGGGCCCGGCGCACCGGTCACGTGGAGGCACATCTGTCCCGGTTCGTGTAAGAACCGGGACTAAATGGTTAGGGCATTAATAATGACCTTTTAGTCCTGGTTCACAAACCGGGACAAAAGGCCCTTATCAACCGGGACGAATGGGAGTTTTTCTACTAGTGCCCTGATGTCAAATGCTAGCTCCGCCACTGCGCACCCCTGCATAGTGATGGAGGTAGGGAGCCAGGGAGGATACGGGATCAAAGGCGGACATATCTGGAATGGAGGCCAGTCGCAGCCAAGATTTTGGATTTCGTTTTTGGTTTTTTACCGGGCCGAACGAAAAAGGTGAAATCCAGTTTTTCGCTAATTTTTCCGAAAAACTCGGACAAAATGCATAAACTAAAATTTGAAATTTTGAACGAAAAATGGCCAAAATTTGAACGAAAATGAACGGAATTTCTCAAAAAGGTCCGAACCAAGCAGAACAAAAACGTATACCGGGGGGAAACTGAAGCAAAATCATCGAATTCCAGAATTATCAATCTGAAAAGTAGTGAACAAGCTAGGCCTTTCATTGTCATCAAGCTAAAAGAAGCGATATAAATGATAAAGGCCTGGCATTGTAGTGTTGCAGCTCCAACGCCGGCCTTTATCTCGTTCTCTATCGCTGCCTGAGCAGACATTTGGTGATGAGTAGATGCGAAGTGAACGAGGTTGTCGACTGCCAGAGGAGAAGTGGATGCGAAGTAGGAGAACGAGGAGGATGTGGACTGCCGGAGGAGAATGATGGGAGGAGGAGGCGCTACCGTGCTTCGCTCAGCTTCCGTCGACAACAGCCGTCGCCGTGCTGTAAACGGAAGTGGAGGACGAAATGATGAAATTTGGGTTGGGAGGCTTCAGTACGGACTTTTATACCATCGGGGACACCAGCGACCTACGGTGGATCCATGGAACGGGCCGAAGTTCAAAAAGGGCCGAATTTTTTGGCCGGCCTATATTTATACCGGGCCTTGACAAAATTGATGGATTTCGGACGAAATCCAAAACTCTGGTCGCAGCCCCCCACCGCTCGCTTGAGGGTGGAGAAGGCGCCGAGGATGATAGGGACGCCGAGGTCACGACCACAACGGCGGATTTCTCCCACTCCCTGTTGTCTGCATGGCCCCTGGTGCCCCGGACGCGTTTTGAGAGTGTGGGTGGCCGCGGCGGATCTCACCTGATGTTCTAGGGTTGTGCGCGACAGTGGCTGGCCAGCGGAAGGAGGAGTTGAGCGGTGGCGATGCAACTGGAGGAACCCTATGAGTGAGGGCGTCGAGGAGATACGAGGAGCAGAATCGGGGTGGTGCGTCAAGGAACGAGTTAATGGGCCGGCCCAAGTTGGCCGCTGTGAAAGACGGGTGAAACATAGAAGTGGTGGGCAAAAAATAGGAGTGATGGGATAAGGTGAGAGTGAGACAAGACTATCAACTGAGACATTACGAGTAGAAGATTTGGTAAGTGCGATTAATTATTTTGATAAGTGTGGGAAGGCCACAACGTACCATTATATGTAAGAGTTGAATGATGAATTATCATTCACCAATTTTCTTTTAATACTAGAAGATTTGGTTGTTAGGAAAGGTAAGGATCGATGCATTAGGAAAGTTAAGATTTTAGCATTGATTGTCATGAAACTTGATTTCCTTGTTTGGTAACGTGCTATCGGTTCCTATTCGTTTAAAAAGTGGCTAGTTAGGAAAGTTTTTATTAGACGATGAAAAAGACCAATGTGAAGGGGTGGTGGTCGGAGGTGAGACGGAAAAAAAATAGACGAAAAAAAGCCAGACGAAAAAAACCATAAACACAATCCTACCAACTGCTTCATTAAGAGTAGAGATTATAATAGACTCGGCACACATAACCCAGTTAACATACACGGTCACCCATGAAAATGACCAGCACAATAGGGTCGTCCCTTGGAGTCGGAGGCAAGAGTGGTTTTTCAACTCCTGTGTCCCTACACCGGTACACCCCATGAACAATAAATTAAAAATAGAAAAGAAAATAAAAAAATCTAAAACTTTGTGACATCATATACACTCAAACTTTGTAGGTGCTTGTAAGATTTCATGCAAAAAAATCGAGAAGCTCTATACAAGTAAGCAATTTGAGTGCTCACAGTTTTAAGCACAATTTTTTTTCTCGTGTGTACACCTTTCTCTAAAGGGTGTGGCTAGGTCTCAGTCGACCGATACTTAACCTAGTCTCAGTCAGATGACATAGCATATAAGAAAAAAAATGTACGAATCTCCATGCAAGATTAAAGGGATGTATCATTGACTAAGACATAACAAAGTCTCAGTCCAGTTGACTGAGACTTAGCAAAGCTGTTTTCTATATGGTATTTCTTGATGAAAATTTGCATGTGCCTAAAACGTTTGAGCATATTCGATGACGCAAAAATTCAGAATTTTTTTATCTTGTTTTCTGTTTTGTTTGAATTTACTATTATGAAGGTGTAGGGACACCCGGGAGCTACCACACCTTTCTCAACCAGAAAACGTCTCGGTCTTCTGCTGTTCCTTTGCCTGCTCCTTTCTCCGAGAGCTAGGCCTTCTGTAACCGGCGCACGGCAGGAAAGAACTTGTCAACGGCCATTTTTCTAACTCGGCAAATAGAGAAGAACTCGACAAGACCATTTCTTTCAGTAGTGGGCGTATCTGATCTGTTGAACGGGAGCAGCAATATTAGCGACGGCAACACGCTTGTCTCAGAGACAATTACGTCAGTAGGTAGGTCAGAACTCAGAAACATGGCGGGAGGGGGTGGGGGCGGCGTGGCAACGGTGCACCTGATATGTTTTCTTTTCTTTTGCACTGTTTATGTGTCGCTTGGCCCAGGGCTTGGACCAATTCTAGCTGGGCAAAATTGACAAATTTAACCTATGTATGAAATCAAATCATAGAATGAACTATTCGTGAAACTATTTCACGCGACTGACCTTTGTGTGTGACGCCCAACACAAAGGCGCCACACTACACTGTACAACGCCTCACTGATAGGCGCTATACGCTTGGCCAGCGTCGCACCCGTGTAATCCGAAAATTATTAAGTCGGTGTGCAGCGCCTGAGAGCTAGGCGCCACACTATATAGTGTAGCGCCTAGCTTCTAAGCGTTGCACTAGTGGTCGCTTCATTTTATAGTGCAATCACTAATGCAGCGCCTAGCTCTTAGGCTCTACACAATGACTTAGCAATTTTTAGGCAGTCTGGGATGCAACGCTAGCCAGACGTGTAGCGCCTATCTGTGAGGCGTTGCACAGTGTAGTGTGGCGCCTTTGTGTCGGGCGTCACACAAAAAGGTTAGCCGCATGAAATAGTTTTACGAGCAGTTCATTCTGTGATTTGATTTCGTCCACAGGTCAAATGTGTCAAATTTGCCTCCTAGCTGCGCCACTGCCGACAATGAACCTTCGTGGCAGCATTGAAGATGCATCTTGTTCCTTGGAGTACTTTTTTTTTGTAACCTTGGAGTACATCTTGTTCTTTGACAAGTTCAAACCTCTACCATGGTTGTAGCATGTATTTTAAACACTAATTCTGACATTGTAATGCCCGTTTTATTCCGGATTAAGATTAGTGTTTATATTCCCCGCAAAAAAAAGATTAGTGTTTATATACTTAATTAAACCACAAAGCGGCAATGACGCCAGCACATATGTACGAGAGCACATATTATCACTCTCATCTTGCAACCTCAGAATGGTTGGGGATCTCGCAAGGAATGATTGCTTGTCAGTTTGCGGACATCACTTTCCGGCGCCAGCCTACAAAAGCCCGGTGGCGGTTGCGCTAGAGCCGGTGACCTATCTTTGCCGTCAATCATACTCGTACGCCGTAATGGAAGTAACCAGAGACCATCTCGGTCTTACTCTTCCCCTGTTCCTCTTCCTGCTCCTGTCTCCTGGAGCCTCGGTAACCGGCGTATCCGATCTGCTCAACGAGGGCAGCAACATCACCGACGGCAACACGCTGGTCTCAGCCGATGGGTCGTTCATCCTGGGCTTCTTCTCTCCCGGGGTGTCCACCAACAGATACCTCGGGATATGGTTCTCCGTGTCCAACACCACCGTCTGCTGGGTGGCGAACCGTGAAAGGCCCCTGAACAGCACGGCGGGGGTTCTGGTGTTCAGCGACACCGGAAACCTTCTCCTGCTTGATGGCTCAGGCCAGACCGTATGGACATCCAACTCCACCACGAGGGCAGCTCCTAGGGTTGCGCAGCTTCTTGAATCCGGCAACCTGGTCATCCGTGAACAAGCCGGCCACACCACCGTGTGGCAATCGTTCGATTATCTGTCCGACACGCTGCTTCCTGGTATGAAGATGGGCAAGAACCGATGGACAGGGTCCGAGTGGTACCTCTCGTCGTGGCGTTCAGCCGACGACCCGTCTCCGGCCTATCGGTTCGTCACGGAGGTGAACGGGCTTCCGGACAACACCCTCTGGGACGGGAGCACCAAAGTCTACCGCACAGGGCCCTGGAACGGACTGCGGTTCAGCGGCACCACGGAGGACGCGAGCTACACCAGCATGTTCAAGTTCGTCGTGACCATCAACGACGGGGAGGTAACCTTCGGGTACACGGCGACACCCGGCACGCCCCCTTCCCGCATCGTGGCGACGTCCACCGGCTTTGTCAAGCGGCTGGTATGGGAGGCGAGCGCGCAACGATGGGAGACCTTCTTGAAGGGGCCGAGGGACGTCTGCGACGCCTACGCCATGTGCGGGCCGTTCGGCCTCTGCAACGCCAACGCTCCTTCGACGTCCTTCTGCAGCTGTCCCAGGGGCTTCACCCCGGCGTCCCCCGCGGAGTGGGACCTGAGGGAGAACTCGGGTGGATGCCGGCGAAGTGCCGCGCTAGACTGCGCCCAAGGGAACGAGGGCGCCAGCACCAGCAGCACGGACGGGTTCATGGTGCTCCAGGGCGTGAAGCTCCCCGACACGTTCAACGCATCGGTGGATGCGAGCACCACGGTGGAGGAGTGCAGGGCCAGGTGCTTCGCCAACTGCTCCTGCGTGGCCTATGCCCCTGCTGATATCAAGGTAGGTGCTGTCGCTGGGTGCATCATCTGGACAGGAAACATCACCGACCTACGCTACGTGGATGGAGGGCAGGCTTTGTACATGAGGCTGCCAAAGTCTGAACTAGGTGCGTACAACCTCCTCCTCTCGCTATTTTCACCGAAAACAACAATTTCAATTATAGTGGGTGGTTAAATAATTTTGCTTCACATAAGTGAAATATCAGTGGTCGGTCACCGACTC
>NC_041382.1:724835765-724843080 GCF_002162155.2 Triticum dicoccoides | reverse complement strand
TCACTGACAAGCCAAATCCGACCCAGACAGACGCCTAATAACAGCCCCAAATGTCCGGGCAGATAGTCCATCACTGACTGGTCAATAAAACCTGACCTAGATGAACGCCTCATACCGGCCCCAAACGCCCGGGCTGACCGGCACCCCACATATCCGGCCCAAATCTAAAGTGGATATGAGGAGGCATGGGTCCGCCACATCGAATCCGGTCCATGCTGGACCACCCCCATCCCACATACGTAGAAGTAGATGAGCCAGTGAAGTTAGATAACCCCGTTGCTAACCAGGAAGAAGAATGAGAACCAACTCAATGTCAAGGATCTTTCTCATCTGCTCCTTGAAGAAAATCCTAATAACTCCACTCCACTTCGCGCGCAAGCTCCCTTCCGATGATTTCTGGCCCTCTCCGGCATGCTGGGCAGTGGATCTGACTCTGACGACTGTCGATCCATCGTCTGGGGCGTCCTCCCATGCGTGCCGGAGGAGGCTATGGCTGTCCGCCTCTCCCGGGAGGAGTGCGTCTGGCCGATGTTGAAGTCTGTCTGTCGCGAAACCATTGTGACGGCGCAACTAGCGCTCGGATCCGGCAGTGCTGGAAGCTCGAGGTCCGTCTACGACACCATCTCTCCAGTCTGCCGGTATATGAGTGTTATAGGGATTGGTGTTCACCGTAACAATTAGAGGGCGCGGATGCGTGAGGCCCAGCTCACTGCTGATGTGGCGGAGGCGGAGCATGCGCTGTCACGAAAGAGGAAGCCATCCGTTCACACATCCTCAGAAGCGGCAGAGGAGGAACACTCGTGCCCTTGCCTGAGAGCAAGCTCGGGTGGTCCATGCCATGACTAGGCTGCCCCAAAGAGGAGGAACACTCGTGCCCTTGCCCGAGAGCAAGCTCGGGTGGTCCATGCCATGACTGGGCTGCAAAAATGAAACTAGTTTAGTTGGGTTCTCATATCAGGGAACACTCGTGCCATGAACTCAGTTTTTGAGGGCTTTTTCTTCCACCTCCTACTAAACTAGAAAATGATTGGCAGGAGGGAGGTTTTAGGAGAAACCGCGTTCGCCCCTGCGCCTCTGTCGCCGCTAGCCTCGCCGGCAGCTCACCGTAGCACCTCCCTCGGCCGGCCACGCGTCGCCATGGAGCAGCCGGAGCCTCCTGCATCTAGTTCCCCGGTCGTGCCGCCGGAATCGAGTCTGCATCCGCCCTGCCTCTCGTAGCCACGACCACAACCGTGACACTGGAGTGTGTGTGGAGGATGTGGTGTGTGCGCGCGCTGACCGTCGTCTGCCCTGGCTAGGCCGTCCTGGAGGGTCACCACGCGCGTGGAGTGCGTCATCGTTGAGGGACACGAAGAGCATTGGGTGCGTAGTCGTGGAGGCCTGCCGCACGTGTGGAGTGGACTGTTGACCGCCGTGTGTCATGGAGGACCACCGCGCTGAGCATCGGGTGGCCTTGGGGCGGCGAGAGACACGGTGGGCTATGGCCAGGGACCCAATTGTTATTTGGTTTTTGTTTTGAGGGTGCTTTGTGCTATTTTTCAAGGACCATGTTGTAAATTTAGCTACTAACAAGTGGGCTGCACATCTGAACCGAAGCGATTTTATGGTATCTGCTCTGCCGCGGAACACATGCCATACTGTAAAACATTTTGCAGTATACTGAAAATAGATTCTGTGGTATGAGAATTTGAGGTATGTGCTAGAGTTGCTCTTAATCTAAATGAGCTTCTCTTCTATTACCTCTTCTCTTCCTTTCAATTAAGAAAACAATTATTTAAATCTTTATAACCCACTTATATCATCTTATTATTTATATCTATTAATAAAAGAAATATGTATTCTTTGTCCGCCATGTTATTTTACAGAAAACCCCCTGATGTTTCTATTAATCAATCCGCAGGCTAGTTTTAAGTCAGATTTTCATTTTTGCAGAAAACCCTGTGATGTTTCTGGTAATCATGCCACATGTCAAATTTAAGTCAGATTTTCGCTTTTGCAGGATAGCCCCTGGTATTTGGGTTAATCAACCCACAGTGGAAATCAAATGCTTTTTAAAAATATCCATATTTTTTAAATCCAAACTCCAACTTTAACATGTTATATATGGAATTTTATTAGCAAAATGTGTAGAATCTGAATATGATATTATTTTACCTGCTAACCATTAAAAATAACTATTTAGGGTGCAATCTTAATAAATAGGGCATGATACGTATTTCTTTCATACCGGTGCCGACCTGGATTGAAAACATACCAGCAAGACCAGGATTGAAGACGAAAGAAATCATATATAACCATGCATGCAAGCATCGCATAAACCTCATTGAAAAGGTAGATTTCTCATCTTGTGCCGAGAGAGAGACGCCTTAGGATTGACAACATTCAAATACGTTCTAATTGTGTGAGCACTGAACCACCGTCGACGAGGGTGGGAAGGAGGATAAGTGGCAATACAGATGAAAAGCTATGTGTTAAAATAAAGGATGTGGACCTACTGGAGTCTTGAGTCATGATTACTAGGTTAGGAGAGTGTGGTATTCTTTTTCCGATGCAACAGATGGGCTCTTTTGTTAATACTCGTTCTAATGCGAAACTACTTTGCTCACAGGTGATGCACCACATCATTCGTTTCCATATGCGATGGTTATTGGTGGAGCTCTAGCCTTCCTTGTTGTTTGTCTGTTGATCATAGTTGCGGTCTGGAGATATGGCGGGCAGCGACAAAACAATTCACCTATAGGTACAGTTAAACTGCTCCTCATATATATATACCACTTGGCATGGGTGGTAAGCTATATCAAAAACAATGAACAATAAATATATAGTGTTACTATTCATCACTCAGGGTGCAGAATAAGTTATTCTTCATCCGAGGTAATCTTATGATCATTTTATAATTAAATTATGTTTCAAATTCAAATAGTTACATTCATATTGATTCATTACGTAAAATTTGACATAAGAAAATAAAAACATAGGTCATAAGACAAGAAAATTTGCCGTTTATGTGTATTTTAGACTATATTTTTATGTTTGTAATTTTACATAACATAAAATATTTTTTACGGCGATTATATATTTTCTTACGGTCTTTTTTTGCGCCGGAAATAAGACAAAACTTACGGAACATAAAATTACGGTGCATTGATGGTAAAATAAAGGGGGGTAGAGAATAACTATTTCTCACCCAGGGTGACGAATAGCGCGACCATATATATATATATATATATATATATATATATATATATATATATATATATATATATATATATATATATAATGTTACTATTCATCACCCAGGGTGCAGAATAAGTTATTCTTCACCCACGTAATTTTACGATCATTTCATAATTAAATTACGTTTATATTTCAAATAGTTACGTTCATATTGATTCACTACGTAAAATTTGGCATAAGAAAATAAAAATATAGGTCATAAAATAAGAAAATTTGCAGTTTATGTGTATTTTACATTATGTTTTTACGTTTGTAATTTTACATAACATAAAATATTTTTTATGACGATTATATATTTTCTTACGGTCTCTTTTTACGTTAGAAATAAGACAAAACTTACGGAACGTAAAATTACGGTGCATTTATGGCAAAACAGAGGGGATGAAGAATAACTATTCCTCACCCAGGATGACGAATAGTCAATTTACCTATATAGGTAAATTGTTTGGGGCACCTAGGTGCCTGGGCACCTAGACCCATTATATGGCAACTCACATTTGTAGTGCATGATGTAGAATGCACGACAAAATGACTTTCCAAATTTGTTTGCATGCACTACAACCATCAACGGTCATTGATTGCTTTCCAAAAAAACAAATATACTATTGTTTCCTAGCAATGATTTCTTTCCAAACAAAGAGGGTATGTAAATACGCTCTTATTTTTAAGGTATCAAATATACGATATATATACACACACACACACACAGGGGTTGACTATTTTGTCATTCTGGATGAGGAATAATTATTTTTCACACCCTTTATTTTCACATGAATGCACCATAATTTTACGTTCTGTAAATTTTGTCTTATTTCTTACGTAAAAAGGGAATGTAAGAAAATATAAAATTGTTGCAAAAAATGTTTTATGTTACGTAAAATTACGAACGTACAAATTACGTGTAAAATATACATAAAATACAATTCTTATAGGCTTATGACCTGTATTTTTGTTTTCTTATGTCAAATTTTACGTATTTAATCAATATAAATGTAATTATCTGTATTTCAAATGTAAGTTATTTATGAAACAATCATAAGATTACATCGGGTGAAGAGTAGCTTATTCTGCACCCTGTATGATGAATAGTCAATCTATACACACCCATTGATTAGTGTGTTTTATGTAGATCAATATATTACTGTGTCTCTCAACTACAAAGTGTATATATATTATATTCTTTCTGTTTCTTTTTGTCTGCATCTAGACTTTGCCAAGTCAAACTCATTGTAAGTTTGACCAAGTTTCTAGAAAACAATTAACATTCATAATACAATGTCAATATCATTAGATTATGAGGGAACATATTTTCATATCATAATTATTTTGTATTGTAGATATTGATATTTTCAAATATAAACTTGATCAAACATTACAAGTTTGATTGTAGACAAACCTAAAACACGGAGTAAAAAGAAACATACGGAGTATATAAGAACACTATTGTGATTCCTGTTTTCCCGCTAGCTGCCGACGACATCACATGCCTTAAAGAAGGACAACCTACTATATAGTTGAATAGAAGATGGGCATGGTGTTTTGGCTCTCGGGAGCATTTCTTCATGTAGCATCCAACTTGTCAAGATTAGAATTTCATCAATGGAGAAACGCCAAAAATTTGTCGTCCAACTTGTTTTGTCTTTTGCACGGGGCATCCTACATTCTTCAAAAGTTCATCTCCACTAGTCATGCATGTCTGCCACATCATAATTTGTCATTAGCATGCCACCTTATTCATGTGGTATATACAAAATTAACTAGAATTGGTGGTAGCAATTGATCGTTATGGTGGATTAAAGAATGAAAATATGAAATGAGGAAGGCAATACGTGCATACAAGTATTCGATGGTGTGTCGTCCATTTGTAAATACTAAAATATTTTTTCTTATAACTACAATGCTACTAGACTTCTCGAAGATACGTTTACGGAAATTAGTAAAAAGGAATATCAAATCTGAACCTATTTTTTTAGAAAATCCCTTGAACCATTAAATTGCTAACTTATCAAAACGACTGTTATGATGCAGTAATAATATTTCATACCTACATGTCTCTTAGTGTTTCCGCAGCAACGTGTGGAAATTGTCTAGTTTTGTACTACATCTCATATGGTCAGAGTCTTTCAGATGCTACCGACCCCGCTGCTAGTCGTCGAGATCGTGCTTCGACTGTCGGGTCGGTCCCTGCAGCTGATCCATCTACTATGATTGAAGCCACGGAAGAATTTTCCGAAGCCGGCATATGTGTCCCTGCAGTAGATCTGCCTTCTATAAAGGCGGCCACAGACGATTTTTCTGATAGCAATATCATTGGCAAAGGCGGATTTGGCGTGGTTTACAAGGTATGCTCTTTCTTTAATTCCTCTCTATATATACTACTATTACTCCTCCAATGTAAGTTGGGATAACTTTTGTTGGTTGACTTGACTGTATTTCTGTTGCACAATCATCAGGCCCGATTAAATGGTGATGTCGTCGCTGTAAAAAGACTTAGACCATCTGGCCGTACGGAAAAAGGCAAGAATGACTTCACAAGAGAAGTGGAAGTGATGTCAAGGGTCACGCATATAAATCTTGTGAAACTAGTTTCCTACTGCCAGGAAGAAGACGAGTGGATACTAGTCTACGAGTACATGCCCAACAAAAGTTTGAGCCCCTACATATTTGGTACTACTCAATACTCACTTGAACACACAATTGTGTTAGACTAAATATATTTATTTGCTAATTCTCTCATCTGTGCGTTGGCACATGGACCTATTAATTTGTACTACTTGACAGGAGAAAACTCATCACCCCGTCCATCGTTGACTTGGTTTCAAAGGCTAGAGATAATCCGTGGTATTGCAATAGGTGTTGAGTACCTTCACAACAAGGAAGTCATCCACAGAGATCTTAAGTTGCCGAACATACTCTTGGATCACGAGCTAAAGCCTAAGATAGCGGACTTCGGCACCGCAAAGCTATTTATTGATGATCAGACGAACCCAACATTAGTACAAACACCGTATGGTTTAAACCTACAATTTCAAATGCTCCCTTATTTTTCCGCATTTAAGATTTCAGCCGACTGACATGTCTGTGATTTATGAAGGGGATACATTGCTCCAGAGTATGCAAGGGAAGGCAACCTGACGCTCAAGTGTGACGTATACAGTTTTGGAGTGGTCTTGCTAGAGATAGTCTCTGGCAAAAAGATCACTTCCGCAAAAACGTTTCTTCTTGATGTAAGTACTGTACTGTACAGTATCACACCACATTGTTGAATGAAATTACCTTTATCTAAAAAATATCTCATGTGCGTTTATTGCAGGCATGGAGGTATTGGAACAAAGGAAAAATCAAGGCCCTTCTTGATTCGCAGGTGGCTGAACCTAACCATCAGCTCTCGTTGGATCTATCCAGGGTTATCCAGATCGGGCTTCTCTGCGTTCAACCAATGCCCAATGACAGGCCTACCATGCCAGAGGTGGTCGTAATGCTAACTGACAGCAGTTCATGGCTCGCTAGGCCCAAGAAGCACGAGGTCGGCCCTGGTCAAGCAACCGGATACCCACAGACATCGAACTATTCTCTTGCACACTGTCTCTGTTTAGAACAGAGACAAATAGGGGAGGGAGGTCTAGAAGCACCCCGGGCAAACATCGCAAGAACAAGTTTTTGTGATTTATTTTTTGGACTGGATCCTTTCAGATTGAATTCTTGTTTAAACATACTGTCCATTTCAGTTTAATGGCTATATGTCACAATGACAGTGGTCTATACATACCTCTAGCACGCGTCTTGCTCGCGAGCGCTCGGGACGAATCAACCTATTTTTAAGAAAGGTTTTACCTGTCTCACCTCTCCTGGACCGAAAAAGAAAGGGAAATGATATCTACCGAACTTTGTGCCTGCTGATCATGCTTCAGGATCATTTACGCGTCCGAGGCCTTTTGTTCTTCTTCACATCCGTTATTTTTGCACAAGTTTTTTTGTTCTAAAAAAGAAACAGTTTGAAAAGGTTCAATTGTACGAAATGAATCTCTCTCTCTCTCTCTCTCTCTCTCTCTCTCTCTCTCTCTCTCTCTCTCTCTCT
>NC_041382.1:724827108-724835618 GCF_002162155.2 Triticum dicoccoides | reverse complement strand
CTCTCAATAGGCTTCCGCCCCGCTTCATAGATAAAGCATGAATCCACACAAGCAAGTTCCAAGCACCCACACTAAGAAGATTGCTGGGGCAACATCACAACCGTGCCCAAGAAGCAGAAAAGAAAGAGAAAACAAAGCCACCGAGTGTCAACCTAACAAGCATCCCTACGTCGCGGAGCAGCTAGAAGTGCGTCCAGCAGAAGCCCAAGGCGGTTGCAGTCCCGACTCCTAGCAAGCGGGTCTCAATGCAGCAGGAGGGCAAGAAATTTGAAGTATGAATCAGAAGCCTGCCGCGGAAATATCCGCTCAATCACCAGTTTATTGTGAGTAGTCCCCATATTTCTTACCATCGAATTGGTAAAAGGCCTCGATTTATTGGCAATTGCTAGAATTATCTATGATCAATTTTGGAAATCCTTTCATGTTTAGACTGTTTTTGGTTTACCAGATGTTTGGAATTCCTAATCTTGATGTGAGAAAAATTGCCACATAACGGTTTTAGGAGAGTTCGCTTGGAACAACTCGAGTGCGAATGGCTCACTCGCTCACCTTGTCCACCACATTTGCCACAATTCCCCACCCGTCGGTCCTCTTTCTCAAATGCATAGTCGCAACTCCATCACACCCATTGCCCGTCGGCTCCTTCGACACCGCGCGCCGCTCTCTCTGCTAGGCAACGGGGAGCTCGGCAGTGTCAGAGCTCGAAGGATCGACGCTGATGGAGGTGGCCTCGGTAGCACGGCAGGCGAGTTGGGGCGGGAGCGGCCGGAGGCGTCTCGGGCATGGGGCGCGCAGCGGCACGGCCATTTTTAGCGGCATGTTGAGTATGCTGCCTCTGCTCCTTTTTTCCTGGTTCCATTCTCCAATGCATTGATTCAAAAGCTACGAAGTTGAACATTCTTGTGTAGATTCATTCAAATGTTATACATCCATGGCAATATTCATAAAACTATGGAACATATTTATTCTAGGTACATGGCATTTTCACATGCTAACTGTTTCAATGCATAACTTTTTTTATAGACAAATTTATTCTAGGTACCTGACATTTTTATAAACAAATTTATTCTAAATACATGGCATTTTCCGAAGCAAATATATTCTAGGTACATGCCATTTTCATAAAGAAATTGAAATTTAGAAACAAATTGTTTCTCTAATAATTTTTTTTGATACGAAGACTGTAAAGGAGTTCTCTACAGTATAATTGGTGCAACAAGCTCAAATTACAAGTATCATGCCTTGAACCTAGGTGAGTGGGAAGACATCATTTCCTTTCCACCACTAAGCTACGCCTTAGTTTGTTGTTTCCGTAATAGTTACATGGCAATTTCAGTACCATGGCAAGTTATAGATAAGACGGTCTTCTTTTTAATAGTTGTTCGGCCTGCATGCCGTTTGCTGTAATGAATGATTTTAATAATATTTTACTTAATTAATATATGGAAAGGTTTTTGTCAAAAAACTACCATGGCAAGTTTACTACTTAGACACAGGCAATTATATTAGTTCGGGCATGGCAAATTTATTAGTTACACCACGCCAATTTCTTAACTACACCATGGTAGTTTATCTTTGTAGGTTCCATGGCAATTTTATTTATTTTACCAATGGCAAATTTTACTAATTCAGATAATTAAAATTTCAATTTAGGTACCATATCAAATTTATTCTTTTTTAGATCATGGCATTTTTTATTAATTATATTGTGTGCATTTTTGTAGACACCTTGGCAATTATGCTACATGATTTGTTATTAGAGCATCATGGCAAGTAGTATTTATGCATGATGGCAATTCTCCGGAAATTACAAATTTTTTTATTTCATTTTTTTACCATGGCAAATTTTTAGTAGACTTAACATGGCAAATTTACTAGACTTACCATGTCAAATATACTGGACTTACCATGGCCTTACCATGGCAGATATACTAGACTTACCATGGCAATTATTGTTGGGGAACGTAGTAATTTCAAAATTTTCCTACGCACATGCAAGATCATGTGATGCATAGCAACGAGAGGGGAGAGTGTGATCTACATATCTAGTAGATCGACAACGGAAGCGTTTGGTTGATGTAGTCGTACGTCTTCACGACCCGACCGATCAAGCACCGAAACTACGACACCTCCGAGTTCTAGCACACGTTCAGCTCGATGACGATCCCCGGACTTCGATCCAGCAAAGTGTCGGGGAGGAGTTCTGTCAGCATGACGGCGTGGTGACGATCTTGATGTATTACTGCAGCAGGGCTTCGCCTAAACTCCGCTACAATATTATTGAGGACTATGGTGGCTGGGGGCGCCGCACACGGCTAAGGAATAGATCATGTGGATCAACTTGTGTCTATGGGGTGCCCCTTGCCTCAGTATATAAAGGATGGAGGAGGAGGAGGCCGGCCAAGGCTAGGTGCGGCCAGGATGTGGAGTCCTACTAGGACTCCAAGTCCTAGTAGGAGTCCACCAAGAGGGGAGGAAGGGAGAAGGAAGTGGAGGAGAAGGAGAGGTGGCCGGCCCCCTTTTCCCTAGTCCAATTCGGACTAGAGGGGAGGGGGGGCGCAGCAGCCCCTTGGCCCTTTCTCCTCTTCCCACTAAAGCCCATCAAGGCCCATTGCTTCTCCCGTAACTACCCGGTACTCCGAAAAATACCCGAATCACTCGGGACCTTTCCGATGTCCGAATATAGTCGTCAAATATATCAATCTTTAGGTCTCGACCATTTTGAGACTCCTCGTCATGTCCCCGATCTCATCCGGGACTCCGAACTCCTTCGGTACATCAAAACTCATAAACTCATAATATAACTATCATCGAAACCTTAAGCGTGCGGACCCTACGGGTTCGAGAACAATGTAGACATGACCGAGACACGTCTCCGGTCAATAACCAATAGCGGGACCTGGATGCCCATATTGGCTCCTACATATTCTACGAAGATCTTTATCGGTCAGACCGCATAACAACATACGTTGTTCCCTTTATCATCGGTATGTTACTTGCCCGAGATTCGATCGTCGGTATTCCAATACCTAGTTCAATCTCGTTACCGGCAAGTCTCTTTACTCGTTCTGTAATACATCATCCCGCAACTAACTTATTAGTTGCAATGCTTGCAAGACTTAAGTGATGTGCATTACCGAGAGGGCCCAGAGATACCTCTCCGACAATCGGAGTGACAAAATCTAATCTCGAAATACGCCAACCCAACATGTACCTTTGGAGACACCTGTAGTACTCCTTTATAATCACCCAGTTACGTTGTGACGTTTGGTAGCACCCAAAGTGTTCCTCCGGCAAACGGGAGTTGCATAATCTCATAGTTATAGGAACATGTATAAGTCATGAAGAAAGCAATAGCAACATACTAAACGATCGGGTGCTAAGCTAATGGAATGGGTCATGTCAATCAGATCATTCACTTAATGATGTGATCCCGTTAATCAACTCATTGTTCATGGTTAGGAAACATAACCATCTTTGATTAACGAGCTAGTCAAGTAGAGGCATACTACTGACACTTTGTTTGTCTATGTATTCACACATGTATTATGTTTCCGGTTAATACAATTCTAGCATGAATAATAAACATTTATCATGATATAAGGAAATAAATAATAACTTTATTATTGCCTCTAGGGCATATTTCCTTCAATTATATTGTAGGTAGCAATTTATTTTGGCATCCTTGCAGATTCCAAATTCCAAATACATCATATCCAAAAATTTGAATTGGCATTGAAGCTCAATATCAATGTCTGGGATAATTGGCATTGCAGCCAATTGAACGACAAGTTTTTGAACGCCTACATTGAAACAGAGCATTATGTATTGCCAAAATATTTTCCCATGTTCAAATATTGTTTAAATATTGGTACAATATTGTTTTACCGCTAAAACATCATTGAATTGTGCACAAAAATAATATTTCTTCATATATCATAAATATTGTGGTAACCACATCTACCTGGGGTACAGACTACCAAACAATGTGTCAACACAACATGCCTCAGTAGATACAACACACCATACAAGATCTTAGCCCAGCATGTCAAAATATGCACATGCTACCAAACAAATTGCAGTTATATGCAGCAGGCCTATCACCAGGTAACCGTTGCACTTATAGGAGGCCGATTTGAATGCACCTCCGCAGCTCACCCGAGAGCTCGGGATCCAAGCGATGCCTTGCCGGCACCACCGTCACGTCCAGAAGATCCATCACCCTGCGCTCCTTCCATAGTTTCCAGGCCTTCAAAACTCAACCAGCCCGGCCATGAAAAAATAGCATGATAAATGCGATGCTTTATCTGAACGGGTTCATCTCCTAGATAAGGTTACAAGAGTAGTAATGTGGTTTGGGTGTAGTCTAGTGTAGTTACAAGCGTAATAAGACTTGATACTTCCTCTGTAAACTAATATAAAAGCGTTTAGATCACTAAAATAATGATCTATACACTTTTATATTAGTTTACGGAGCGAGTACATCACTATTTCTGCGACCGCTCATTGTCTCCAGCAATACAACGCCGAAGCTGAAAACGTCGCACTTCAGCATCATATCCCCATCCCTGGCGTGCTCCGGCGGCACGTATCCCCTACACATAACTCAGTCATGTTAGCATATCAGTGCTCTCATTAATTCACCGTTCCGATGTCAAAGAACATATAATCAAGTGATAGCTAAGGATATACGGAGCATGAAATAGACTGAATATGTGAGGTTTCTCACGGTGTAATCAGTACTGTTTGTGTTACCGTCTGATCATCGCGGAACAGCTTCGCGGTGCCGAAATCTGCTATCTTTGCCCAACACTGGTGGTCCAGCAGCACGTTGGATGGCTTGAGATCTCTATGAACTAGTACATTTTTTCCTGACCCATCGTGAAGGTACCAGACACCCTGGGCTATCCCACGAATTATCTCCAATCTCTTCATCCAATTGAGTGAAACCCGTACGCTGGGCGTGCCTGTCGGTTCCACCATTCACAGATAGTTCAACTTATGGTTATCAGATCATCATTATGTTTGCAATTGCACTTCTACCAATTTGATTAGCAAGAAATACATACCAAATATGTATAGATTCATGCTCTTGTCCTGTACATACTCGTATATCAGTATTCGCTCATTGCCTTCGTTACAATATGCGAGTAGACGGACAAGATTGTCATGCCGGAACTCCGACACGAGCTCCACTTCCCTTGTGAAGTCATTTAGGACTCTGTTGGGTAGAGAGGAGACTTTGAGCCTCTTGACTGCGACTTTTCTACCGGGTAAGCCTTTTACAAGAGAATGATCACTCGATAGTTGACCCTGAAATTGTATGATAGGTCATGAATTTCATGATGACATTGGGTTTTTTACCCGAAAAGAAGGATAACCCTAACCTATATTTCAGGTAGTTAATCAGTGTTTATTATTTGTGCTACTGTCACAATATATACAAGGGAATTAAGTTGTGATGTGACCTCGTAGACGACGCCGAAAGTGCCTTCACCAGTCACATTCCTCGTAGAGAAATTTCTTGTTGCCGTCTTGATGGTGGCCAGATCAATGGAGGCGACATTCGTAGGACCCAGAGAGAACAATGAACAACCATCGTGCCACGCAACAATCTGCTTCTCCTCTTCCTCCAAATTATCAAGGCCACAAAGAGAACAATGAACACCGCCACACACACGATACATATGGTTATAATGGCTGCCCTAACTGCCACACTAATCTTCCTGGTCCTCGTATCTTCAGCTGAATGAAAATAAGGTTGAATATTTCAATGAAATTTCCACGATGGTGAATACCTCAGCTGAATGAGAGTAAGGTTCAATATTTCAATGAAATTTCCACGATGGCGAGTACTGAAATATTTGTGACCTCAAAATTTCAGGCCAGAATCAAACCAATTTTAGACAGATACTATGTACTATGCTGGTAAGAACATTGATAGATGAAATCCGAAAGAATTTTCAAAAATTCTGAAAAAATTGGGAGAAATTTCTGTAAAATGGAGAGTTTTTTTACACATCATAGAGAGTCAAAAAATTCCGAGGCCTCACCTAGTTCAGACCTTGCCAGTCTAAGGTATTATAAATCTTCTCCTTTGTCCATGTACCGGATATCTACGATGTTATACGACCAAATAATGCAGCCACACGGCGAACACCTCCTCCTCGGGCGTCGGCGGCGGCGTAGGCCACGCGGCGAGGCACCTCTCCCGGCACTCCTCCAGCCCGATGCCCGCGTCCGCCGGACACGTTGTGCGTGTCCGGGAGCTTGACGCCGCGCACCACCGCAAACCCGTCCATGGTGCTCATGCAAACCCGTCGAAACCCTTGACGCACCTGCAGAACGACGTGGACGTCGTGTTGACGTCGCACAGGCCGAACGCGCCGCACCGGCCGTACGCGTCGCACACGTCCCTCGGCGCGCTGTAAAAGGTCTTCCACGCCCGGCGTCGGTCACCACCACGCGCGAGAACGGCGGCCCGGCCTTGGCGTGGTAGGCGTAGGTGACCTCGCCGGGGCTTACCGTCACCTGGTACGAGAACATGTCGGCGTACGACGCCATCTCCGGGACGCCGTTCCACGGCCCGGTGCGGTACTTCTTGACGCCGTTGTGCCAAAGCGCGTTCTCCGGCAGCGCCTTCGTCTCCGTGCCGCGCCGGTAGGGGCCGGGAGACGGGTCGGTGGCCGAGCGCCACGACGTGATGTACCACTCGGCCCCCGTCCACAGGTTCTTGCCGGTCTTCATGCCGGGCAGCAAGGTGTTCGACGGGTGGTCGAACGACTGCCACAGGTGGGCACCGCTGGCCTGATCGCGCACGACCAGGTTGCCGGACTCCAGCAGCTGCACCACCGCGGAAGCGGCGCCGGTCCTGACCGCCGTCCGTCAGGAGGAGCCTCCCGGCGTTGCCGAGCACCAGCACGCCGGAGGTGCCAGTGAGTGGGCTGTCGCGGTTGGCCACCCAGCACACGGCGTCCTCCGACACGGAGAACCATATCCCGAGGTACCTCCGCGCTGGCACCCCAAGGGAGAAGAATCCCATGGTGAACGCCCCACCGGCAGAGACAAGTGTCTCGCCATCGGCGACGTCGCCACCGCTGTCGAACATGTCTGCGCCGTAGGCTGGTGTTCCGAGATGAAGGTGAAACAGGAACACGCAGAATAGGAGGAGGAGAGAGCCTCGGACATGGCTTGCAGCTGAGCTCATGAGGTGGTGGATGCTTCTTCGTCTTGGTGGTGCAACACTCCCGCGACTGCACCAACTGAGATTGCTGCTCAGATCGGTGCTCTCTGATGGTTTTCATGTGGCAGCAAAAAGTCAAGGGTTTGTCTAGGTCTCAGTCGATTGAGACTAGTCGGCTGACGTCACCTGTTTCTTTTTACTTTATTGTCCAGCCCATATCATGTCACCTCTGGTTGCTTTTTGGGCTGCCCTGTTTGTCTTTGATTTGTGTGTTTTTGAGCTGAGTTGGGCCAGAGATTGGGCTGTATTTTTGTTCCGTGCTGCTGCTTCATTACTACGTGTGGTGCACTGGCGTTGCCTCAAAAAAAGTTGCCTAAAAAAACGTGTGGTGCACCGGCCGGATGTATTAGCTTGTTGTTCATGCAAAAAAATTTAACATGCTACTTTTCATTTTTCTCCTTCCATTCTTATTTATACTATTTTTGCTTCTAGAAAATGTAAGCGTTAGTCATGATATTTTTTTAAGAAATATGTTCATGCATTTTCACAAATATTAATCATGTATTTTAAAAAAATTAGAGTGCCATTAGAAAATGTACAATATTGTTTAAAAATATTCATCATGAAATTAGAAAAATGTTTAGCATTATTTAATGATGGTTTTACCTTGCATTTTTTCTTAGATTGGGTCTCATCTATTTGTAATTTTGCTATCATCAACAAATTGACAATGGTACTACTAACAAAATAAGAGAGCCAATCATATTCAGTTACACATGCGATGCGGAGGTGCAACTGGATTGGTGTGTCACGTTTAAAAAAATCAAAACACCTCTTTTTAGAGAAACAGAAAAAATAAAAATAAAAAGATATTAAATAAGAAAAACAAAGTAGATAATGGGGTGTGGATACGGTCCAGTCGGTTGAGATTTAAATAAGTCTTAATCAGTAGGCATCAGGGCAACATGCAGGTGTAGTCCGAGATGACATTTGCAATTGTAGGCCTAGGTGTGACACTTGCAGTTGCATTTCTAGTGTCGGACATGTAACTGGCTCACTCCCTTTCCCGCCGCCCCCTCCAACAAAACAAAGGTCTAGTTGCAACCATGTTGGGGGACATGCAGTTACGGTCGGGTGCGGCGCTTGCAGTTGCGGGGCTGTTGTCGAGCTTGCAACTGACATGCCCCCTCTCCTGGCATCCCCTCTGACAGAACAAAAAAGTCCAGTTGCAGTCGGGTTAAAAGACATGCAGTTGCGGTCAAATGCGGCACTTACAGTTGCGGGGCTGTTGTCGGGCTTGCAACTGGCCCACCCCCTCTCCCGGCGC
>NC_041382.1:724794097-724826556 GCF_002162155.2 Triticum dicoccoides | reverse complement strand
TCCTGGCCCCCCTCCGGCAAAACAAAAGTCGAGTTGCAACCATGTTGGGGGAACATGCAGTTGCGGGGCTGTTGTCGGGATTGCAACTGGCCCGCCCCCTCTCCCGGCGTCCCCTCTAACAAAACAAAAGTCAAGTTGCAACCATGTTGGGGACATGCAGTTGCGAGGCTGTTGTCGGGCTTGCAACTTGTCCACCCCTCTCCCGACGCCCCCTCTGACATAACAAAAAAGTCCAGTTGCGGCCGGGTTAGAAGACATGCACTTGCGGCCGGGTGCAAGAAAAAATATATGCTAATATTCTTTTACGCATAAACAAGAAAAAAAATGAAAAATGTCGATCCTATACAAAACAAAAGTCATGGTTTAAAAACCCACTAACAACCAACATACCCACTAACATTTATGTCTACATGGTTCCAAAATCCCCAGTCATCGAAGAAAAAGCATTTCCTACCTTATGCAAGCATAAAAATCAAAATGCATACATCAATAAATCCACAAATAGAGATCTGGCATAAAAGAGGGGAAAACAGAAGAAAAAATGCAACTGAAGAACCCCGAGGGACGAAGACCCCCTCCCCTGAGACAAGTACTCTGCGGTAGATATGGTGTGTACATGGCAATTGAAAAGTCCAACAAAAACAATGAAAAACGCCTCTCACAACCAGCACATCGCGCATCAATACCGAACACAAGAAAAGTAAAGAAAGAAGAAGCGGGCGCTAAACAAGTCGGGGTAACACTAGAAAGCAGTGTTGCATGAATCTTACGAAAACAGTGATCTAACGGCCATATATGTGTACCGGGACTTCGGTTAAACTCAATCGACTAAATTTTAGCAATCCAGGTAATAAAATTGAAACTATCGCAACCAACATTTCACTTACAAAGCATCTGATGGATGTGCAACTGAAAATGATTAACAAAAAATTGGTAGGAAATTTCGTTGCTAAAATAGGGCTGCTAGAAATTTGGAAAATATGCTAAAATCAAATAGAATAAAACACAACATTAATAAGCAAGGACAAAAGGAAAAATTAAATTAAATAAACAAAAAAATGAAACGGGATAAGCAAATAATAAGTAAAAATAAATTAAAAAAAGGTTAAAGACTTATGAAAAGTAAACAAAAAGTAAAACAATAAAAAGAAGAAAAAGGTAAAGAACAAAAGAAAAATTAAAATGAAAATTTCTTTTGGGAAAAAGAGAAGCCACCGTGACTTCCTCTCCTACAGGCAAAACTCACTTGTGTAGGGCGAGAAAAAGAAACAAGACAAAGTGCTTTTCTTGTAGGCTGACAAAAATAACTAAAAAAACACACTCGGGAAAGTTGGGCTGCACAGCAAAGGGAACAAGGCCCAGAAGAAAAATAAAAGAAAGGCTCTCTCATCTCCACCGGCCCATGCAGCGACAAAGAAAGGAGCTGATTCAAGCCAACGTACACCTACACATGGACTGTCATCGACTGAGACTTCGTCAAATATCAGTCGACTGATATTTAGCGTAGCCGAAAAGTCAAACGGTTGACAACTACACGACTGCCATAGGTGGGCACCGCTGGCCTGATCGCGCACGACCAGGAAGATAGCAATGTTCGTTACCTAGATTAACATAAACAAACACAGTAAAACTTATGTGCATACGGCGTACGAAGGGCACAGTAGACAGTAATATATGTGTGCTTGGGATGCAAGCCATAGAACCAGTGAACCACCTTTTATATAAAGTTTGCATTGCATATTTGCATGCACCAATGTTTGACTTCATTGCTCCCATATGATTATGTGATGTATATAACAAGGCAAACAAGATCAATAATCCTAACCTGTCTCAGTCTCGCCCCCGTAGGAGGGTGCTCCTTGGCAAAGTTGGGCCGACCCCAAAGAAGGCGGCCGCGGGGCACTGGTTCTCCTCCGTCGCGGCTCGGGAGTGCTGGCGATAGGGCGTGATGCAACGTCTTGGAGGCACTTAAGTGTTTACTAGTAACATTCTCTATATGTAGACTATTATTTTAAAGATTGTAGTAAGGGCCCCTCGTTCTAGTCTCGCCATGGGCCCCCATAATCTTAGGACCGGCCCTGTCTTGGAACCTGTGCGGCGGTCCATGGGCTTCTAGGTGGCAGTGACTGTCCGCGACCATGAAGATGGCGTGACGATCGGGTCTGATATGTTGGGCGGCCGTGACATCAGTGTCGTCCATGGTTGGCCCAGTGTGGTTACACTAACTCAAGTCTGGACGGCTTGTGGTGTTCATCCAAATCTTGTCAACCGGATGGTGGTGGCTTCAAACAGTACTGTAACGACCTCCTACGGCTTTGTGACGGCCGTGATCACCGAAAGGTCTTTAAGAAGGTTTATCTCTCTAGATCCGGTGTTTGACTTTGATGGTGAGATGGATGAAGGCTCGACGCATGAGGATGATTGTGCAGTGGTGATGGTCGCACATCACATGTAGTTGCTAGGATCATGAAAAAGTGATGGCGACAACACACGAGTGACTTCGATGGTGGTGCTGTCATGGATCCGGTCTCGAGCTCCGAGGAGGAAGCCTAGGTCTGACCCAAATTGGTTATACCCGGCAATGCCGCGTTCTTTACGCCGTTACCTTGTCGAAGGTTTTGCTTGGATATGCTCGGACTAACTCTTCAGGGTGAAAACCTAGATTCATGTCTTGTGGTTGGATCCAGTGATGGCGTCACTTGAGTGTTGTTCCCTTCCTAAAGATGTTGTTCAATAATCTTGTTGTCCATGTTGTGTCATGAGATGATTGATGCGGATATGATCATCGTTGTAGTTTGCAATCGTGGATCCGATCGCTTTGGTTTTTTTTCTTTTTTTTCTTGTCTACACATAACTTCGTCTTATATGACTTTACTAGTTGTTGACATAACTTTGTCTTCTATGACTTTGCTAGTTGTTGGCGTATTTGTGTGTGTATGTATTGGTGTTGGTTGTGTGCATTCTAACCATGCAGAGGCCGAGTGTGTGCTCATCGTGTTTGTATCCTCTTGATAACCATATGTCTAATCTTTAGTGGTGAGACAGGGTTCTTCTTTGTTTGTTAACGATATTTATGAAAGGAACTAACATATCAAATTGCTGCATTAAATGAATTGGGTTTCAATAAACAATGTACATATTCAATTTTCGTATATATTGATGGCCCAACCAGTTAAATAATAATAATATATTTTTGTTAGAACATAGTTCATATGAAATGTGATATTTGACATCATGTTGGAGTCTATACTTATTTTTCCTTTGCATGTTGTGTTGTGTATGTTTCCAAGAGCCATGGAGCATAATTACAAAGTTCCTTGTGACAATATCTAATGGTAATTTCTGTTAATCCAGCCACAGAGCATATATCTACAAAACAAAAAATGTTTTTGTTGGAAAATATCCATAGCATGCAAAGAATCTATACAAATAAAATACTATATAAATGACAATCTACTACCTTTAATAGCAACCTTGTCACATGGTTCCTTGGACGATTCAGATATTAAATATATTATAGTTCCAGCTATTGATATAGCATTCCTTCTGCACAAGTAATAGATTTATTCAATATACAATTGTAAAATGTAAACATGTTTATTGGGAAATATTAAAGTATGTAATTCCACAATTGACACCCTTCGATTATTAATTTTTAGTTTCACTCTTTTGTGCATGTATGAATATATTGATTAAGTAATGTAATTATGCATCTGATAATTAATAAAGTGGTTGCATGCATCTTCTAGATGCAGAGGCCGGGGGTCCTCCTCCATTTATAAAAAAAGTAATGTAATTATGCATTTGATAATAAATACCTTATATCAAGTCTCTGCACTCGATTTGCTGCTTCTTCTGCTGCTTGAATTGCTTTGTTTGACATTCCAAGTGTTGAACAAAAACGTCGCTACAAAGTGTGAATTATAGGGTAAATTTTTGATTGAAACTATTAACTTGAACACATTTATATTCTGCTACCATTTATCAAAAAATGAACTACTAGGCGTACTTCATAAAAATGTTATGATGTAAGAAGTAACTATGAAAATACTTACCACGAGATCCCTAGGACGAACACTACTGATTTCCATGCATTCGCCTTTCTTCTCTTCAATATGGTGTACTAGTAAATCTTTTGCTCGAGAAACTTCTTTTTTTGTAACTCCATCAGTGACGGTGCAGATCTCTATTTTTTGATAGAAATGAAGAAGTTTATTGATAATACAATATATGATAAAACGTTCATATATTCCTATAATAATTTTCATACCTTTTATAGTTCGAGCCTTATTAGCTTGCCTGCATGCTATGTACAAGCAAGCAGCACAAAGAGAATGTTTCTTCCTTATATTAAATATCTTAAGATCATTTGCTTTCATGTATAAATTTGTTGCTTGAAGCTTTATGTTATCCACAATGCCCAACCTAAAAACAATGTGGTTAGTTCACTTAGTTTTGTGCTACACTTCTTATTTGAATTATCTTAATTTTTTGCACTATATTATAAATATTATAATGAACTTTGGACAAGTCAAAATAACAAATATATTAGTAAAAAAATTAACTATCTTAAACTTCACATGTACACCTAATAGTTCATTCCAATATATGAATATGACAATCATATTAGTGAAGAAATATTAAAAAATCATATTAGTAAAAAATAAACTTGAACTAAATGTACATAAGAATATGAATTCACCTGTCGGCCATATCAGCTATATAGTGAATTGCATTGTCGGCTTGATGGGAAGAAAAATCAACAGACTTCTGTATATTGACACGAAAAGAGTTGTGGTGATCAAATATGTTTTTATCAAATCTCATAGCAGGTGTTGAATTATGCCTTGATTTCAGATTATTTGGGGATTTCGCTGTAGAAATAGGGTCATAATTATCATCTTTTGATGCTAAAGGGGTGAATGTACGCCAATCATCTTTCTCATCAATGTAATGACTATCCAATACAAGGCCGCATTCTGAGCATATGGTGTCTCCAGTTGCGCGATCGAATACTACCACTGTGCTAATGTTACAATCTTTACAGTATGACGATTCCATTAGAATGTGTGGTTATGAAGAGGCACAATTTGAGTAGGTTAGATAGCTAGGAAACTACTAAGACTATAACCAAATAACAACTACACTAATGCTTTAATGGCTTGCGTGCTATTCCACATTTATATGGCATTTAGCCAAAATGTTTTAAGCATGACCATGAATAGTAGATATTTTGTTAGACCCACTTAACTAGAAGGTGGTTGTCTCGTTGACACACATAAGTTGATACGGCTCAACTTGCGTTGAGACGATTTTTTGGTTGCCCTGATCTTTCACCACGCGCCAACAATTGTACTAGCAGAAGCAATCCCGCAGGAAAAGAAAAAACGCAATGAAATTTGTTGGAACCTGAAGCGATTGTGGATGTGTACGTGAAGGAGACTATTAGCAGACTAGATGGATGGATGGATTGTAGAGATGGACAGCGGTGGAAGATGTATGTGGTAGTAGTAGTATAGATGCAGGGGATTAAGCTAATGGTGATTAGCGGCGGCAACGGCGATGGAGTAATTAGTAGATGGATAATAAGCACTAGTGGAAGTATATGGAGAAGAACAGGAAGCTAGACCGATCCTTGTAGATCAAGAATCAAACCGAAACTTGCGCCTTGACAATCGACGTCGCCGAAACACATGCAATTATCAAACCCTGATTAGGGAACGCATGAGCACAGATACGCGGGCATCACTAGATGCATGTTCTGAGTTTTTTTTACCAAAACTAAAACCTAACCTTTACAGAGCGTTGCACCCCTTGCTTTATATAGGTGGCGCCTAATACTTGGGCTAGGCCCGACTTGGACTAAGAAAAACATGAGGACTCCTCATCGGTTACAAGTTGTACGCAACAAAAAAAAAACTACCAAATCTGATCAAACTACGGAAATAAATAAAAAGGACACACGTATCCGGCTTGCACTCTTATAGGATGATTGATTCTGGGATTCGTCACGTACGTATACTTGCATGGAAAGGTGTTCTGAACGTGGGCTTCACTTTCTCCCGAGGCACAATCTGTGGAGCAACTGAGCAAAACAAAAAATTATTTGTGATGATGTTATTGCGTTCAATCGGTAGAGCATATGACCATCTCTCTTCAGTAGCATATGGAACAGGCTTCACATCTAAGATCTCTCTCTGTTATGTTGCACACATGATCTTTTTATGACGTAGAGCAGGAACCACATACTTTTGCATCTTACTTTCATAACGAGTCTTTCGGTTGGATGATATTTTACTTGACAGTATTGGAGGAACCACAACAGTACTTGCGGTGTCCGTATCAAAAGTTTATATGCAGTTTGGTAGATTATGAAAGTTTGTGTGAGATATTTCAAGTTAGCTAACATAGAGGTTCAGTTGAAGTTGTAAATTATGTGAAGAAATTGCATTAAGGTACAAGACAATAATATCAAAGGGTAACCAAATTTTGTGGCTATAAATCAAAATTTAACAAAGATTCTGCTAGAAGAAATTGAGTGAAACCCAATATGTAACATGTATTATCGGCACTTCAGCTTAACTTCCATGTTGTACCCTTGCAAAGTTGAGCATTGTTAACTCAAATTACACATGCAAGGAATTAACATATTGTTTAAGAAGTTGAGAGGGACTGAAGAAATTTAGTACGAAAGAACAGTACACGTTGTTTGCCATGTATCAGCAGTAGTTTTGCTTACGTGTGCATGAGTTGAAGACTATTGGTTTTATAGATATGTCTATTGCGTGAACAGAGACCTCTCACCCATTAGCTTTGGTTGCAACTTTGTTTCTCTTTTTTTTGTTAATGTAGATGGACAATACTTGATCTATTATGTCTTCATTCATGTAGCCATCTATTATGTCTCCATGTAGTCGTAAAGGCCGTGTTAAGTATCTGGAAGAGGGATGTACAAGCCCTCAATAATCAACATATCACAACACACGTTTGAGTTGTATTTTGAGATAGGACAGACTTCCTTATTAGACCTGACTAAGGAATATAGAAACATATCATATATTTTTAGTTCTACATAACTTTACCTTAAAAGATCATAACTATTACATCTACATGGCGGTAACTAAATAGAATGCACTCTCTCTCTCTCTCTCTCTCTCTCTCTCTATTTCTTTTTCACTTTGCATATAAGATTTGTCTGATTTGGGATGCTACGGGGATCGTGCAGTAGTCCAAGTGACGTGATGGCTGCAGAGGTCCAAGTCAATCTACCATCTTCCCACGCTGGACATAGTGAGGTTGAGAATGCTATGAGTGTGGCTTTTTAGCTCCCTTGTAGGTGTATCCTCTATCCTCACCGTTTTGATGGCATCGAGATCCAGCTGTGCACAGAACTATGTCAGCGATAGGTTTTTACGCAAAATAACAGAAGCACCTATGCATTAGTGGATTGACCAGAAAAACAATTCTCTCTTGTTTTAATTAAGAAAATTAATGCCAGTGATAGGTTCTCAGATATTGCAACGTCAATGCTAGTACACGTATGTCGGGAGGTTCGTCACTTAATTCAGAGATAGGTTGTTAGTTGTTACACAATAATGGACGCACCTATGCATCTGTCGACTAATGTTTTTGGAAAGTCTTAGCGACTCCACGCAGATCTCGTTGGATTGAAATCCAATGGTCAGCCCTCTTCTTTGTCCTCTGGCAAGTGCTATTATTCATCTTCTACCTCGTAACATACGCAATTTCTTTTCTCCGCCTCTTCCCTCCTCTCCACATGCCTCACCCCTGTTCCAACCCTCGTCGGCGACCCCGCTGCCGGTCATGGCGTCACCATGTCGAGATCAGGCGATGTTTAATCCAAGAATGAATCAAAAGGAATAGCCCCCACCCCCATCCACACCAAAGAAGCTTCATCGTCGACTACGTCGGCGACACCGCAGCTAACCGCACCGTCCCTATTTCCGACAAGGTCCTGGCTCGACCTCTTTGAGATGCGTCGACTGCTTGCATCACCCTGGTCTTGGCCTCGGGCTATGCACTGTTACTCGCAAGCAGAATTGACTTCCAAAATTTTTATTTTTGGGCAACTAATAAAGAGCCGAAGCGTACGATAATTTGGCTTGGCAAAATGCATGGTTTGTTGACCTGATGATCGACTTGAGAAAGACCCCCCGCAAGTGATAACTAAAATTCCTATCCTTCCCTTAGCCAAGGGGATCTCGTAGTTTCTTCTTCTTTGTGTTTCCTTTGTAATCTCTGTCGCATTGGCAACATAATAGTGTGAAAAGAACAATAGAACAAGTTCATAACCCAACAAAACAAAGAACATGGAAATAAATTCTTGCCATGTGTAGTGTGAAGTGCAACCTCTCAAGACAATTAAGCCATAGATATGACCATCTCTTTCTCACGACAATGAGAGCTTGTAACAATTTAAAGAGTACTTTAGCACACCAATTGGCTAAAAGTTTCAAACTTCCAACATAAAAGAGTTAAATACATTGGAGGTGCCTCAACTTGCTTGCACGGTCGTCAATTTGGTGTCTAAAGTTAACACAGAACTGGTGCTAGAACTTGTCCGGCCATGCAAATACGGTGCCTCCTTCTGTATTTGAACAAACACCAGCCCACGTGGCGGTGACCACTAGTTAGTGCCTGAGAGCAGGAAAGTGTTGGGTGATTTTTTTTACAGAAACCCACTCGTATTTATTTAATCACATAGGAAAGATCTGAAATATAGTGTATGCTAGTGCCAAATAACATGGAAAAGCAATCATATTGGAGGGGTTTCAAACCTGGCAGCTCCTGACCAAATACGGCTCGATCTGTCCACTCGGCTGAAATATGACATGCATTTACCTATTAGCTACAACGCTATATAGACACTTTCCACGTATTTCTCTGCAATTTTCCTATTGCGTTATCTATCGGTATTACTCTTATTATTTCCAAGTTCATGTTTACTGTCATGGCACGCAAATTTCCCATATAACAATACAATATGGAAATATTTATTATTTTAAATATTTTTTATGTTTTCATTGTTGAGTACTTTGAAGAGGTAGACATGAACTTTTTCAAAAATTTATGGGGGTTGAATTAGTTCAACCTATATTATAAATTATTGTGTCAATTTATGTATGTTCATTCCGAACAAGAAGTACACGCTATTACTGTTTATCTTCATTGTATTTCTATAATACCCAATTATTAACAAATTGACAAAGTTCTATTTTGTCAACTACTCAACATGCATTTAAAAGATATTGTGTTGAACTTCTTAATACAATTTTTCAAGATGCTACAGAATAATTTTTTAATACACATTGAACTTTTAAAAATACACATTGCCAATTTTTTAATGCAATATGAACATTTTCAAGAACACTTGTTAATTTTTTAATACATTTGGAACATTTTCCAAGAACATGTTGAACATTTTTCAAATGCACCAACCCTTTCTTTAAGTTTATGGCAGTTGTAATTTCTCTTACATTTCTTTTTTTTAATGATAATAATAATATGAAAAATAAAAATGAAGAACTTGAGAAAGTAAAATAAAACTTGTGAGGGTCCATAGAAGCGCCATATATAAATGAAAGTCACTTGAAGTGGTACATAGCAACCAAAGTGGACTCTTGGAGCACGGTGGTTACTGACCATGCTTTTTTCTGAAAGGCTAAAACCTGGAACCTAAAAGTTTCAAAAAGAGTTGTTTGTTTTTAAACAAAAAAGTATGCATCTGCTCTAAGTGACTTTCAAGTTTCGTTCGAAATTATGTTATATTATACCCTGCAAAAAAGACAAAAATCCGGCAAAAAAAACAAGCTGATTTTTCAATGTATTTGTCTTTTTTAACTCTCACATACAAACATAGATTTTGATGAAAATTCACACGGATATATTGCACTTCTATGTGTGCATGTACAAAAAAATACAATTTTTTAGCTTTAAATATTCTTTTCTTTGAACTTGGAAAAAAAGGACACAATGTTTCCGTGCTTCAAAATTACTTTTCACATAGCAATGCAGTATATGGAGTTCGACCACGTCAATATCTACTGAGCAGAATACGGTATCGTGACCAACCCGTGCGTGCAATTCAAGCCGCAATCAGGAGTAACACTTTTTTTTTAATTTGCGGGGTTTTCCTACATGATTAAATAAAATATGAGGTTTTAAAAAAGATCCTCATGCATGGGCCACTCAGCGCCTTTCCAACTCTGCCAGGCCACCATTTTCTCAAAAAAAAAAAACTCTGCCAGGCCACCAACTTTGCTAGAGCTACGGACATTTGTTACTGCTTGCAATCTACGGGAGTACGTGGAGAAAAATAATTGGAAATCAACGGGGTCACACCACTGAATTCACGGGAAAAAAAGGATCAGGGGTGGGGCCATAGTCGTCCGTAGAGGGTAGCCCGTATGGTGCTGTCCGTAAGTTTAGAATTTTCGCTTTGTCACTGCCAGGCTGGTACGCCGCCCTGCTCCCGTCTCGCGCTCCCATCTGTACTCCCCCACCGTTCATTTATCATCCTACGATTTCAGCATTTTTCTCCCCCCACTTGCCAAAACATATCGAAACTACTCTATATTTGTTTTCTTCCCCGATCCCTTACGTGGCGCTCAGCCATCGCCCATGTCAGCGTCGCGTGTCGACTTGGCCCTGCTGTTGGCGGGCTAGCCGCACGAGCAACAACGAGCTTCAGCTCGACATTGAGAGAGGCGGCACCGGTACGAGTGCTCTTCGTGGGCGCCACTGAGACCAACGCGTTCGCCGGCAAGTCGACGCCGTCGCGGCAGTCAGCCCCGCCTTGTGAACTTTGTGCATGTGGGACGTCTGCCAGTCTACCAGGATGTCATCGGCATTGAGACCGGGCTCCAGAGCCTACCCAACCGTGCGCCGCCCAAGTTCGTCACCATCGACGACGGCTACTAGTCGATCGACACTCCTCTGGTTCATGGCACTGTCAACTATGGCGCCATGCCCAATCTGACTATGTGGTGCACCGCCGAGTACAATGATTACATGCACAAGAGAAGCATCTGCCAACGAGATGTCCTCAAGAATAAGGAGCTGCGGAGATTTCCTCTAGAGTCGTAGTGTCATCACCGTGCCCCGCCCGCATGGTTGCGCGACCGTGAGGTGCATGACGAGGTCAGGGAGACCATCCCGTCCATTGATGCGCAAGCTCCGTCGGATGCTGCTCGCCGTCAATGCCACAATTGCGCTCTCACCACGTTGTTGTTGCCGCCGTTGAACATCAAAAGCCCAGGGCGCCGGAGCTGATGCACAACGATGATCAACGGAGACTTGGTTGACCGAGTGGTCGATCGACGACGGCTTGGGCCGAGCGGCAGCAACCAGGCGCCGAGTCACAATCACAAAGGAAAGATACGGATGCAGTACCGGAAAGATAAACGAATATGGTTGTTTTGTGATTTGTTTTGGCAGCGAAAAAAGATGCGAGGTGAGAAAAAATGCTAGCACCGTAGGATGGTAAGTGAACGGTGCGGGAGTACAGATGGGAGCACAAGACAGGAGTAGGCAACCCCGGACTGTATGTCCAGGTACGAGATGAAGTCATCGTATTTACACGCCGGATAAGTTCGACTATTAATTTCATGTATTTTATAATTTTAGACACTAAACTTACTACGCAGGACAATTTGAAGCATCTCCAATGTATTTAACTCAACATAAAACAAAACAAGCTATATCGATCAGATCAGCACTATACAGCCGCTACTAAGTACTGTTTATATACGTACCATAATGTATGTAGTCTGACAGGTTACCCTAATAAGTATACGTCGTACCATATGCATGCATGCATGCACACACAAAAAAAACTTCACTCAGCGTCAGCGCCACTCGTGGATGCCACGTCCATGATCCTCCTCGTCGCCGGAGCAGCGGCGCCGCTGGACGTTAACCTCTTCCTTATCGCGCTCTGTATGTTTGCTAGGTTAGGCAGCAATCTCAGCCCTCTGCGCGCCGCGAAGTTCCGGCACGCCTGCTCGAGGTCCTTGCACGAGTAGGCCTCCGCGATCTCCATGAGCGTGCCCACGGTGGAGTCCTTGATGAAGTCGCCCAGCCTGCACGCGCACATCAGCTTCAGCCTGTCGATGAGGTAGTAGTCGGCGGCCACCAACAGCCGCAGCGTCACGTCGTACGACCCCCTCCCCTTGGCGGCCTCGCCGGGGATCTCGTCGGTGTAGATGAAGTGGAGCACGCCCCTGAACGCCTCCGCGGTGACGATGCCGCCGCCTACTTCGAGCAGTAGATCTTTCCCCGCCTCGCGGCCGTGGCCGTAGAGGAGGCCTTCGAACCACGCCGACTGCGCGGCCACCACCATCCGGTGCGCCTCGAACACCTCGCCGTCCACCTCGAACCGCACGTCGAACGGGGCCTTCCCGCTGGCCAGGAACCGGATGGCGTTCTCCCCGTGGTTCGACAGCGGCGGCGGCGGCATCTTGACGAGCCCCGGGCGGTTGACGGAGAGGCTCCTCCTCCGCGCCTTGTGGATCGTCACGGTGCAGCACACGGTGATGGAGTCGGCGTGGATGGCGCCCAGCGCCGCGCTCTCGAGGTGCGCCCGGGTGATGTAGCGCCGGATGCCCCAGCTGTTGCACAAGGTGTCGTACTTGCAGGCCCGGTCGGACCGCCGCGTGGGGCGGACGTCGCCGTCGGGGCCGAGGAGCTGGAAGGTGAACTCGGCGCTCACGGGAAGGAACTGCGGCTTGTGGAGCGTCTGCGCGTACAAGGCGATCCACCCGCCGTCCGCCGTGCTGTAGCCGTCCGGGTAGAAGCGGATGTGCCACCGCCGGCCATCGACGGAGAAGTGCTGCGACAGGATCGACTTGCCGACGCCAATGCCCTTGGTACGGCTGTACTCGCGGATCGTGAAGTCATGCGTGCCCGTCACCTTGGGCACCTCGCTCACCGACCCCGTCACCGCCGTGCCGTCGGCAACACAAGGGGCGGCTGCCGGTGCCATATCGATCCGGGCTGTTTCGGTAGGTCGTTGGTGGTCAGGGTTGAATATATACTCCTACTACAGTACTCGCGACCGTCACGATCGCACGTTGATCAAACTCTAATCCCAACAATCGTCGGATCATTGGTCTCCGTTGATTCAAAGTTTCAAACTTCATGTCACAAAAAAAACTTTCAAATTGATGTAATCCTATCACTTTTTTTTGGTAAACGTTGCCATTTTATTCAAAGTTCACAACCTCCTCTGCGGTAATCTCCGAGCTAATACACTCGGGAGCCACATGAAACCAAGTTTTACATAACGACTTACAACAATCCTTCCTAGCTAGGATATGCACGACTTTGTTCGCACTGTTTGCAGATCGACGCACCAAGAAACTCTAGCATCTTGGAACGTAGACAGCAAAGTCTTAGGGGGTGTTTGGTTCCAGGGACTTTTTTGTGTTGGGACTAGAAAAAGTTCCTAACAAACCAAACAAGGTGAAATTTTTTGCTAAAAGTCCTTAGAAGCACCTTCTTGAGAGTCTTTTTCAAAAAGTCCTACGAACTAGAAAAAGTCATATGACTAGAGAACCAAACACCACCTTAATTTTCTATACTATTTGCCAACGGGCATGTACAATGGTGCTATCTTAGAAGTGACATGTAGATAAATGATAAGGTGGAGAAGAAAGAACTCATAAGAAAAAGTTTGTCCTCTCTAAATGGGTCTCACCACGTTTTTACGAATAGCTAGTTATTAAAAATAAAAATAAGAGATGACTTATTGTAGACATCTTTTTTGTCATTTCTAAATTACATACAAGACTTAAGATTATCGTATCAATCATTGTACATGCTGATAGATCCCTCTGTTCACTCAGCCACCGCTGCGAACCGCCGAGGCCTAGCTGTACCGGCAAAGGCGGTGCTGCAACCAGCTAGATGGGGAGCACGACCGGAAAGTCATTTTGAGCATTTTCGTGATGTACCGGTGGATCCTACACCGGCCGTTCTGCGCCGCGATCCGTGTTTGGGCTAGCCCACTGCCATGTATAGCTGTTGTATTGTGTTTCCAGTCCGCACGTATTTGCAATATGTCGGGAAAACCGGACGGACCCCACCAACCACTTTACGCCAGGTTTACATTTACTGCGTCGCGGTAACCGTGACCCCTCCTCCCACTCCCCGATTCCCCTTTCTCTTCCGTCGGCCTTCTCCGTTGAGCTTCGCCGCGCTGTTCTTTCTTCTCGGCTCAGTCGCTGCGGTCTACCCTCTTGTTGAAGTCGTTCCTTTCTACAAATATGGATTGAAGCTGAATCGAAGTTCTTGAGTCCTGGCGGAGTTGGTTGATTTCTTCCATCTAGCGGAGTGGGTGGATTTCCGACAAGTCTAGCTCCAGGTTTGTTCTATTTCTTCCATCTGGTTTTGCTTTTTGTTCATGCGGAAATCTTGCCCCTTGTAATCCCATATCTGCAATCTTGATTTGGACGTTCTAACTAACCTTCGTCATTTAGATTGTAAGATGGATTTGTAGGTATATTGCTTGTTGCTAACCTAATATGCTTATGTGAATCTTGAAAAAAATAATTGTTGTAGCTGTAGCTATATTTGAACCCTATACCAAAACTTTCTGGTTCGCACATTTCATCAATTGTGTTATGTGAAATGTGTATTGATGAATGTAGTTGAATTTTTTTGCGGCACTTTTCTAATGATTCAAAATGTGAAATGTGGAAATTTTAACATATTAAGTTTAATGATAAATGTTAGAATAAGTCCGAGGCACTCCGTTGATTATCCGAGAACCAAGCAATCACACAAGCATGACACCGAGATTTGTTAACGAGGTTCACCAATATGGCTACATCCCCGGGGCATGACTACGGTCGCTCCTCCCCGTGACACCGCTACAATACCGCACCCGGTCGCCCTGGACACAGGCACATGCCGCCGGCTTCCCCTGCGTTCCGGTGCTATTATATTGGCATAGGTTACATCGTGTGTCTACCCTCGCTATATAAGAGAGGCCTATGATACAAGTGTCCTATTAGGACACGACTCCACATCTTATGTAAACACAATACAACTTCTAGTCCAACTATAACCTACCTTGCAAGGTTGTCAGAATCGTGATTCTAAATCGGATCGGAAGTCCGATGGCAGGATCGCAAATCGTAGAATCTTAACTACCATGATCGTAAAAACGTAGATTTTATGAACCAAAATCGTAGAATCAGAGGGCTTAGTTTGGATCGTAAAGTCATAGAATCGTACAAAAGAATCGCGATTCTGACAACCTTGCTACCTTGTACACTATATTCGACACAACTCTAACAAACTCTACCTTGGCGAATATTCTCCACCACCTTGAATTCGTTCATGCGTCAAACTTTCATGTACATTGGACTTGAGTTTATCCCGTGAGTACCGATGCTACTCCAAAGACTCCATATGACTCCACCTGCAACTTGTAGTCACTTCTTTTCTTGACCACAGTCAACACTCGAGCAAAATTAAGTTCCTCGTTACTCTAGTTTGTGCTCCCAACTTCCAGAGTATCAGTCCAACACCATCACACACTGATCACTGACCTGCGTGAAAATGAACAACTCACATATTGGGTGTCACACATAAGAGTTACCTGAACTCAACATCACCGCTCCTTTCTTGACCGCCTGTCTGAAACTTGAAAGAATTCCACCGTTGCTTGTAGTCATCCCGAGTCAAATTCGCAGTTGTCTCACCACATGTATGACCACCAGAGCCCTGGCCCGTCTCCATGTCCCGTGCGTATCGCACGCCACGCCGCTATTACCGCGTCGAGCCTCCGCTGTCCCGGTTGAGTCTCAAGGGTCGCGAACCCACACCACTCAACCCACTGCAGAGTACCACCGATTATCACCGACCGATGACGAGTTTCATGATTTCATCAGACCACTGGGCTCGAGTCCGAACTACGCGTCACTCGCTTTTTTCCCGCTGAATAGGCTTTCGATTCTCTGGATCCTTATACCGTAGCCCCTCAATCCAGCTCCACCTTCAACATGACTCCATGGTAGATGATCAGTCCACCCCCGCGCCTCATCGACTTTAAGCTCCATGTATACACCACCTTGAATCAATCCCGCGCCATAGTCTTGTCGAAGCCACACAAGCCCTTGGGGCCTGCGCCACGTGTTCCTACGTCCAGAAGTCGGTCATCATCAGCATCACGCTCCTACGTCGTCGTCGCCGATCACAACACCGTCTTCTGTATCAACCGACTTGCGTCGATCCGTCAGACTGCCTAGTCCGACCCAGCCGAACTCGTTCGACTGTACGACACGCTCGAGGCTCCCAAATCGTCTTCCGCGAATTTCCATCCATCACATGATAATTCCATCTTAGCTGACATGACTTCCCGCAACGCCTTCAAACATCCCTGTCGCGCCAACAATCTTTTTAAAAAAATTATCTGAGCTGTGCACGCGATTCCCCAAGTAGATGAACAGAACCTCCGCATACTACTAGCAATTCCAACTAGCTGGTCTTCACGTGATCCGCTCCCTTGGCTCAACCCTAAAATGCTAGCTTTGCCTTTCTGCCCTTGCCATCCAATGAACTATCCCTTGTGATTTTCTAGTTCGCCAGTTGATTTGCCTGCCTATGTGTCAGGTGAGGACACGATCCTCTTTTTGTCTTCAAACAAATCTCATGTCTCAGCACTTCAGCAGCATATCCGTACGCTCCGCAGCCTCCTGTGAACAACACGCCTTGACCACCAGCTATCACATGCTCCCTCACGGCCCAATCTATCTGAGCCATGACCCAGCATGGCCTGCTTGCTCCTGGCGCCACGTGGGCTCCGCGCTGCACCTAGTCCAGACACATGCGCTGTATTGCACCCAATCGATCGTGTCGCTGCCAGGTCCTCAGCCGCCACGCGCACTTGGATCCAACCTCCTGCACTCCGAGCATCCGAGCGGACCGCGTTATGTACGTGCTGCACCTGACGCAGCTTCTTGGACCGCCACGCGTGCCTCGCTGCTGCGCTTCCGCACCGAACCAACCTACCGCTGCCTGCCCGGATCGAATCTGCTGCTGTACGAACTCGCCGAAAACTCTGATTGCTCTCGACCACCGCTTTGATCGAAACCTGCCGCTACTTTTCACCGTTTAGACTGCTTTTGATCTTTCCGTTGACCTCCGCGAACAACTTCGATCCCACCGCAATCACCTGGCAACCCTCGCAGCCGCTCCATCGATCAAACTGACATCCTCTAAATCAACAACCGACCTCCACCGACCTAGCTCATGATACCACTTGTTAGAATAAATTCGAGGCACTTCGTTGATCATCCGAGAACCAAGCAATCACACAAGCACGACACCGAGATTTGTTAACGAGGTTCACCGATATGGCTACATCTCCGGGGCATATGACTACGGGCGCTCCTCCCCGTGACACCGCTACAATACCGCACCCGGTCGTCCTGGACACCGGCACATGCCGCCGGCTTCCCTTATGTTCCGGTGCTATTATGTTGGCATAGGTTACATCGTGTGTCTACCCTCACTATATAAGAGAGGCCTAGGATACAAGTGTCCTATTAGGACACGACTCCACATTCTATGTAAACACAATACAACTCCTAGTCCAACTGTAACCTACCTTATACACTATATTTGACACAACTCTAACAATAAAAGTGAAGTACAGATTTTGTACTTTTAATGTTTGCTAATATGAAATATAGAGTAGGAAAAGTGAAGTATAGAGTAGGAAAAGCAAATCTTAACTTCTCTGTGTATTATGCAATGTCAAAATTGAAGTATAGAGTAGGAAAAGCAAACCTTGATTGAGAAATTATTTAGCGGCACATGTTTAATGTTTGCTAAACATGAAATGTGATCTTGAATATGTCTTACAAATGTGAAATTTATTATTTACATTCTGTTGTTCAATGTAAGGATTGTTTTTCACATTTTTATGTAATGGTTTATTTTGTCATTACACTTTCCACTTGTACTCTTCCCACATTTGTACATTTCTTGTATTCAATTTGTTATCAACATTTTTATATGCAAGGAATGATTTTCTCATCCATATTTATCACCCATATATATATTTTAGCTTCTTACAAATTTATCATCCATATTTAAATGCAGAGCATCAATTGGAAATGTAGCCTTCACAAACTTGCAGAACTTATAAAGAAATTAATACCAAGGCAACTACAATGGGTTCAAGAAATGGGATTCCGGTCTGTTATTGATATGCCTCAATATAAATTACCTCGTCGGTTGTTGCTATGGCTTGTCAAAAAGGTTGACTGTAAAAGCAAGTCTTCGGTATTAAGAAACAGGAAAATATCTATCTTGGATGCCGTTGAGAATATTCTGAAGTTCTCATCTGGTAATTTAGATGTTCCAATGCCTCCTGCTAGAAATCCTAGAGATAAGGCATTTATGAAACTAGAGAAATTCAGGTCAGAGAAAGCTGGAAGAGGACAGACTTTGAGAAATCTAAGGTGATGAAACACCATGAAATAATGTTGAGAAAGAAGCTTCAAGAGATTGATCAACATGTGGAAACTAATTAGTTGGTATCTTATCTTTGTCCAAATTCTTCAAAGTCGATTGATACTGCAGAAGAAACTGAGCAAGTAATTGCTGATAAATCAAACAATCCGGCAATGCAGACTGGTAGTAAGTGTACTTCAGATACTTCTTCAAAAAGCCCGTTGCATGAAACTCTTGAAATTGCGGCGGCAGCTACTACAATGGCTAGTGTTGTTTCTCAGAAAGAGGGAGTCGAAATGGATGATTTTCAACCAGGTCAAGCAAAGAAGAACAAAAAGGTTATAAAAAATTAAAGAGGAAAACTACTTCAGAAAAGAGTCTTCAAGTTTGAAGTATCAAGAAAAGAGGCTAGCCAAGAGTATCATGTGCTACCACCATGAGGCATAGTGTTTCGGACGTGCATCGACCGCGCCGGATGCATGAGCTGGTCCACCCAGGCCAGCGAGGGACGCTGCGAATGTCCCTCTGCCGAGTGTTGCATTTTTAGTTGGGCTCGAGATGGGCTTAAGAGGTGAATTCAACTCCCCTAGTGTGCCTAGCATTGACATTTTTTTCTCTTTTCTAAAAGAAAAAATTGGGTGGACAAGCAAGATAACTATGACCGACAAGAAGAAAAACCAATCATTTTTTCCTCACTTGTGGGTGACATTGATAGGTAATTTTCATCAACTGTAGACATACTTTAAATATCATCCATCAATCTTTATAGTTAACATAAAATCAGCGTTTATGAAGGGATGATGGATGGAGAACTATGAAATCTTCCGTCCTTTAATATTAGGTAAAGATAAAGATACAATTTTGTGGATCACTCATGTTAAGTACGGTAACTACACAAATGCTCTCAAAGTGAAACAATACTGGATTTCTCAAAAAAAATGCAACAAGTATCCTCAGATTAAATATCGAGCTCCTTACTGATTTGTTTTTTTTACTAAATATGCTCATTTCTCAGTGTGGCTGACAAAGTTTTGTTGTTGACGTGCACCAAATTTTGGTCATGTCATGTTTATACGAACTCCTATGAAGTTGGTAGTTATGATTTATCGCTTTTTCCAGCCAAACCAATATGGTTATGTTGCTTTTTTTTACAAAACAATGTTTTAAGAAAAATCTTATGATGCTGATTTCTTTTTCTCCGTAGCCTTATTATAAGGCCACAGAGCTACAAAGACACCAACCAATATAATGCGCAATCCGCACAATCGCTATGTCAACTAGTAGAATGCCCGTGCGTTGCCACGGGCTTTTGAAATATTTTGCTGAAGTTATATAAACATAATGCATGTTAAATTTCATATTTAGAGAAAAGATAGTTGGGCATAATTGGGTAATAATTGAAGTCCACTTCACTGGCAATGTAAATTGATTAAAATAGCAATTTGACGATGTATACATTTAGAGCAATTATCTAACTAAAAATACGTTACAAATTAAAATTCACTTGATGCACTTAAGAAATTATCTCATAATCAAGAATGTTGCCTATCCAGTTATTTTAGCTTACTTGCCCAGCCTTATTCTGACCTCAGCAGCTCAACTACTCTCTCACCACAACCAGCCCTCTCACTCTCTCACCCCATGCACCCCTCACTCTATGTGTTCCTATGCCGACAAGGCTGACAATACGTAGACGATGAAAGTGACCGTCATGAACTACATTATTCCTCATCTCTTCACCCAAATAGATCTTTCTAACATAGTTCCACCAATTTCTTCTATTTTTCATGATTGCTCCAGATGGATGGCGCAAACGAAATGCTGTAACATGATGTGTCGGCATCCCTCTAAACACTACCACCATCTCCGCCACCTGAGATATCCTGTACCCTACCTTCAAATCCGTTAATCCCCTGCTCCTTCTCATCCAACGTTGACCCGCCTTTAGTTCTGCGTCTTCGTCCTGTAGTCGCAGATTTTTTTATTAGACACTCTGTCGACCCGCTCGCCTCTCCCTGCCTAAGCACATGCCACCGCCACCCTACAGCCAGCGAGTGTTGCCACACGTCGCCACTTGCTCAAGTCACCACCTCTGTCAACGCTGACGCCAGTCGTCCCTCTAAAATCTACCACCATCTTTAGTGCCCACGACCTCCCGCACCCTGCACTCGAGACCGCTAACCCCTTGCCTCTCCTCCGCTGCCAACACCCACTGCTTCTACTACTCTTCTTCCTCCCTCTTCATACTTTTTTCTCCGTCGACTCTATTGACCCGCCCACCTCTACCTACGAAACCACTTGCCACCGCCATCAACAGTCAGCAAATGTTGTCACACACTACTACCTCCCTCTACCTGAGTTGCCGCCTCTACCGCCGCCCAACCCTCTAAACATTGCCACAATCTCTAGCGCTCATGACCTTCCGCAGCACAATATATCAATGCTTGGCCATATACGAAGATAAAAGAAGGATCAAGATGGTTCTCTGAAGAAGTCATACCATCTCTTGTCACACATCATGTTCATAGATCGTAGGGATACTCTCTTCTCTCAACTTCATTATCATCTTTTTGGACTACAAAATCTAACACTCATGTTCTGAATAATCAGTAGAATAAATTAATTTCAAGAACATGTCATGGGTAAATTATTTGGATCCATACTTAAAAATAATAATCAGTTATGCCTGAGAGATATTTGGCAGGTTACACCGAATGCCATGTAGAAGCGATACCCAATTTGAATGGATGCATCGTATTTCAGTCCGATAAATATCATTGGCATGCAAACTTGAGATACTTGTCCATCACCTGCGTTAAGTATGGCGCCTCTCCGCCGCAAGAAAGAGGTGGGCTTCAGAATCAGATCAATAAAATAAGTGAGATCCGAGATTTCTGGAATCGATGTATGGGCGCAAGAAATTTTTGTCGGAAGATATTGATTAGGTGGGATATAGCCTCCTACCGTATGGCAAGAAAAGTCAGTAATAAAAACCAGATCCGAAAGGTGTGCTTTCTTTGGATACAAATCGGTGTGGTTGATGCTTGACATACTTTTTTTGAAAGTTGGCAAGAAATCGGTGTGAGCGAGAGGTCGTGCGAGAGGGTCGAGCGAACGAACTATGTATGGGCTCCCATATTTTTTGTAAATAAAGAGATAAAAACCAATGAGAGGTGAGACAAAAAACAGACGAAAAAAACATGAAGGCGAGGCTACCAAGTCATACATTAGGAGTAGAGAATTAGGAGTGGATCCGGAAGGAGATCGAGGTGGATCGGAAAGAATCATTTCCTGCCCGTTTGTAATGTGTTTGGTCGGAGAACGGACTAAAATGATCCCTTAAAGATCAATCTAGCAGGACCTAACAAGGAATCGAGTGCTTACTCAGAGTACCAAACTTCTCCACTTAATAAAATATCCATATACTGACCAGACTGCATATATAGACATAAAACTAACAGGACAAAATAATTCAGTCATACACGCAAGATAAAATTGGCAGCCAACTGCATTTTCATTTCAAATAGGACTTGGTATCTACATGGACCAGATGACTGGAAAAAGGTTTGCTAACTCTCTTGAAAATGCACACCCGTCAGACCATTGTACATATGAAAACTACCAAGTGGAAATATATATTTGAATAATTTTCGAGTGCACAGATTAATGGGAAAGAATGTCACTTTCAGCCATGAAGACATGATGGTGTTCATGTTTCAAAATTAAGCTAAAGAACACCAATAATGTTTCTACCTAGAAATAAGATGAACTTGTACTACTTGCGCTGCATCATCAATCAATTTGCACTATCATTAAAAAAGTGTCACAACCTTTGGCATCAGCAGCGGCGTAGCATTAATCATTCTAGCCAAAATCATGGAATTTGAAATGGATTTGATTTCCACAACATGAATTTAAAATTCAACTGAAGAGAGTTATGTTTTCTTGGTGTATACATTTCACCATAATCAAAATATACTACAGATTTTCAGTCAAATAACATTGTTTCATTGTTTAAATAAAACCATTTCAAAGTTGTGCCTCTCTGTGGGTTTTGAGCCATGCTCTTACGTATTTTTGTGCAACTACGCGATGATAGTAGAAAATGAAAAACATGCCAAATCTGGGTCAGAAGAGTGCAAGAAGGCACCTGCCAATAGCAGTGGACCATTTACTGTCGATGAAATCTGGAGCGGGTACACTTAACACAGTCTGCATTGCAGACTTCCCTCATCAAATCCATTTCAACTCCTGCAGTGATAACCAGAAATATTAATATAAATAATTAAAGCGCGGACAGAGGACATATTATGCGTCAATCATGAACAGTTTGTTGCCAGAAGATCATGTATTGTTGTACTCAAGGCATGCTAGGTCTCCCATTGAAGAATGTAGCTATCAATTGCCACTGAGAACTACAAGTATCATGTAGTTGTGCATGGTAAGCTTCTTGAAAAGAATAACTCAATGCAAGCTTGTTACTGAGATGGATTATGCAAAACTCACCTCTATCCATGTTATGTGAGAGAAATTCTAGCAGAACTTGTGTTACTTCCGCTGCATCATCAATGAATTTGCACTATCCTAAGAAATTATATGTATCACAGTCTTTGGCATGAACCACGCTGAACTACAATGCTCTTATCCTCTCTACTCTCTGTTCAATACTTATCTCTTTTTTCTTATCTAAATTGAAAAATAAATGTCACCGTGGTGATAAACATTTATGCTAGAGCCACAAAATTTAATACCTATATCTTTTTGTCTATCTACAATGCAATATTACGAAAGGCATAACTTCAAAAATTAAACAACGATAATTCAGTAAACACACCATTTGTCTAAATATAATGATGTTCAAAGTTAAAATATAGGGACGAAAGTCCTGCCTGAAGAACCGTCATCACAAGTTCAACAAACATACCACACACTATAACTTTCTGAAAATATACAGTCTCTAGCCCATTAAGCATATTTTAACAGAAAGTAATGGAAGCACTAACAAAACTAATTTAAAAAAGGTAAGATTGGGATCGAAAGGGTGTAGCTTACGAAGATCATTCCTTTTTCTTGACTACAGTGTGGTCCTAAACTTCTGATCATCACGGCTGCAGTACAGACAACAGAGAAGATTAGACTTGATTAGGTTTTGAACTGATTTTCAGTAATCTTCCTGTGTCGTAGGGTACCATGTTCCCTTGAAACTAATATCAACAAAATAATTTTCTTACTCAGTCTTGAGGAACATAATAAAGATACACATAGGGAATTAATATAGAGTAATCCAAAAGAAGAACTAATCAATTGAAAGGTATCCAGATCGTATGAGGAATGAAACAACACCTTCATTAACATGTCATACCAGGATGAACCAATCTAACAATAGTCAAATAAATAGAGGAGCAGGCATACCCGAACTCCACTGCGGAAAGAGTGGTTGATTACTTTTCATGCTTATTCCCCAATAGGTATTTTTATCAGATGGATCAAATGAACTCTATCCATAACCCGCCATTCTTGGTATGGTTTGTGGCACAGGATGGTGGCGTCGCACTCCTGCAATTGACATGTGGTTAAAGTATGACCAGCAGCTACATTCACCTCAACATAACTCAAAAGAAAAATCCCCACAAAATAACCAGCAGCGATGAAGTTCCGGTGGGTTGCTGTAGGGCTCTTCTTCTCGCCCCTGCCCTTCAGTAACGAAGGGCTCTTTGGTGAGCTCAAGGGTAAATGGGGCCTCCGTGGAGGCATGGACTACAAGCCCCTGAAGAACAACCGCTTTCTCATCGAGTTCGAGCGGAAAGGAGATCGCCGTTTCATCCTCAACAACGGCCCGTGGACGCACCAAGGGGATGCATTCCTCATGGTGACTGTGGACGGCGGCGCCCCACCGGGCGAAGTGGAGGTTGCACACATGCCCATCTGGGTGCGTGTCCATGACGTGCCCCCCATCATGCTTGATGAAGGCGTTGCTTGGAAGCTCGGAGCAGAACTGGGTGAGGTGTTGGAGGTAGACACAGATAGTAGGGGAAAGATATGGGGGGATTTCATAAGGATCCGAGTTAACCACGATGTAGATGAACCTCTCAGAGATAAAATTAAGTCGCGTGACACCACTAGTGGTAAGGTGTTCTCACTAGAGGTTAAATATGAGAGAGTGCCACGTTTCTGTGGGTTTTGTGGTTTCCTTGGGCATGGCCAACGCGATTGTAAGTTGCCGGAGGACCTCCATGAGATGAGGTTCACGGCAACGATGCGTGCCTCCCCTTATAAGAAGAGCAATAGTAGAGGAGGATATGTGCCTCCTGTTGCGAATAGCGCACGCCGTTTCCTTAGCTTTGGGAAAGAGGTGCAGAAAGAAAGGAGCTCACTCCAGGAGAGGGCGGACCGAGGAAAGATCCCGGAAGATATCCTGCTGAACCCACAGGTGCAAGCTGCCATTGCTGCAGTGAGCGCCCTCAGGGTCTCTAACGAGACTGCCCCCATAAGTTCATCTACTCCAACTCTGACTAAGGGGGCAGCAAAGGACCTGGGCGAGGACAGGGAGAGGAAGATGGCCAGGCCTACCACCGGAGGCGGGGACATCCAGATGGCTGTGTACAAGCACCCCCACGCCGCAGAGTCCGGTACAAAGAAGGGCCAACCTGAAGAGGCGGAGAAAACAGGGTACGTGTCTCAAAGTCAGGAGGGCGAAAGCGCCTCCATGAGCAGTCTTAAGCTCGGGACGGCGCAGGCACCAGGTATCCAAGAGCTGGGTGTGGACAAGGCTGTGATGCACGGAAGCGGAGAGACTGAAGATACAGGGGGCGATGACGAGAAGACCGACGAGCCGCAGTTTCCACCTGGGTTTGGGCCGCTCCCTCGCTTCACCCCCAGGAGGCGATCTGGACAGTGGAAGGCCTATTTAACCGGAGGGTTATCAACGTCAGCAGGCCAAAGAAGAAGGCTGCGCAGATGAGCTCAATCCTGGGCAAGAGGGGTGATCGCGGCAAGCGGGCCTGCGACGCCCAACTGTTGCTGAAACTGAAGAGGGACCAGTCAAGCTCAGCAAGGTGGGTGGGTCAGGTATGGTGCATGAGGAAAAAGGGGACAACAAGGAAGCAGCCGGGCCAGGGGCTCCCGGCGACCTGGTGGGTGCCAACGGCGGCGCCCACCAGGATCCATGACGATCATGAGCTGGAACTGTCGAGGCCTCGAGCAACCTCGAACAGTTCTAGAACTGGTGTGTCTTGTACACACACACAAGCCCAAGCTCGTCTTCTTCACCAAAACGCGGCAAAATAACATGTATGTCTCAAAGCTCAAATGGAGGCTGGGCCTCCGCCATTGTATCACGCATCCCGGTACCGGTAAGGGTGCTGGCATTGCTCTTTTCTATGATGAAAGTGTGGAAATAAAGAAGATTGCCATGGGGACGAGGTATATTGATGTGTTGATCCGCTTAAACCCTCATGGCCCTCAATGGAGGGGCACGTTCATTTATGGGGAGCCGAAAGCGCATGAGCGGCATCACATGTGGTCACTGCTGAGTAGAATCAAAGATAAAGCAATCTACCATGGCTCATGACGGGGGATTTCAATGAAACTATGTGGCAATCAGAGCACTACTCGGCTGCTAAAAGATCAGAAAGGTATATGAGTAACTTCAGAGAGATCTTGTCAGAATGCAACTTGTTTGACTTAGGGTTTAAAGGGCCGGGGTGGACATATAACAATAAACAACAAGGTAAGAACAATGTGCGGGCGAGGTTAGATAGATTCGTGGCCTCCCCGTCGTGGTCTGACCTGTTCATGAATGCCTCCATGGAGCATATTTGCTCATCGCGTTCTGATCATCTCCCTATCCTTCTGAGGATGGGCGTCAGGAAGGAATGGAGACCGGTCGAGCAACCTAAACAGAGCTTGTTCAGATATGAACAGATGTGGGAAAGGGTTGAATCTCTCCAGCCAACAATTTCTGCGTCTTGGAGCAGGTCTGGTCCGGCGGGAAGCTTATGTATGGTGAAGGAAAAGCTCCAGAACATGCAAAAGGACCTTTCCGTCTGGGCTAAAAAGGACTTTGGATCGGTTACTCGAAAATCAGCGGAGATAAGGAAAAAACTGAGCAGAATTTGGTGCTCCACACCATCGCCTACACTTGAAGTAGAAGCCACAAAATTGGCAAAGGAACTTGATGAACTACTCCTTAGAGAGGAGATCATGTGGAGACAAAGATCCAGAGCGACCTACCTGCATGAAGGTGATAAGAATACAAAGTGGTTCCATAGGAAAGCTACATGGCGCCAGAAGAAAAACTCCATCTTAAAGCTGCGGGATGACAATGGCAATTGGGTTGAGGACACCGACGGACTGCATGCGATAACCAACAAATATTTCAGCGACCTGTACACAAGTGAGGCTAATACTGACCCTATGGACATTCTGGAGCTAGTATCAACTAGAGTCAATGGGGAGATGAACAGTGAACTTATAAAGGCATTCTCGGACGAGGAAATCAGTGATGCTCTTTTCCAAATAGGTCCCCTAAAAGCACCTGGGCCGGACGGCTTCCCAGCTCATTTCTTTCAGCGTAATTGGGGTGATCTCAAGGAAGATGTGATTAGGAGTGTGCGGAGTTTCTTTGTGGATGGAATCATGCCTGAAGGAATTAATGACACGGTAATCGTGCTCATCCCAAAAGGAAAAGATCCCCAGTCGATCAAGGACTACTGCCCGATCAGCTTATGCAATGTCATCTACAAGGTAATTTCCAAGTGCCTTGTAAATCGACTGCGGCCTATACTGGATGGGATCATCTCAGAAACCCAAAGTGCTTTCATTCCGGGCAGAATGATTACTACTGATAATGCTATCATTGCCTTCGAGTGCTTCCATAAAATACAACACTGTAAAAAGGTAAATGACAACTACTGTGCCTACAAGTTGGATTTGGCCAAGGCTTACGACAGGGTTGATTGGGGCTTCTTAGAGGGGATGCTTCTGAAAGTTGGCTTTTGTAACACCTAGACCCAATGGGTGATGCAATGTGTTAAGTCGGTAAGGTTCTCGGTTAAGTGTAATGGAGAGCTTTTGGAGCCGTTTGTTCCCTCCCGTGGTCTGCGTCAAGGAGATTCGTTAAGTCCGTACCTCTTCCTCTTTGTTGCGGATGGCTTGGTGCTCCTGTTGAAGAAGGAGCTGGCGGAAAACAACCTCAATCCTATAAAGATCGCTAGAAACAGCACAGGTATATCAAACCTCCTCTTTGCAGACGACAGCCTGATTTTCTTCAAAGCGGTACCAGAACAAGCTACTACGATCAAGAAAGTGCTAGATACGTTTCAGAAGTGCACCGGTCAGCTTCTGAGTTCAAGCAAATGCTCTCTCCTTTTCAGCGAGAGCTGCCCTCCTGAAAAGAGAGATGCAATCAAGAACATTTTGGGTGTGGTATCGGCCTACTTCGAGAGCAAGTACCTTGGCCTGCCAACCCCCGAAGGAAGGATGAAGGAGGATCAATTCCAACCAATAATGGACAGATTCGCCAAGAGGTGCAGTGATTGGTCCGAGAAATTCATGTCATATGCAGCGAAGGAAGTGCATGTGAAATCAGTTCTACAGGCCATCCCCACCTTCATCATGAGTGTCTTTATGCTCTCAAAAGGCTTTTGCGATAAGTGTGAGAAAATGATCCGGGGTTTCTGGTGGGGGGACACTGAGGGGCATCGGAAGGTTCATTGGATGTCTTGGGACCGGATGACAAAGCCAAAGAGAGCCCGGGGGATTGGTTTCAGAGATATGCACCTGTTTAATCAGGCCCTCTTGGCCAAACAAGCTTGGAGGCTCTTGCAAAATCCGGACAGCCTCTATGCGAGAGTCATGAAATCCAAGTACTACCCAAATGGGAGTTTGTTAGATACTGTTTTTGCTAGTGATGCCTCCCCGGTTTGGAGAGCCATAGAATCCGGCTTGGAACTTCTAAAAAAGGGCCTAATCTGGCGGGTAGGAGATGGCAGAAGTATACAAATCCAAAGAAACCAATGGATCCCAAGAAAAGAAGGCCTCATGACGGCTGCTTTCGTGAGAAGATCCAGGCTTAGATGGGTCAACCAACTTATGGAACCAGATGGAAAGACATGGAATGAAACCCTCATCAAGCAAATTTTCCACACTTTTGATGCTGATGAGATTTGCAAGCTAAAAATTCCAGAATCGAATGTGGGAGACTGTGTCGCTTGGCACTATGAGAAGAATGGAGTATTCTCAGTTAAGAGTGCCTATAAATTGGCCGCGGCTAACCAGGACCTATCATTGCAAAGCCCCTCGAGTTCTTCCAGGGACCCAGATGATAGGAGCATTTGGGATCTTATTTGGAAGGCTAAAGTGCCCGGGAGGGTCAGGATCTTTGCTTGGAGGGTGGCTACAAATACTCTAGCTACTAAAAGAAACAAGTGGAAGAGAACTTTGGAAGTGGATGCGACCTGCAGTATATGTGGAAATGGTGAAGAGGACGAACACCATGCAGTAATAACATGTACCAAGAGTCGAGCCCTACGTGCAGAAATGAGAAAATTTTGGGCCTTACCGGCTGAGAACAAACTGAGATATACGGGAGCTGATTGGTTGCAAGTTGCACTCGATGCGGAAAACGAGGAGGTTCGAACAAATCTGCTGCTGCTCATCTGGCGCTGTTGGCATCATAGGGAGGATTGCATGCGAAACAATGGAGAGGAATCCATCTTGGGATCGGTGCTCTTTCTGCAGAAGTACGTGGAAGATCTCCGCACGGCTACCGAGGGTAAAGATGGGCTGATGGGAAAGACACAGGTTGGAGGAGAGGGACAGCACCTCTCGGCAGGCTCAAATCCCCAGGAGGACAAGTGGATAGCTCCTGGGCAGGGAGTGGCGAAAATCAACACTGACGCAACATTCCATATTGATACGGGAGTGAGTGCAGCAGGGGTGGTCGCCAGGAACCACAGAGGGCTCGTCTTCCTATCGGCATGCATAAACCTGCCGATTTGCAGTAGCGTTGAGGAAGCGGAGGCGCGTGCAGCCCTGGAGGGGCTCCGGACAATGGCAAAATATTTCAATTGTGAGGTGGTTCTTGAGATAGATAACCAAAACATCATAGCTGCCTTGTCCCCCAATCAGGCCCCAAGATTAGCCTGTTATGGGGTGATCCTGGATATAAGGAGTGCGATGGCGGGCTTCAAAGGATGCAAAGTTCAATATGTGAGTCGGAAAAAGAATGAGTTGGCGCATGGCTTGGCGGCGCTAACCAGGAACACGGGTGACCAACTGGTGATCGCAGACGTCCCACCGAGCCTACGAGCACTGATGTTGGCTGACTATAGTGTCTCCTCCTGAGTAGTTTGTTCTACTCTGTTCTCAAAAAAAATCAAAAGGCAGGTAATAATTGATAGAAACCTAGATCAAACAGAGTAAGAAATACCTTAGATTAAGCATTCATAATTTGATTTTGCAGTAAAAATCATAATTTGATCAGAAAATAAAATACCTAAGACTCTGCTGTATGGGATTTAATAATATGGCATGCACTGTATCCTAAATTCAGCACCAAAGGATATATTCTTAGATTTTAAATCACCACAATCATGTGAAAAGAAATAATCATCGCTGTCTATTTTCATTAGGCATTACCCCAAACACAAGGTGAGCAAGTCCAACAGGTAGATGGAGGGATGGCTGGAATGGGGCAGAGGAGAAAAGGGCATGTTGCAAAAGTTTGTTCTGTCGGGCGGGGAGGAGCAATGCTTGCAGCTAGCTATCTATTTTATACTCGATATGTCATTGACAACCAAGTGAAGCTGCTGCAACTTGTAAGGTGTACGCATGGTGGGTGTCTTGCCATGGTTGCAGCAATGCTAATCTTTCCCTATGTCGCGGTCCATACTGGGGAAACAAATAACCTGCATACTAATCATGAATATACTCAGAAAATGCATGCAAAGACTGAATATATGGAAGTAAAAAATTGTCGACCTTGCGCCACTGCTACTGCATCATTGCAACAATAAGTATTTACACCCACATCTTGTAGAAAGAAATCTGCACACAACATTAGCTACCAAAATTAAGTACCTTTAGCGGTCATCTCTCACATAGAATTTTATCCCGTTTTTCAGCTTTTCTGCACAATCATCTATACTACTATTAAAAGAGCAAACATAAACTCCCCTAAAATCACACAGTAAACTGTACACAGAATAACCAGGACCCTCGAATTAAGTCAACTTAAATGCATCCTACTGCTCATATTACATCAATGGGGTAACAATCCGATTAACGTCTGAGATCAATTGTTCTGCCTGGCAGACGCCGTGGTCTGCGAACAGCCCTCGCGCTCCACGTCCCCTAATCCCCGCGGCCTCGCCCGCAATATGTGGATCAATTCCATCCGACTCGGTGCCTCGCCGCACGTCAGAAAGGAAAAATCAGTGCCTCCCGACCCTTCTCTCGCTGGGCACAACAACCATGGCGATGGATCTGCAGTGTCCGTAGCCGCTCCACCTCGGGTTCCCTGACCCTTCTTCTCTATGCTGGGCGGAGCAACCATGGCGGCGGATCCGCAGCGTCCACGGCCGCTCCACCTCGGGCAGCGCGGATCACGGCCAGCGGCCCGATGGAGGCGGGTACCGGCGCGGTTGCTTTTCTGCCCTGCGCTCCCTCCATGTCTCCTCCTGCGCCTCCGGTGGCCAGACGCCTCTTCCACTCCGACCTAGGTAAGCCCCTGCGCTCTGCGCTCTGCTCTCCCTCATGCGTGCGCCCCATATCCGTGCCCCTGTGCTATAGCCATCGAGCTGCGGTGAATCATATGCTGGCCATATCAAGTTCTAGGATTTTCGTCTCTGCATAGGAATCAATTTTGCAGGCGTGGTTCCTTACTTTTCTAGGCTGATTCAGATTTTTTTTCTTTTCGATTCACAAATGTCGGAAGAAGAGGTTAGAGACAAACTGTCCAATCTGTTGTGACTTCATATTCACATCAATCTGAATGTAATGTAGACTAACTTCAGTGGTATATTGAAAATGGTTTACCCTTTTCTTCTTGAAACAGATAAATGTTGGATTAGTTGACCCTGTCATTATCTCATTCCACCCCAACACATGGTATAGCTTTTCTTCTTTGATCTGATCTTACAAACTGCAGGGGCACCCTCATCATTGGCGGATTTTATATTTCTCAGGTCAGCCAGTGTGCAGCCACACCTGGTCAACATCCAGTTTCAGAAGAATGTACAGCTGCAAGTAACCACGACGAGTAAACGATCTTCCGTTGCCTTCCGCTCAATTTTGTTTGGATGATTCCTTTCATCGAGTCTTCGATAAACCAAATAGTTACTAGAGTAGTTAATTAGGAGCCTAATCATGTGTAACTATTGTGCATCGAGTCTTCAATAAACTAGAGCAGTTTCTACATGCAAGAAGTATCGAATAGTATTTGTTCTTGTTCCATGGAGTAGCGAGCGAGAGAGAGAGAGAGAAAGTGAAAATTGTTTGCAGGTTATTATATACAGTGCTTGTTTCTCACAGTGTGCTTTTACCTGTGATTATATATCATCCATTAATTAGTTCGGTTCAATCTGGGCATGCTTTTAGACTTAAAATCGATCTTGATTTCCTCGTGCCACCTGTATCTGTATATGTGGAGCGCAGGCGAAGTCGAATGACAAGAACCAGCTAGATGAGGGCATCCATTCGAAACACATATCTAATCTTCTATGTGTGGGATCCTTTTTCTGATCTGAATTTGTTGTTGGGGCGAGCTTGTTACTCTCTACATGGATTTCAAGTTGGATGAGAGCTACACGCTGAGCAAGATCTCCATCTGGACTGGCGACGGCTTCCACAATCTCAAGGAAATTCCTCTTTTTGGAAGATAGCAGCGAGGTGCCCAGTAAGGGCACACACGTATCTCTGAATTATATGTTATGATCTGTGCTCTATGGTGAGAGCACATATCAATTGTTTTT
>NC_041382.1:724758190-724793847 GCF_002162155.2 Triticum dicoccoides | reverse complement strand
GAATTGAACACCTGCTGCTGTTTTTGTTATCCGCACACTTGCTTGAAATGTAATCAACTTATTTGGTTGTGATCTTGTTCTTCGAGTGAACTGTGGTTTAATCAAATGCATTTGGTATTACCTCATGTCGTCTTCTTAGTAATGTGAAGTGCAAAATGATCATGTCATATGTCTCTACTAATTGCTGAACACTAACTCCATGGAATATAATGCATTGTTCTGTGGGTAAGGAACCTTATGAATTGATGCATTGAAATTAATTGTAGGAAAACTTCTTGACAGGAACACGAGAACTACCAGCATCTTATGGATATTCATCAAATAACAGTACATCAGCCAATGTGTATGTGGTGGTCTAAACCAAATGTTAGGCACAAAATGAGGATTATGTGCACAGTTGGTCCCTCAACTAACACAAGGGAGATTATCTAGGATTTTGCTGAGGATGACATCAGTGTGGCTCGGCTAATATGTCACATGGAGACCATGCATCGCACCAGAAAGTTATTGAATTGGTGAAAGAGTTGAGACCATGCTTGTAGACTCTTATGGACGAGTCAATTATAAGTCTGGCATGCGCATGCAAGCACATGATTTTGCTCTATCAATACATAGTGTAATCAAACCCTTTTTATGCCGACCCTTCTTTCATCATATTCCAACTTATTTGCTCTGATATAAGCTAGATTTAACATATTCAGGGCCCAGAAATTAGTATTCAAGATTTGCCTCATTAAAAACTGGTCAGGAGTTCACGTTCACAATAAGCAGTGATCCTTTCTACTACTTGAGGGATTGAGCAAAGGTACTAATACTTTTCTGTCCTAACAAGAAATTATTGAAAAAAGATACCTCTCATTCACGTATTTTCTATAAATGCACATTTATAGTACCAGGATGAATGTTTGTTACTCATGATATTTTTAATTCATTTGACCTCTTGAATAAAGATTCTTGAAATTTGACTTCTGAAGTTGTGCCACTGCTTGTGTTGAACCAGATTATCAACGGTACAGTCAAAGAAGTAACGTTGAACATGAAAATAAGGCACTCTGCCAGTGTGCGTGCATGATCCAATAGCATGTGTTTAATAGTAGCCACTATTATGTGGAATAGTAGCAGCTTCCTCCATTTATGCCAATATTTGATATACTTACCAAAGTTTTAAGGGGGGCAATCTTAAGAAGACATCCCATTTTGTGCGAGAATTTCATACGCATATTAGACAAAAGATGTATCGGGTTTTCCTTAGGTTGCATTGCAACACTTCAGTGTCTGCTCTTGGTTCTTTTACCATAAAATTTGTAAGGTCCCTTATGTTTGATTTATTGTATAAATCATTTGAGACATGCCCTGCATGCATGATTACTCACTATATTTATGTTCATGTGATATTATGTTCCTGAATCATTTACGAGTTGATGTTAAAAATGCATATTGTTGTGCATTGATTTAATCTTTGTCATGCCTTGTTCTATTGTTTAGAATTTATAGAATACAAATTTAAACTTTATACTCAAACGAATTTTATGTGTGTATTGGTGGAGACATGTGTTGCACGTGCACGCTTACTAGTCTGCAGAGAAACAACCATAGAGTAGATCTTTTCTTTAAGCATTACCAAATCTCCTCATTCATCTGAAAAGAAATAAAAATTTGCATAGCTATTTTATTCAAGCATTACCTCAAACACATGAGTAGGTCCAAGTGTCCAACAGGTAGACCCAAGGGGGATGACTGAATATTTCATAATCGTCATGTCATCCAAGGTGAAGTGAGGCTGATGCTGCCCGTATGGTACGCGCATGGCGGGTGTCCTGCCGTGGTTGCAGCAACGCTGATCTTTCCCTCACGTGGGGCCGCAATTCCAGCTCTCGGATGGCCGGCGAGCCACCGGCGAGCAGCAGCCTCACTTCACCTTATTATCCTCACACTACAAAACACTATTATGCTCACTAAGTTTAAAATACTTTATTCAGGTTAATGTTATTTGCACACCTAAAAAATGATATTCTGATTTGCACAATATTAACACATGTCACGATTAAGAAAAAACAAAACCTTTGATGACCATGCCACTTGAATTGCATAATTGCTCCACTCAATGTTTTCTCCTTCCAAAATACAAGAATTTCGTTATATGACATGTACCAGTAGAATAACATGTCTAACAGGAATTATCCTGTTATTGTAGATTTCACAAACCTGAACCTGGAAATAAAACATGAAAACCTATCATCATACATTTCTAAAAATAAATTGACTGTAACAGTATTGTCGTACACGCCAAATACCATGCCCCACCATTCTTTACGAATCATTTTATCTACTGGAAATTGTATCTGATGCAAACATGAATATTTTGGGGTGGGCTCAACCAATTTTGCTACAATGAAATTATCCAAACTTACAATGCATTTTCCTTACATGATTTAATGGAATAAAACATAGCGTGATACATGTTCACTCGCACCGGGCACTGCAAATGGTAAAAAAGTTGAACTGGACAAATGTGTGTAAAATAGTGGTTGACAAACCACACCTACTATTGGAGAAGCAACAAAATCGTGGCTCACATTACAAAAGATTACCTCAGAGATCAAAAGCTCTTCGTGCTCAAGGGCATAACCCATTGGGTAAAAATCACCATGTCTTCAGATTTCAATTCCTTCATCAACAAAATAGGACAACTCAGGTTTCGAGCAATTTGCATAATCACAATAAAAAGCAGACCTGTGTGAGTTTTACGAAGCAGTTTTTGGCAATCTAATCTTAGGATCAGCACAACCTATACATGAAATTAAGTGCTATAGGTAAAAAGACCAACACCAAACCATAAGCCCTCTATGCCACCGCCAATTGCTAGATTTCCACCGGCGACATCCTCCGGCTACCTGCTCCTCGCACGGTCCTGCGGCCTCCTGCCATCCGTTGCCACCAGCCGATCTCCCGCTGTCCGTTGCGCCACCAGTTGGTGTCCCTGCCATGGGAGAGGAGAACCTGGGGGCGCGTGAGTACAGGCTACGGGGAGAAGATGGGTTGGGGCGAGGGCAGGGAGATAGCTTTACCTGGGTCGTCGTTCATCGCTGTCGCGGACGCGGCGCTCCTGCTCGTCTACCTCCCACTTCTATCTCCTCCTGGAATCGGTGAAGAAAAGAAGAGACGGCAAGGGCGCAGATCCACGAGCAAGCGGATCCGACAATGGGGAGAAGGGTGGGAGCGGTGGAGGTGGCTGGGCGGGAGGGAAGCAGGGGCGGCGGGGGCGGCGGAGCGAGAGATGGGGGCGGCGCCAGGGGTGGATCGAGAGGAGGCTTTTTTTTCGTGCAAGGGAGGCTAGGGCGTCGTCCGATTTTTTGTTCGCTGGTCATAGTTGTCCCTGGTTAACCTACGAAATTTCGTAGATTTTTTTATGACGAAAAAAACCAGCGGAGGTGCGACAAAAATTGACCGGCGGAGACTACCAACTGCTCCATTAGGAGTAGAGATTGTAGTATGGTTGCTAGCGTAGGCCTAATCTGAGAGGTAAACATTGTAGTAGTCAGGAGTGCCAAGGGGTTCATCCAACCCTACTCTCACACTATAAGAGCATCTCCAGCCGTTGCGCCCTCAAGACGCGCCGAAAATCGCCGCTTGGGGGCGAGCCGGCGTTTTTTTCGGCGTGGGGGCGAGCACGTCCCCAGCCGTCGCCCCCCAGGTCGGGCCCCAGACGTCCCCACAGTTCGGCTAAATTTCAGCAAACACGGCCAAATTTCAACAAACACAACATATTTCGGCGAAATTTAGACTTTTTTTACAAGAATAAAATGGACGGAAAAAACCCTAAACTACGGGCCAAAGTAGGCGCTGAGCAGGGCGTAGTCGTCGCCGGCGTCGTCCTCCTGCTTCTCCTCCTTGACACGGCCGGCGCCGCAACTCGACCCCTCGCCCCGGCGCGCTGCTTCACGGCGGCGGCGTTCGGCAATCTCCTCCAGGGCGCGGCACTTGCGGTCCAGCTCCATGCGCGCGTAGTCCTCGCGCGCCCACTTCAAGACGGCCTCTTCTTCGTCATCCTCCTCGGCGAGAGCAGGCTCCGGCTTCACGGCGGCGAGCCCCCGGCTCCGGCTTCACCGTCGCCAGCCCTGGCTCCCTCGTCGGCTTGACCAGGCGGGGAGGGGCCGAGGAGGAGGAGCCACGGCCGCCGTCGTTGATGATGAGGCCAGCGCCGCGGGTGCGCCTACCGAGCGGCATCTCGAACGGCTCTGGCTTGACGCTGACCAACGCCGGCGCGCCGGAGGAGTGAGAGGACGATCGGGTGGAGGAGGAAGAGGAGGATGACCATCCCATCATCCTCCTCGGCAGCCACGCGCCGCTGCCCCGAGCGGTCGGGTACTCGAACGGCAGGTCATTCCCGCCCTCGAGGTGCGCGAGGACGCCGCTGAGCGTGCGGCCCGGGACGCCCCACCACAGGCGGTGGCCCTTGCTGTTCTTGCGGCCGCGCGGCGTCGACGCGTTGTTGGTGGAGGCGAGCCACTCCTCCTGCCGGCGTCTGAAGTACGCGGCCCACGCCGCGTGGTTGCCGGTGGCGTACTCCGGGAGCGCCCGCTCCTCGGCCGTCAGGGACGCCCAAGCACGCTCGATCTCGGCGTGGAAATAGGCGGGCGTCTCGGGGACGGGCAGAGGGGGGACAGGGACCCCGCCGGCGCTGATCCTCCACCCGACGGAGCGCGTACGTCGGGCGGCGCGGGGTAGTTGGCCTCGTGGAAGAGGTAGGCCTCCCACTCATGCAGCGAGCGGCGGCCAAAACCGTTGGCCGCCGCCGCGTCGCCGGGGTACCTCGTGCTCATGGTTGCCGGGGGAAGAGAGAGGGGCTCGAACGGCGGAGAGAGAGAGAGGGGAGGAAGTGCGGCGACGAGGAGGGGGGAGATGGGTGCCTCACTGGCGCGGCCAGGTTCGCCTTTTATAGCGGCTCGGGGGCGGCCGCGTGCGAACACGTGGCGGAAGCGCGAGGCGGCGTCGCCGCACTTCGCCGCCCATGAATCAATGGCAGGCTGACCGGCGGCAGCCTTGGCATTGATTCCCTGCGGGAAAACCGAGACGATGAGGACGACCAGGCTTCGTCTCGCTGACGCGCCGGTCCCGCCACTCTTTCGCGCCAAAACGTTCGCGCCGGCGCCCCCCAGCGCGCCGGATTCGGGTTGGGTGCGTTGACGCCAATTTCGACCCAATCCGGCAAAAAACAGGCTTGTGGGGACGCGACTGGGCCGATTTTTCGGTGCCGGTGCTAAAAAACGGCCTTGGGGGGCCTGTTGAAGGCGCGGCTGGAGATGCTCTTATTCGTCGATGTGATGCCTCCGGCACCGCTCTTGCATTACGTGCATCTTCACCTTGGGCCCTGGACAATGAAGCCACAATTGCTGGCCAGCCCCAACCGTAAGATCGACTGTGCGGACAACAGTAAAGTAGCAATTCTGGTATAGTTTAAGCAACATAAGAAAGTGATCATAAACGGTAGAAAATAAATTATAGTATAATTAATCAGCTTCATAGGGAATCGAGCAGAACTATTGGCTTTGACAACCCATTTTTTTTTTTTTTGGAAATGGAGGCATACTACATCATGATGATGCATGCAGCCATCCTATTAAAAAGCCACAAAAGTATTACACAGATCTGATGTGCACACTAGTCGAGCCATGGCGCGCCTGTCGTTCACTGCGACGACGTCGCTGCTTTACAATGATCTTTGAACCACACACGTAGCGAGACACGTAGTCGATGACGCTGCATGGCCGGGCATCGCCAATGTAGGCTCTGTTGTTGTGGCCATATGAGAGGCCAGTGGCCCCAATGGCACTCCATGACTGGGCATCGCCGTAAAGGAGGCGGCAGGCCTCAATTCTCGGCGGGTCAGCAATGGTGCCGACGAACAAGGCACGTCCACCAAACCCTTGTTGCATGGGCATGGTGATCCCCGCTTCCAAATCCACCCGGTGCGCCTCGTAGCCACCCCGAATAGGGTTTTTACTGTCAAACGGGACCTGGCGCGCCAAAACCAGTTCCCCGCCATTGTCCACTAGTTTTATGGTCCGATCGTACCGCATGTTAGTAGAGCCCAAATCGCCCAGCCCGGCCGCCACCGCCAGCCGCGGCTGCCGCTGGCTGGTGTCCAGCGCCATGATGGCCTTCTCGGTGACGCAGTAGAAGCGGCCGGCGAACGGCAAGGTTGCTATGATCATGTTGTCCCATATGTGGTGCAACCGCGTCCACTGCTTATCGCCGGGCTTGGCGGTGGCCAGCCAGGTCCCGCCAAAGTGGAGGGCCACGGTCGTGTCGTCGGCGAGACCGGCTCCAAACACTTGCAGGAACTTCAGCGTGTACCCGCTGGTACGCTGTTGGCTGCTCGCCGTGTACTGCAGCGTGGTCGCGTCCGGGAGGCCGGTGAGCTGCCGGGTGAGCGGGTTGAGGAGGCGGATGACGTAGCTGCGCCTGTCGCACAGCACGATGAGGCCGTCGGAGGTGGTCCCGAACACGTGCTGATAGCAGAGCTCCGGGAGGCTCACCTTGAGGCGCTCCCCTGTCGAGACGTTCATGAAGGTGCGGCGCTTCCAGACGTCGCCCATGGTTTGCGGGAGCATGATCCACCGCCGGGGGTGGAAACGGCGGTCCAGGTTGCCGTACGCGTGCGGGGACGCCGTGCACTGCCGCCACGTCCGGCACACCCCGCGGAAGCGGAGGTAGTCGGCAACGTCGTCCGCGAGGACACGCTCGGCGATCAGGCCTGCCGGCCCGGCGATCAGGTCCGCCCAATCCCTCCTGCAAGCCCCATAGTACGGTAGAATACCATCAGGTGAGAATAGATATTCCCGTCATTGATCAGGGTAACAGGAACTCCACTTTACCAGTTAGGGTCCATGGGGATCCCGGCGATGCGTGCACGCTTTTCTTGCCGGCAATACGTTTCCACGACTTGGTTAGGCAGCCCAGTGCTCGACGCCATGTTGTTCCGGCAAGACTTAGTGCACCTCAGATCAGAAGCCGGCATGCTAGGCACTGGGGTAAGATTGCGGTCTTTTATGGGCCACCTATGTGAAGGAGTCCGTAAGAACTCTGACTCCCGAATAGACCTACATGTATGGTCCAGAAAATCAGCTCAAAAAGATCTACATCTGTATCTATAATTTTTACTTTTTATTTATATTTTTTGTACTAATTATACATTTAATATTCTTGCTTCGTCACATAGTTTTACAAGAAAATTCCCTTACCTTTCAGAAAATCAACCCGCAGTCCATGGTACGCGTACGCATTGCTTGCTTCAGCTAGGGTCCTGCTTCGGGCCTGGGCCACAACCTCGCTATGGTTCCTGCACACCCATCCTGCCTTGACCGAGAGCAACTAATCAGCGAGTACTCCTTCAAAAGCCCTCGCAAGGGTCATTTTTCGTGGGTTGGCAGCGCGTCATTTGACGCGCTCTCAGCCGCCGTCACATGTCGTGTTATTGGCGCTCCCTTCAGATTTTATTAATTTTTTTGTATTTTTTGTTTTTCGGTATTTCCCACGGCTTATCTTAGGTTTTGGACCCCAAAAAATCAAACTTCTTTTTGCACGAAAAACGTGTTTTATTTTTTCCCCTTCCGCGATAGGCACATATTTACTTATCACGGAGCCATAGAGCCAGGCGCTAGGACGTGCTTGCCCCTTGTTTAGAGCTTGCGTGATCGTGTCAGCATCAGTCGGTCTGTCATCGAGCTGCGGATTGTGTTGACCAAGTAGGTTCTTCACGGGCCGGCGATGGTGATATGCCTTTTGTGCTTCAGTTCAGGCTACGTCGCCTCCTGAGTCGACCGACATGGGCAGGGTTCTCTTCGGTGAGGTCTTAGTCGGCAGTGGTGTGCTCCGCCATCGGTGTTGGTCTTTGTGGTGACCACTTCGACATGCGACGACAGACTCACTCTGGAGTGTGGTGACCACCCAAAGGTCTTACAACGTTACCTTCTTGAACGCATTGTGCCGATATGCTCGGTCTGTTTCTTTAGAGTGAAAAACTTAGATTCTGGTCTTGGGTGGATGGATCCAGTGACGCCGACGCATGAGCGTTAGTGTCTTCCCCAAAGTGTTGTTGTTGAAGAATTTTGTCATCCGCGTGAATGTGATATGATGAGATGGTTGGTGTGGATGGTCACTTGTGTAATTTGCTAATCACGGGTCTGGTCGTTTTTCTTTTCTTTCCTCGCACATGCATAGTTTTGGTCTTATTGGACTTTGCTATTTGCCACCGTGTATTTTATGTTTGTGCATTGATTTTGACGTGTATTCTAACTATACAGAACCCAGGTTTATGCTCATTGATTTTGTATTCTCTTGATACTTTATTTTAAGCCTTCATAAAAAAACAGACTTTTGATAGAACAAGGAACTAGTTTGCAAGCAATCTTGCACAACCCAGTAAGTAAGTACACATGCCATGCTCACCATCCAGGGCCGATCGCACGTTGCTCTCGACAATTTCTTTCTGCAAAGAACCTTTATCGCTGACCCGTTTCAACGAGAACACACGAGTAGCACAGCTGCACAGGCACGGATGTCACGAGTTGATGCCCAGAGAAACGTGCCGCCCATGTTCATGATGAAGAGAGTGACGGTTGAGCTGCGCGCTCGATGGTGGCGCGTTTGCTGGAGCGGCAGAAGGCTCCGTGACTACCAAATCCTTGTCAACACAAAGACAAAGGGTCCCCACAAACCACGAATTAGATAAACACAATACAAATACTACAACCTTCGTTCACAAATACATATAAGATGTTTTAAAAAAATTCTAAATTGAATGTATATAAACACGTTTTAGTGTGTTTGTTCACTCATTTCAGTTTATATATAGTCCATATTTTAAAACATTCGAAACATCTTATACTAGTGAAGGTAGGGAGTAGAAGATAAATCCTTCCATGGATTTAGATATAAATTTGTGTATTTAAAAGACAACAACCTAAAAAGCAAATGTTCCCGAGTAGCAACTCCCGTTTATTGTAAAAAAAGAGGTACAATGACACACAGTATTGTGCAACTATTGTATACAAAACTGTGGAAGAGGGATGCCGCAGGAGGTGACGGTGTTGCGGGCGAAGCTGCCCGCGAAGTGGCGCCGGTACCTCGGATTGGCCAAGTACATGCAAAGGAACTGTTTCTGCGCCCAAAGGTTCAAGCAACACAATACCGAGGGCGCAGTACCGTACTTGTTCGCCGTCTGGCAAGAAGTAAGCCTCTCCGGGTGTTGTGGCTTTGCCGCCATCGCACCCGCCACCACAACCGCTACGACCAGCACCCACACGGGCACCGTCACTGTCCTGGCCATGATCTTTCGCGACTACAACTCCTCCCTAAACACAAAGTCTGGCAAGGTAAGCAAAGCGAAGCACACCTCTCGTATTTATATGCAACAGCGAGGCATTTGCAGGCAGTGTGTACTATGCATGAACGCTACTAAACTAAGCCTTGGGTGTACGCTTCACCAAGCATTCTTAGCCAGAAATCACTAATGGATCCATTAATATGATACCAATTTTGGCACTGAAATTCTAGATTCTACTGTGCCAAATTGCATTGCAGTTATGTGGCTAGTTGGATATATGGATGACCAGCTTACTACTTCAGTCCTGCTTTATTTGTCCCCTTTTTATTTTTTTGTCAAATTTGACCATAGATTTAACTAACAAAATGTTAATGTATGTCATAAAAAATTATAGCATTGGATTTATATTTGAACACAGTTTTTGGTAATATTATTTTTTCTATGTATAACTTATATTTTATTAGCTAAAATCACGGTCAAAATATGACCTGAAATACGAGGGGGCTAATAAACCAGGACAGGGTAGCAGCTCAATACCTATATATATAATTAATACCAATCAGCTATTAATTTAGTCCATTTTTTACCATGACATTATAGCATGCCAAATTATAATGCATTGATATGGATGACTACAATTTTATAATGGAGTACTTACAAGACGGGTACCTGGACGCCATCACATGCATCCTTACGGGCTAGTATTTATTTGTGGCATCATATGTTTCTTGTATATCATTTTAGAACTTGGTAGATGGCTATTAAAAAGGAATGATTAGATGAAAAGGACAGCTAAAGATTTCTGGAAATAGGAGAGATAGCTCACATTTTTCTTCGTTTTTGGTTCACCATGTTTGCATCATCTTGGTCAGGGATTAGTAAAGTAAAATGAACTTTTTACACGAAGGACCATCACTTACGGGAGGGAACCGGATCTTCTAACATTGAGAAGAAAAGTTAGAGAAGCTATAATACCTAACTTTTCTTCTTTCTATCCATATGATTATGACTAAAACAACTTAAATTAATTCACAAATTGATGACGATGGTATACATTTATCGCAATTACATACAAACAAATTGATGATGAAATAAAATTAATTTTAAATTATTTATATCTACAGTACATACCTACAGTAAATAACCTACTACTATCTACTAACGGTCTCTAACTTTCCTTCTTCATTTTATACTAGGCTAACACTATAGCAGGGTGATTTTTCTTGTCAATGTTAGGGAATCCATTCTTTTACTGGAGTACTTTTTTGGAGTTTCTTTTCTCTGCCAAAGACATTTACCTCCCGCCGCCGGCGAGCACCCGACGGCGTCGCCGCCAAGAGGCTGCCGGGGACACTCATTCGCCGCCACGGCCGCCCCGTGAGAGCGTCCGTCTCCAAGTGCCTTAGCTCGCTCCGCCGCCTCTCCTCTCTTGCTGATGAGGCCGTCGGTCCACAGCGACCATCCGCCACGGGCACCTCCTCCATCTCCTGCGGCGTCTCGTGACCTGCCCTGAGCTCTCGTCGCCGGCCGGAGCACGGTAGGGGCTCCGCGCAGTCGCCTCCCCTCCTTCCCCTTCCTCGCGCGCCGTACTCCCTCCCCCAACCTTCGGTCGCCAAATCGTCCGGCGAGGTGGTAGACGGCTAGACACCCACAAGGTGTTTGCCAAATTGCCCAAGAGGTATTTTTTTTAATTTCTGGATTCTTGGCATCTACGATTTGGTTTGCTCAGTGACTTAGGCCCCGTTCGGATTCCCTCCCACTCCCCAACTCCGCTCATGCAGCCATAATCTGAGGAGTGGCTAGAATGACGCTCCCCGCGCTCCGCTCCGCAGTGGGGGAGTGGAGGGTTGCCCAACAGTGCCTTACTATTACCAAGTAAGTATTGGTAATTGTTCATGGGAACTTAATTTGGCCACCAATGATCACAATGTTGCTTGCTAAATAGTTTAGTGATTGGATATTAACCACGATAATGTGACAATATATATGATTACCAACCAATGTTCAGCTTGTAGTAATAACCAAGGACCTTGGTGACTAAAGGTCTAAATCTCTAGTAGTTATATAATAGTCCATCGCAATACCCAGTCTTAGTTTTTCCTCATTCAGTAGTTTCTTGTTAATGAAAAGCTAGATTATCCAGTAACATTTGTAGAAAAGTCAAATTTTCTTACATCTAGCTGACATGTTGACTTTTTCACTGATTGACCTTACCGTAATCATGGACCTGTAGTATTTTATCCGAACAGTCACAGAGGAATGCAGCGTACAGCTAGCTAGTAGATCTGAATGCAGAAAATACTACTACTCCACTAGAACGTGAATGTTCCTTAGCCTGCAAGGGGTAAGCTGCATGGACACATATATATTGCATCCGCAGTTGCACACTTGCAACTTCTATATACGTGTAAAAAAAACACATCTAGTTCGTTCCCTCCAATCGAGGATAAGTGGACAAATTCAAACTCTGACCTGGCTAGCTTATCTCTGTCAGTCAGAGTCTTAGCATTGTTAGTTAAGAATTCCTGTATCGCCCCTCGATAAGTACGGTGGCCTAGCTTAGCTGTTGGTGCATTCCCTTGTAGCCAATTTAGCCATAATATTTTGCTTAGGAGTAGGAGGAAGGTCCCTAATGATGGCAGTAAACTGCACTCTTCAAATCCTCCTCCTCCTCTTGTTCATACTCCTCTCCCCTGTAGCCATCACCGCCGGTGCTACTGACACATTCGGCAAGGGCCAGAATGTCACTGACGGCGAGACACTCGTCTCGGCCGGTGGCACGTTTACACTGGGATTCTTCTCTCCCGGTGCGTCGGCCAAGAGATACCTCGGGATATGGTTCTCGGTGTCCAGCGATGCCGTTTGCTGGGTGGCCAACCGTGATCACCCTCTCAAGGACACCTCCGGCGTGCTGTTGGTGGCCAGCGACACGGGGGACCTTCTCCTGCTCGACGGCTCCGGCGAGGTGGCGTGGTCATCCAACTCCCCCAACACCTCCTCAGTGGAGGCGCAGCTTCTGGAGTCTGGCAACCTGGTCGTACACGACCAGAGAAGCAAAACTATCCTGTGGCAGTCGTTCGACCACCCATCGAACACCTTGCTGCCCGGCATGAAGATGGGCAAGAACCTGTGGACTGGCGACGAGTGGTACCTTACGTCGTGGCGGTCGCCGGATGACCCATCTCCGGGGAGCTACCGCCGTGTGCTGGAGTACGCGACTCGGCTGCCGGAGGTCGTCCTCTGGCAACAGGACGCCAAGGCGTATCGCACGGGGCCGTGGAATGGGCGCTGGTTCAACGGCGTCCCGGAGGCCTCGACGTATGCGCACGATTTCCCGCTGGACGTGACGGCCAGCAAGTCAGAGATCACATACGGGTACACCGCCAGGCCAGGCGCGCCACTCTCCCGTGTGGTGGTGACGGACGCCGGCATGGTGAGGCGGCTGGTGTGGGACGCGAGCAGCCTGGCGTGGAAGACCTTCTTCCAGGGGCCAAGAGACGTGTGCGATGCCTACGGAAAGTGCGGGGCATTCGGTCTATGCGACGCCAGCGCAGCGTCGTCGGCGTTCTGCGGCTGCCTGCAGGGGTTCAACCCCGCGTCGCCACCGGCGTGGTACATGAGGGAAGCCTCGGGCGGCTGCCGGCGAAACGTGCCGCTGAACTGCGGCGGCAACGAGACAGCGACGGATGGCTTTGTGCTGGTCCGTGGCGTGAAGCTGCCCGACACTCAGAACGCTTCGGTGGATATGAGCATCTCGATGGAGGAGTGCAGGGATAGGTGCTTCGCCAACTGCTCCTGCCTGGCTTACGCATCCGCTGAGATCCGAGAAGGTGGCGGTGGCAGTGGCTGCATCATTTGGACGGGTGACTTGGTCGATCTTCGTTACGTGGACCGAGGGCAGGATCTGTACCTCAGGCTGGCCGGGCCTGAAATAGGTATGAAAACAATGACAGTCAACCTCATTTTTCAGTACATCAGTTCACTGGCTTTAGGCGATAGCTTTAAGGGTTGACTGCATGATCACACCAACAAGTATTTTCTTCTTCTGTAACAGCTGTGCCAAAGGGCTCGAAGTTTGCTATTGCGACTGTTCTTGCGCCGGTAGCTTCCGCTGTTGCTATAATACTTGTCTTGTTATTTGTCATTTGCTGGAGAAGGAAGCACAGAATCTCACGTAAACGACTAAACGGTACTCTGCCGTAGCTTCTAATCTCTTTGTTTTTCCTAATACACTTGCATAAATCTAACTCGGCTCAAACTGCAGATGGTATTCCACAAAGTTCAGCTATGACAGTTCCCTCGGTTGATCTGCACACTCTAAAGGAGGCTACACTGAATTTCTCCGAGAGCCATGTGATTGGTGAAGGAGGATTTGGCATAGTGTATAAGGTGTGCGCGCATCCATTTGATCCCCGCATCCATTTGATCCCCGCATCCAATTAAAAAGAATTTTTATAGAGATTATAGGCTAATTAAGAGCTTGATAATGGTACACTCACCAGGGCCAATTACCTGACGGGAGAACGATTGCAGTGAAGAGGCTTAGGCAGTGTGCTCTCACAAGGAAAGGCAAATGCGACTTCGCAAGAGAAGTGGAGGTGATGGCCAGGCTCAGGCATGGCAACCTTATTCGCCTCCTTGCCTACTGTGACGAAGGCGAAGAGAGGATACTTGTCTACGTCTACATGCCCAACAAGAGCCTCGATCTCTACATATTTGGTACATATACTTGCACAACTTGTCTTGCCTCTTATCAGAATTTGGAGCAAAATAGATCATTAGGTTCTCCTCTGTTTGTCTTTGGATTTTGGTTTGCCAACAGCAAAAAAATGTTTGCACATTGCAGGTGAACCCAGCCTCCGTGCTACGCTGAGCTGGAGGCAGAGGTTGGATATCATCAACGGCATTGCACAAGGCGTGGCGTACATGCACGAGGGATCGGGCGAGAGCGTCGTCCACAGAGACTTGAAGCTTCAAAACGTGCTGCTAGATGACAATTGGCGGGCCAAGGTTGCGGACTTTGGCACCGCGAAGCTGTTTGTCGCTGAGCGGGTGGACTCTAGCCTCACCATCGTCAACTCACCATAAGCCACTCTACTCTACTCTCCGTTCATATCTGCATGATTTTTTTTGTTTCGTTTGCAAATGTTGGGTGGGCTCAGATGATTTTACTGGTGTGTCATGTCTGTTGCAAAAAAAGTGGATATGCATCGCCAGAGTCATTGCGGGCGGAGATGACGCTCAAATGCGACGTCTATAGCTTCGGAGTCGTGCTGCTGGAAATCCTTAGCGGGCAAAGGAATGGCGAGACGCAGAGGCTCCTTTTACATGTAAGTAGAAACTGCATTGCCTCAATTGTCTACGGTCTTGGCCGTATCTCATGAAAATTATGTTAGGGATTCTCTTGTGTTTTGCAGGCATGGGGATTGTGGGAGCAGGACAGGAAAATGGCGCTCCTTGATCCGACGGTGAATCTCCCTCCCCTCTCCCGGCCTGATTCCGACGTAGGCTCTGAACTCGAGAGGTGCATTCAGATTGGCCTTCTCTGCATCCAGGAATCACCCGACGACAGGCCGGCCATGTCTGATGTTGTCGCAGTGCTAACCACTAAGACCTCACAGATCGCTCGGCCCAACAGGCCCGGAATATACAACCAACGAACAAGGTTTGTGACAGGTCAGGCGGATCTCACTAGGACCACAACGATCGATCTCGAGTAGAAAGATTTGAAATCAGAGTTTAGAAGAGCATGAAATGCCCAAGTGAGCTCATTTTTCGTTTATTTTGTTCCGTTGGCCGCTAGTAGCGTATTCGAAGATGAAGATATGTTCTACCAGAAAGTGTAACTTCCTCTGTTTTATCCTTTACTTGATGTGTTCCTTGTCCATGGTTAAAAAAACGCAAATGGTAAGGAAATGCTGGCATTAAAATGTACGTATACTTGCGATCTCTTCTCACAGTTTGAATTTGGGCTGTTACTAGTGGCACATGCGTGAGTGAATAATCGAGGGGAAACATGCGTTGGTTTTCGATACTAATGACAGACGGTGTGTGTTCATATCTTTGATAGGTAGGATTGTTGTCTCCTGAAATGGGCTATGGTAAGGCAGATCTCGGGATCATCAGTTCATCATCCTAGACCCAGCTGCTGGAGTTCTACGGTTGTCCTGGAAATGGGTCGCTGCAGCTTTTAATCCAGAGCAAATCAGAGTTTTCTGAACAAGGCAGGACTCAATACACTATCAAAATAGCTACTACCTCTCTTCCAATGAACATTTAAAATTGTCTTACATTTAGGAACAGAGGGTGTAGATTGTATACGTAACAGTTGCGGCAAACTTGACACTGAAAAACAACCGTTCAAATTTTAGTGTGATGAAGACGAAAATTATGTAGATTTAGAAGAAGATCGTTTTTCTTTTGACCTAACAAAATTCACATCGTCGGTTCAACCTTTTTCTTTTCATTTTCTTTCGTCTGCCCCTTCAGACTCACTCACACGTGACCTTCCCTTCCAACGCGACCTTAGCGTCACCGCCGCCGCCTCAGTACTTCCCGTCCTCCCGCCTCTCGGGGACGCGCGTCGCCGCCGCCATTGCCGTTCCCCTTCTTCCTCGCCTCCCGGGACATCCTGATCCTGCAGCTACGGACTTCGCCCAGTCCCAGTCTTTGGCCATTAGGATTGGGTCTCCTTCCTTCCTTTGAGGTATGAGCAGCTAGATTCTTTTAGGAATCAACGTACTACTGTACGCTTGTTTTCATCCAGCGCAGCATGAACCACCTCAGATTTTAGCTCATATTTGAGTCCTTTGTAATTCAAATCGATCCCGCTAGGTTGGGGGGTTCACAATTTCTGGGGTACACCATCCAGATCCGCCCCTGCTCCCGGCAAATCCAACTGCCATTCAGATCAACCCCCACCCCCCGCCCTCAGTAACAAGAAAGGAAAGTTGCAGCAACATGAACTGCTTGACCTCTGCGTGCCGCCGCCACACAGCCTCGCGGCGCCCAGATGCCTTGGGCTCCATGCGAGGACTCTTCTCCTGGCACACTGCATCAGCTGTCTGTCGATCGCCGGCGGCACCACACATTCAGAACATTAATCATGTCATCGCTCGTCCTCCTGCACTAAGGCATGTGGTGGCGCGGCCCGCTCGGCACTACTGCACCATCCTGCCTAGACCAGTGACCCACTTCACCCATGGGCACTCTCGGTCTCGGCGGTACTCGTACCCACGGAAGATTATCGTGGCAACGGCGCCTCTCATCATCATCGGCATCGGCGATGCGGTGATCGCTGCCGACCATGGATACCTTGAGACCGTGCCCTGCACCAATCGCACTCACTTTGTTCTCCGCACTCGCCAGGAGGCCGGAGCGCGAGTACGGTGAGTCCGGCTTCGCCCACCTCAAGGAGAGGTGTGCTGCCATTATACTTGACCCACACCACCCGAAAAGCGTCCGTGTCAACAACATCACCACGAAACTTGTCCACGCCATCGACAACCACATCGCCATCAAGAGCCATGACACCGTCATACTCCATCGTGGCAGCGTGGACTCGGCCGTAGAGGTTTTGAGGAGGAAGCTGGGGATTAACGCAAGGCCGGCAACCGGGCATCTCAATGGGCTCAAATGGGAGGTGATTGTCGTGAAAAAAAAGCGTGTTGCTATGTGGAGCTACCCCGCTGGCAAGATCATAGTCCCCACTGGATTGCTCCAATTGTTCAATTCAGAAGATGCTGAAGTTGCCTTTATAATTGCTCATGAGGTAGGTTTATTGGATCAATTGGCTGATGTGTGCCTTTTGGATTTTCTCTTGTCAATTCAAACTAACTATCATTGGCCCTCTTTTATTTTTATAGATTGCCCACATCGTTGCAAGGCACGAGTGTCAGAGAGCATCATCTACAAGTGGCTTCCGAGACCCCTGAGGATGCCCTTCACCCGAAGGTATATTCACTTGTAAATCAACCTTTTTTTCCTTCTACAGTCGAGTGACGGAGCTCCTGCGCTTTTACACATAAAAGAAGGATATGAGCCACTACTGCTCTCCATATGAAACTGGCTGCTTGTTTGTCAGACACAGAAAAAAAGGAGTCAAACTCTAGTTATTATAGTAGAGAATGGACTTTTAGATCCCGGGTGCCTAGGCACCCTCTTATCTGTACCTTCCTGGCATGATTCCACCTACTGAAAAAAGATGGAGATGACCTGTTGTTCTGCTAGACTATACAGGTTGAAGATTCCCCATTAACACCTTGGTGGCCACTCTCTGATGTGAAGGAAGAAGATGAACGCCTGTTATAAAAGCTCTGTTGTGGGTGCGGCATTGGTTGCACCACATGCACGCTGCCTATGACCAGTCCTTTCACCGCATGCACAAAAAAAAAGGACAAACAGCACCTCCCTGACAGTGACAGGTCTACAACAGTGCTGTCAAATCATCTCTCTCTCCATAAAAAAAGGTGCCTAGACCAGCCTTGTTCTGTCTCCTGCAGCGGTCGAGCGACCCTGTTCACACCCTGTAAAACAACTGCCTAATTAACATGCAGATGTAAGTGGCCTGCTGCTGTCTAATCATCAGCACGAATCTTCAAATCGTTGGACGCACAGGATAACAGGGTGTCAGGGCACCCGGGTGCTATGGCACCTTTCCGATTATAGTATAGTGATATCCCCTTTCCCTCCACGACAGTCCTTTCGGAACTAATCCATAAATTCCACAGTTTTCTTCCTTTTTTGCATTATCAATTCAATGTAAGTATGTCATGTTACAAGCTCTTCTGATGATGTTCATGATATGTAGGGCGGAGAGAGAGGCAGATCAGATTGGAATGATGATACTTGCTGCAGCCGGTTTTGATCCTCTCATAGCCCCACTGACCTTTAAGAAGCTAGGAGATAGTAATAGAAGATTCTTCTCTACTCATCCTTCAAATAAGAAAAGATCACAGCTTTTATCTGAACCCAAGATCATGGAGGCAGCCCTAGAGTTATATAGAGTACACAGAGAATCTAATCCCGATACTCAAGGTTCTCTCTAAGTTTGAGGTTTTGGTATTCCCATGTGCTCGACACATAAACATGCTTTTGTTGGATACATAGTGATAACCTGCAATTTTAAGAGTGCATCTCCATCTGTGAATATGTGTGCTTTCTTGGCCTGTCAGTTCCACTTCTTCCAGGGGGTGAATGGGCCTCAATTGGCCATTTCCAAAGAAGAAACGGCTAATCACTTCTTTTAGGATTAAGAAATATAAACAAAAGTTCTTCTCATGTTAATGAATTACTTGTTTGAGTGCGTCTTCTTGACCCCATTTTCCCACTAGTTTATTAATGTTGATTAGTTTTCGTTATTCAGTCATAACTGATTAATCTTGAGGGCTTATTATCTTTACTTGCTTGCAATCTTGAGGTGCTTGTGTACTTTGCGTTTCTGTTGGTAGATAGTACATCCTTATTCTCTACTTGCTGTAGATGTGCTTCGTGTGTAACTGGTCAAGGTAGAGTTACATAGGAAAACATTGATTTGCCACTGGGACACGGTTTGTCATGCATAATATTGCCACTTCTTGTCAGTTCACGGGGCAGAATTCAAATTGATATCTGCACTGGATTTGATTAATCATTTAGAGGCGCATGTATTGGCTGGTGCTTGTTGAGTTCTGAAATTTCTTGGGCAGTAAAGTATTCTCTCCGTCCGAAAATACTTGTCGGTGAAATGGATGTATTTAGACGTATTTTAGTTCTAAATACATCATTTTTTATCCATTTCTCCGACAAGTATTTTCGGATGAAGTATGTCTGATGTGTGACTTCAACATGCCCGTCCTACTAATGTGCAGTTGAACAAAATCAATATACAATTACTAGGAGCTTGGAGAAAATGTGTGATGATGATGAATACACTCCGCTTGGAGTTGTTTTTTGAAACGAAAAACTAACTTTGTGGTAGGTGACAGCGAAAAAAGGGTAGTTCTATGGAAACCTTACCTTAGACCGGTAGTTTTATGTTATATACTCCATAGTTTTGAGTTGAAGACGCATTTCTGCATTTGTTGTTTGTGTCTTATATAAGTGATGGTCTCACATAAAATTAATAGTGTATTTTTTTTATATATTTCTATTAGGTCCTACACAAATGAATAAAAAGTATACTTCTTTATTTATGTGTCTCGGAAATATTGCTAGTCCCACATGTAGATAGGGATGCATTTGTTTACCAATGAAGGTTGTTGATCTCATACGTGAATTTACCATCAATTCTAACCTTTATAAGTAGGATAAATGAAATGATTTGTCAATCTTTTATAGGCTGGACTCGGTCCACCGAAGCCCATTCTCTGCGGCTCAGCCCGCTTCTTCCCCAACTTCCTCTCCGCTCGCACGCACGCACGGCCGGACAACGGCACAACCCCACGGTAACGACACACTCCATCAGTGCCCACTCGCCGGCGGTGTCAGCAGATATGAACGCCGCCCACCGCCGAACAAATCCATGTGTTACTGCCCTAGTTTCTCGCGCGACTTCGCTTCGCGACGGGAGGGGATATTAACGGAGGGGTTGGCCACGGCGGCCAATGGCGGCGGCGACGGGCCACCCGCGACCTGCGCGTGGCCGGCCCCACCATCGCCATCTTCATCGACGCGCAAGAGGATCTGGCCCTCCAGTGACGGCACGGCGCCGTCGACTGGATCTGCGGGCGGCGGCGACCCCCGATTCCCCAGCCCCCACGGCAACCAGCTGGCCATTCCCGCTTCCCGGGCCATCGCGTTGGCAGTTTGGCACCTCACCAGCGTGCCTCAGCCCTCAGGCGGGAGTCGTCCCAGCAGCACGGACGTTGGTCCAACCCTCGGATGCACCTTTGGGTTCACAAGTTAGAATCCGCCGAGATTCCACCCAAGTCCAAGATTCCACCGCCGGGAACGCGGTATGTCATATTTTATCTCCTCCATCAGACCATCACTCAAGTCAAAACCTGAAAAGTCAAGCATTGTCATCATGTCGTGGGTGGGCAGGCAGATGAAATTGCATCGAAAGTCATGGGTTTGACGGGCATAATCATGTAGAGAAATGCAGATAGTAACAGCTACTCATGCAAATAATACTGGCTGACACTAACGCGAAAGCTGCGGGGCATGTATTGTATTGCAGGCTTGCCACTTCTTGGAAGATTAACTGCCATATTATATGGGGATAAGTATATTTTTTGTCCTTCAACTATTTCGAAAGTCTACAAATGATCCCTCAATTTTAAAACCAGCAAATGCTAGTCCCTCAACTTTCAAAACCGGATAAGTTTAGTCCTTCGGACCATTTAGGGTGGTTTGGTGCTGATGTGAACATGGTTTTAACTAAAACTAAACATGTCATGCAAGTTTGACCGCCATGTCACACAGGTTTGACCGCCACATTAGTATCCACAAACTCACCGTGGCCACTGTCATCGAGCCACTCCTCCTGTAGCATGTAGGAACTCGTGACAACGTACGGGTGCCGGCCAGAGGGCGTTGTGCTGCAGCAGCAGCACCTCCTCGGCAGCTCGTCAGGAGGCGCCAGCCGGCTGGGCTCAGGCGTGCTCTACGAGATTGCATATGGGTATTTACACGCGCCGAAGCTGGCTTGGGTTCCACCGGAAGACAATACACACGTACAGTAGAGCTGCTGGACCGATTCACAGGAGACTAGCTAGCTACCTTACTAGATGGATTTTCGCCGGATTGGAAAACGCCTTGACTCTCACCGGGAGAGGAGCTCGTGCCTCCGCCACGTACAACCGGGGCTTGAGAAGCACCTCGCCATGTTCTTAAGGCCCCGCTTGGTTCGTCGTTTTGGAGCGATTTACACCGGTAAAATATGCAAGTGTAAAACAAAACGAGCCGTATTGAGTTATGCGGTTGGTTCGTCGGTTTTGGGTGGTATTTTTTACACCGGTTTTGTCAAATACACTTGTATTACACCGGTTTTGGATACAGACCTGGGCCCGACGTTTTCTGCCTCCGCATTCTCTCTCTCTCTCTCCAAATCGTGGAGGTGGGCACGCGCCGCCGGAGCAAGAAAGGGGTGAGGCACCAGCGGCAAAGGCTGCGACGGGGCCAGGTGTCGCCGCCGGCGCCCGTGCCAGTGACCGTGACCGTGAAAGAGACGAGGGGCGCTGTCGACCGCGACCACGCCGGGAGAAGCTGCCGCGGAGACATCCGGAGCTTCTCGGAGAGTAGCCGGCCGAGGACCCAGTCCCGCTAGCGATTGAGCGGGCTGCCGGCAGAGGCGGCGAGCGACGGACCGCCGGAACGCCCACCTCGATGAACACGGAGGAGATGGGTTGGATCTTGCCGGATAAACTGGAGAGCCGTGCCCTCCAACGAGGACATCGCCATGGCCTGGAGCAGCTGGACGGTGCAGTTCCTATCGAGGCAGAGCATGATGACCGGGCTGTGGCAACGCGATAGATCGCGCATGGCGAGGTGGTGAGGTTGCCGAGCACCAGGAGCGCCCACGGCGACCGGGGACAGATTGATGGCCGGCGGCCCGGCGGTTGAGGCAGAGGAGTGAGACGATGACCAGGAGGGGGATGAGCAGCCGGTAGAGCGGTAACTTGGTCGCACGGGCCCTGGCTTTGTCGATGGCGTTGGAGGTTGGACGTGATGATGCTTGTGTGCTTGAATACGGTGGCATTACAACCTGGGAGCCAAGCGCATGTTACAACCGGAAATTATTTACACCAGGAATTTGTTGGAGGTGGGTAATATACAGGTGTAAAATGTTACCGGGGTAGCAAAAATACAGCATTCCAATCGGGGCCTAAGCAACCTCGATCGACAGTGTGCACGGAGACGAGTATCGGAGTCGAGCCTGGACGTGGATTCATCCGCATCAGCCGGTAGGGCCGTGCACAAGGTCGCCCATGGACATCCTTCGCTCGGCCCAGGACGCACTGATGACCCTCGAGTGGTGACGGCGGCTGCTGCGCAAAACCGCTCATCAGAGGCACCAGAACGTTGGTCGGGCTGCTGGGCATGATCTCGGTGTCGAAGAAGGGCACGCCGTAGACCTGCTGTGCGTCCCTTGACACCACCGTCCGAAAATATAACACGCGCATGACATGTGTTTGATAAAATGCCAAGAAAAACCATGCCACGTCATCAACAAAACCACACAAAGCGGTATGAGGGACTAAACATATCCGGTTTGAGAAGTTGAGGGACTAGGTTTGCTGGTTTCGGACTTGAAGAACCATTTCTATACTTCGGAGAAAATTAAGGGATGAAATATACTTATCCCTATTATATGTAACTAAATGTTGTTGTCTCTGATCGATGGAGGACCAGAATTCAAACCTCAGTAGGTAAGCTGGTCAGCACTTTGTAGAACAGTGCTGGAGGATGCACCACCTATAAGGCTCTAACCATTCTTCTTCACCAGGAGCAAGAAGGGTCGCTGACTATGGTGTTAATCTCCAGCCTTCTTCTATGCTCGTTCTTGGCCCTTTCTCCCATAGCCTTTGCTGCTGATGTTACTGACACGCTCGGCAAGGGCCAGAATGTCACTGATGGCGAGACACTCGTCTCAGCCGATGGGTCATTCACCCTGGGCATCTTCTCCCCTGGGGTGGCTGCCGAGAGATATCTTGGTATATGGTTCACCATGTCCGAGGATGTCGTCAGTTGGGTAACCAACTCTGACCGTCCTCTCACTGACGCTTTCGGGGTGTTGGTGATCAGTGGCACCGGAAGCCTTCTCCTGCTGGATAGCTCCGGTCAAGTCGTGTGGTCTTCAAACACGACGGGCACCGGCTTCATGACAGCGCAATTGCTCAATTCGGGCAATCTGGTCTTGAGCGACGGAAGCGGAGGCGCCGCCATGTGGCAGTCGTTCGACCACCTGTCGAACACGCAGCTTCCCGGCATGAAGATCGGCAAGAACCTGTGGACCGGTGCAGAGTGGCGACTTACGTCGTGGCATTCGCCGAACGACCCTTCCCCAGGTAACTTCCACTACACGACCAATTTGGAAGGCGTGCCGCAAAACGTTCTCTTGGATGGTGATAAAGTGATATATCGCACCGGACCATGGAATGGCCTATGGTTCAGCGGTGTCACGGAGATGGCCACATATTCTGACTTTTTCGCCTACCAGTTGACAAATACCCCAAGCGAGGTAACCACTAACCTACGGTTATGTCGCCAAGCCTGGAGCACCCTTGTCACATCTACTGCTCACCCACGACGGAGTATTCCGGCGCCTAGTGTGGGAGCCGAGCAGCCGGGCATGGAAGGTCTTCTTCCAAGGGCCGAGGGACATCTGCGACGACTACGGGAAGTGCGGGGCATTTGGTATGTGCAATGCCAATGCGCCGTCGACATCATTCTGCAACTGCATCAAGGGGTTCAGCCCGACATCTCCGGTGCAGTGGAAGATGAGGGACACCTCCAACGGATGCCACCGAAACGTCGTGTTGGACTGTGGCAATGGAGCTTCCACCACAGATGGTTTCGTGGTGATGCACGGAGTGAAGCTTCCTGATACACGCAATGCGTCAGTGGATGCAAGCATCACGTTGGAAGAATGTAGGGCGAAGTGCCTGGTAAACTGTTCATGCCTAGGCTATGCAGCATTGGATATCCGGGGAGGAGGCGTTGGAACTGGGTGCATCATCTGGAAAGATGACCTCATGGATCTGCGGTATGTAGATGGAGGACAAACCCTCTATCTAAGATCTGCCAAGTCTGAATTAGGTGCGTCCAGTTCTCCTTAAAGACTTGGTGTGAGCCCACTTTTACTTTCATAGGCCCATGAAATTTACGGTGACTTCTTTACTCAAGCCTGGATGTTTATTAAAACCAGACGGTAAGATAGTGCACAATCTGGGTATCTTTTAAATTCATTTTAAACTTCATGACTAGTGATAATCTCCATCTGCAGAATTAAGATTGATGATGGTAGAGTAATTATATTTTTGTGGTAGTCTGTTGGCAATCTAGATGGTAATCTTCCTTTTGTATTTGCATCTGTCAAATTTCTTGAATTTAATGATAAACTAAGTTAGCAATACCACGAGTCCACGACTAGCAAGATAAAGAGAATCTAAACTTATTCTACAGAGGGAATACAAGTGGGTGCTCTCCGTTGCTTATGTCTATTGATAAACCGATACCGTGCACGATCATGCTTTGCTATGCTGCTGTTTTGCCATCTGCTGAACTTGCCCTAACCGTGCATCTGAAATATGTTTTAAAACTGTAACAGCTGAGGTGCGGTACCGAGCATTTCCAACTGGGCTTATTATTGGTGCATCGATAGCCTCCCTTGCCGTGGTTCTCTTTTCTCTTTGGTTGTTCGCTGTTGTGAGGAGACGACGACGGGAATCAAGAATATCAGGTAACAACATGACCATGCACACTGATTGCTTTCACATCCCTTTCTTGCAATGATAAGGAGAATGCTGTAAACATTCTGATAAGCCTGATTGTTTTTCCAGTAGACAATGCCCAGGGAGGTGCAAATGGTGCTGGTGCTGATATTCGCTCCAATCCTGCTTCGACTGTCCAGTCCGTCTGTGCAGTTGGTCTTCCTACTATAACGGAGGCTACAGGAAATTTCTCTGAAGAAAATATCATCGGTGAGGGCGAATATAGTGTCGTCTATAAGGTATTATTTATTTCTTGTACATATCAACTGACATTTGTCACAGATTGACTACACAGTACACACAGAGTAATGAAATCAGACTTCCTAACCACACCCTATAGTAGTTGATTGTACAAGACATATATCTACTGAATCTACATCGTAACATGGTACTGTATTATCACCAGGGGCAGCTACACGATGATACAATAGTTGCTGTGAAGAGGCTGAAACACTATCGTCTTACTAATAAAGGCAGGGAACATTTCTCAAGGGAAGTGGAAATGATGTCAAAGCTCATGCATGCCAATCTTGCTAAGCTCCTCTGGTATTGCCAGGAAGGAGACGAGTGGATATTAGTCTATGAGTGGATGGAGCGCCAGAGTTTGAATCTCTACATTTTTGGTACTACTAGTTCCAATGCATGACATGTTAATCTATCATTATGTACAGATGTAACCCACAACTATTCCGATCTGTTTTTGGCCTCACACACCTATTTGGAAATGCAGGGGAAGAAAACGGATTCCGTTCCTCACTGAATTGGTCGCAAAGACTGGGAGTAATTCATGGGATTGCCGTAGGCGTTAAATTTCTTCACGCAGAAGGATTCATTCACAGGGATCTAAAACCTGGCAATATACTTGTCAGTGACACGTGGCATCCCAAGATAGCGGACTTTGCCACCACGAAGCTGTTTATCGATGAGCAGACAAATCCGACACTAGTACTGACGCCGTATGATTGAAATATCCAACTCTTATAGTGTTACATATTCAAGTTAGACTACTTGGACATGAAGAATGTATGATTGTTCCTTTTCCCTGTTTCTCCATGTCCAAGAGACCTGAATTAACCCCATGTTTTGTGTTAAATGAAGGGGATATGTCGCTCCGGAGTATTCATCGGAAGGGGCCCTGACGTACAAGTGTGATGTATATAGTTTTGAAGTCCTGTTGTTGGAGATAGTCAGTGGAAAAAGGAGAACAAGCATTCAAACTTTCCTTCTTCATGTAAGTCTGCTCATGACAAAACATACTCCTCCCTTATGCATCCTCTTAATTTCTTCCCACTGAAATGGTGGCACTAAGTATGACGTAATCTTTGTTCAGCGTGCTACACAATATCCCAACACAAGTTAACCATCCACACATAGCCCTATCGAAAGACGAGTGCTATTCTGTATAACTGAGTTCTTTTTCTTTTTCTTTTTGCGGGCCTGGGAATTGTGGAATCAACAAAAGATCAGGGAGCTTATTGATCCGCAAGTGGGTGAACCTAGAGGTGAGGTCTTATCAGGGCTAGCCAGATGCATCCAGATTGGCCTTCTCTGCGTGCAGCATTTTCCTGAGCACAGGCCTTCAATGTCTGAAGTTGTGACAATGCTAACCGACACCGGCTCACGGCTCCCTACGCCATGGAAACCCACACCAAACAGCGGAGCAGTACCCGGCACACAACCCGGACAGAGCAGGACCTTCTTGCAGTGGCTATTCCACTCGTGTGGTCGTGACTTCGCGAGCCCACGCATGGTAGCTATGGTGTACTGCTTCGGTCTATCAGGGCGAGGCAGTGGCAGTGAAAGCGAAATAAGCCTAAAATTGAGTGAATTGCAAGAAACCACCACATTTGGGGCTTATCTTGTAGAAAACAACATAGTCGCTAATCATTTGCAAAAGCCACCGCGGATTCAATAACAGTTTTGCAGATTGCACTGAACATGTAATTCCGCGCGGTTGAGGGCGTTTCTGACATGTGGGGCCCAATATGCGTGACGTGGCGTAACGGACGCGCTGACGGCGCCGTTTGAGCATACATCTTGTCGAGCCGGACCGACCAACCGACGGCGCCCGACCAGACCAGATCTGCTCCGTCCTCTCCCTCCAGCTCCAATCCATGGCGACGACGAAACCTAGCGGCGTGGACGGCGGCGGGGGAGTTGCTGCCGGTGGGGATGCTCCGGGCGGCGGTACTGGAGATCCGCCGGAGTTCTGCGGGAGCTCCAATCCGTCGAGCGCGCTGCCTCTTTCCCAACCGCCGTCGCCGCCGAAGTCGTTGGAATACGCGGCGGCTACTGCGTTCGCCCAGGCGGTTAAGGGCAATCCGACGGGCAGCCACCATTTTGCCTCCTCCTTCGGCGGTGTGGAGTAAGTCATCCTCGTCCTCCTTTGTCATTTCCCCGATTGGTATTCTAGGGTTAGGGTTGTAGTGTTAGGGTTCTATGGTTGGTGTTCTTGGGTAGTTGTAGTACGGCTAAGGTTGTAGTGTTAGGGTTCTAGCATTAGGGTTAGTGTTAGCTGTTAACTGAATTTTCAGTAAACTGTTAACTGTGTACTAAATTTATTGAACACTGTATATTGTTAACTGAATTTTTTGAAGACTGTTAAGTGGATTTTAACACTGTTAACTGAATTTCTGTTGCCAACAATTTTAACTCTATTAACTGAATATTGTGAACACTGTTAACTGTTAACTGAATTTATTGATAATTGTATGTTGTTAACTGATTTTGTTTACGCTGTTAACTGGATTTTAACACTCTAAACTGAATTTCTGTTGCCACCAATGAGACCTCTTAACAATAATTGTGAACACTGTTAAATGCATTTTATCTGAATTTGTAGCTTGGATGATGAAGAATGGGAAGTGAGGTTCCATTTCCTAGACAGAGATAACTTGGAAAGAACAATCTGTTTATCAGACATAACCTTCTGGAATCTCATTGCCCTAATAGAGGTAGAAGGCTATAGTTCAAGGGATTTTATGTATTATGTTAGAGATCCAGGAGTTGGTGTGTCAGGAATGGAAGAATTAACTGATGATGACAAGGTGGAAGAAATGTTGGATGACATAGCTAGTAAAGGAAAGAATGTTGTTAACATTACAGTTATGAGAAGTGATGCACCTAGACCAGTTGATTTGAACATTGGTCATGCTTATGAAGAGCAGGTTCCTTTGTCAGAAATAGGTGTACCAGTTGTCTATGAGGTAGACAATTCAGGAGTTCTTTTCCCCAGTCCAGTGAAACCCCAACCACAGCCAGTCTAAGTAATGAACACACAGGAGATCTCTTGTTTGTTGAAGCAAAAGGGCCCAAGTGAACCTGAGTTTGCTTTGGACAATGGTAATGAGAGGCATGAGTATTTCATGGAGACAGACCAAGAGCAAGAGCACATTGAGCAGATGATGGAGCAGAAAAGAAATGAAGAAATTCAGAGGTACAGAAGTAATATGATACAAAGAGAGAAGTACAAGGCAGCAAAAAGAAAACTCCCACATCTGCTTGCTGAGGAGTTCACTGATAGTGAAAGTGAGGATGAAGATCTTGAAGATGAGGACATATTGGCTAGGTTGGAGGCAATGAAGAGGCATAGGGATGATCCACTACATCACTTTGAAGGAGACACTGATGTAGAAGAGCTATATGGACCAGACGATGAGGAGGAGAATGAAGGAAGAGATGAAGAGGAAGAACAAGAGGAGCCACTAGATGAGGGCTTGAGAGGAGGAAGCAGTGTAGGAGGAAGCAGTTTAGGAGGTAGCAGCAGCACAGGAGGAAGTAAGAGGAGGGGGAAGGGGCCAACAACAAGATCCCATGCAAGTTTGGATCAAATCATAGAGCAAGACTGGGCACCTTCATCTGATGAGGAGAGCAACCCAGGTGACTTAAGTCAGGAAGAGAATGATTGTGCTCAGCTTCCACCATTTAAGCTACCAAATGTAGGAAGAGCAGGGCCAAAAAGAATAAAGTTAGGGTTTGGTATGATGAGGAGAGGGAAAACCCACAAGAACAATTTGTCAAGCAAATTTGTTTCCTAGATGTCCAGCAGTTCAGGAGGGCACTCCTAACATTTCACATCTCACAAAACAGGAACTACTCATTTCATAGGAATTGCTCAGATGGAGTTATTGTAGTTTGCAGTACACATGACTGTCCTTTTTTCATTGCTGCTTCCAAAATTGCACATGAGAAGACATTTTGCATGAAGAAAATGAACTTGTACCACAACTGTCCTGCTGTTGGAGAGAGCATCAAAGTCACTGTAAGATGGTTGGCACATGAGTGTGAGCAACAGTTAAGGTCTGGCATAAACACACCAATCCAGGTAATAATTGATAATTTGAAGAAAAAACATGGAATTGAAGTGTCCATTCACATGGCCTACAGGGCAAGGAAAGCAGCTAAGGAAGTTGTCCAAGGAGATCAGAGGGCACAATACACTAGGATAAGGGATTACCTCCAAGCTGTGCTGGATACCAATCCTGAAAGTAGATGCATTGTGACAACAAAGCATTTAAAGCTTCATCCTAGCAAAAACCCTAGATTTAATGGCTTGTTCATGTGCCTCAATGCTTGCAAAGAGGGCTTTCTAAATGGTTGCAAACCCTTCATAGGTACTTGCATAATTATTTTCCCAACATATTTGCCATTGCTTTTGTTTATGTTTGGTGCTAATGTGTTATGTTTGGTTGTAGGTGTTGATGGTTGCTTTGTTAAGTTGACAACAGGGCAACAAATATTGGCTGCAACTGGAAGAGATGATAATAACATCTTTCCCATTGCATTTGCTATTGTTGACAAGGAGGACACTGCCAGCTGGTCTAACCCAGCTCAAGTATGCTCTTGGTGGTGAGTCAGGGAAGTATGTCAAGTACACTATCATATCTGATAGACAAAAGGTACCTCATACATCATAATTCTTATTTTTACTGAAGTTTTACCATGCTTAGTACTGTCAAAAAGCATGTTGTTATACTATATTTTGAACACTAGTTATTTAAACAGGGCCTTCTTAAAGCCATAAACAATGTCTTCCCAAATTGCCCTCAAAGATACTGCCTTAGACATATTTATCAGAACTTTCAAACAGCTGGCTTTAGAGGCTAGTTATTCATATCTGAGCATGGTTTTGAACAAGCAATGGAAGGCATGAAAAGAGTGTGAGGCAGCTTGGAAATGGCTTAGAAAGATACCCAAGCATACATGGGCTAGACATGCCATGGACAAGAATTGTAAAACTGATTTGGTTGTTAACAATATTAGTGAAGTGTTCAACAAAATGATACTTGATGTGAGAGGGAAACCAATTAAAACCATGGTTGATGGCATCAGAACAAAATTGCTAGTTAAGTTCAATGCCAATAGGACCAAGACTGAGACAGCCAAGTGGCAGATATGCCCAACATATGCTGAGAAGTTAGAAGAAGAAAACACCATGCTAGATATTGTCAGTCAATCAAAGCAGGACCTGATCTATACCAGGTTAGCAGTGGAGAAAGCACATATGCAGTAAATCTGCAAGTGCACACATGTGAGTGTAGCAAATGGGACATGACTGGTGTTCCATGCAAGCATGGTGTTTCTGCAATTAACAAGGCAAAACTTCATCCAGAAGATTTTGTTAGTGATTTCTTCAAGAAACCAATGTACCAAGCAGCCTACAATCCAATTGTGTATCCTGTGCCTGGGCCTGATCTATGGCCAAATACTGGGACCGCTGACATAGAGCCACCAGTTTTCAGAGACAAGCCAGGAAAGAAGCAGACTAAGAAGAGAAAGAATCAGTTTGAGAAGCCAGCTCCCAAAGATACTTGAAGGATGGCAACAATAACCTGCAGCAATTGCAACTTGACAAGGCATAGGTACACTAGCTGCCACAAAAATCTAAAGCCAGCCCTAGCAATGAGAAGGAACCAACACCAGGTTAAATCTTGTTTATATATGTTGTCACTGCAGGTTAAATCTTGTGTATATCTCTACTATTAAAGCAGAATCGAACGACGATCTGCTCACCTCCCCTCGTACGATAATAACAAAAAGAAAAAATCTGCCAAAAACCTCGCGCACCAAACCGACGCAAAATCAGGGAAAAACCCACTTCCTCCACCTTCTCCCCGACCCAATCTCCATCTCTCTCCCAGTCCCTAACTACCCACCCAGCGGCTGCCCCTCTCTCCGCCGAGAAAAATCGCCGGATCCCCGCCCCAAGCCCCCAAAACTCCTGCCACGGTTGGGGTCTCCGGTGTAGGAGGATCCACAGCCCGCGGTGGGTCTTCTCCCCTGCACCCCGAGCTCCGATGGCCTCAATCTGGGAGCCGAGTGGAGGCGCGGTGGTGCCAAGCATGGCGATTCTGATCCTGATAGCGTCCTGGCCACGGTCGCCGACGGCACGCCCTCACAAGAGTCCCGCACGGGAGCCATAGGAGAGGGTGGCACACTGGCTGCACCGATGAGTTCGCAACCATCATGCACGTCGACATTAGCTGCGGCACGTACGAGCCCTGCATCATCGGCGAGATCGGCCTAGGTTACTACACCGGCGACCTCTGTGGTACATGCGATGATGCCAGCAGATCCACAAGATTAGATGCGTGCACTTGTAAGGCTGTTCGTAACTCCCATCTTCTGCTTTCGCTCTATTTCTACCGCGATCTGCACATGTACATCGTTGACTGGTGCACCACTCTGTATCTCGGTTGCAGGCTGGTGATTATAGCCATCTTGGACGCCTTCTTCGTGGACCCCGGCTTGCTCAAGGTGATGATTGCTTGTCCGACTTACTCTGTCTGTGGCATAGGATGCACACTAAGTGTTTGCTCATTTGTTTGTGTTACCTTGTAGGTTCCCTGCCTGTCGAATTTTTTTCTCTGCCGAGAAGTGCATATTGTTGATTGGTCCGGCTTACAAAGAGGAGTACCAGCTTCCCGAGTCTCTTACAGAGGCACTCTAAGTCTCTCGTACTAGCATTTGTTGCTCTGTTAAGTTCGTTAGCTTGAGAATGCACTGTGCATATATAAATACTTGTCTCTGTAACTATAGCTCCATCTATCAGGTGATTCTTTGACTTGAGTTAACACCTGCTGTTTTTCTGAATGTTATCTGAATCTAGGAAATTACCTGATTGTTCAATTCATGTATATGATTTTTGGTTATCAGTGATGTGATCCTACTTTTTTTTTCGTGTGTGTGTGTGTGTGTGCGCGCGTGCATGCGCGCGGGCGTGCGTGTGCGTGCGCGTGTGCGTGTGCGCGCACGCGTGTTCTGTGGACAATTAGAGAGGACAGACTGTTGCACATTAGTTTGATTATCATAGGTTGCACATATACAAGTTTGCTTAGAGCTTTTATACTACTCAAATGTCTTTTAGATTCCTGTGCATATTCATGAATGATTTCTTATTTTCAATTTAGTCCCGATAGATTGAATACAAGAAGCATGCTCATCGACAATTTCATTTATGTCTATTGCCATTGCGATACAAGGTTAGGTGTGTAATATGTTCAGATATGCGTTGTGAGTTGTGATATAAATTTTTATAGTACATTTCCATAGATAATTGCTTACAGTGTATAATTCAAAATTAAGCCTCATACCTCGTTATTTATTTTTAGTTTGGATCTTGCGTAGTAAAGTAACCTGTTTTAAGAAAATTCACACCTGGAAGTATTGTACCAGATTAAGCTTATTTTTCCTTTTCTCCATGATGCTACAGATGGTCAAAGCATGACTATATTAGTACATCAGCCGTGAGGATCTTCAGGTTTGCTCTAGAATTAGACCTTGTAGTTATTCTAAACTGATATATACTGGCATGCATGTATGCGGAATTAAAAATCTTAGCTTCAATTGCTTCTGATGCATAATACTGTCTTCCAATTCTATAATATTTATTTCCTATGCCGATACTATTAACCTGTTCCTTGGTTTATATCTTCTCTAACTGGTTCATTATGTATGTCGTAACTTCATCAGAGTATACGTTAACAAATAGAGATGTATACTCCTAATGCCTTTTCTTACAATTGTATATGGGTGATTGTGATGCACATATTTCTAGCAGCAGCAGTGCTACCTGCTATTGTGAGTCTGTACGAAGGCTGGTGTGACCGTCTTGGAGGTGATGTCGTTTTGGGGAAGCTTGTATTGGATATCTATGCTTTGGACGGGGTGAACAAAACCATGTATAAAGAGTACAACGTTTGAGATTCTAGCATGGAAAAAGGATATGTTGACTCAACTTAACCAATCTGGTGCTACATTTAGACTTGAACAGATTAGGTTTATTCATGGTTCAAATGAAAGATAGTGTTTATTTACTATCTAAAGACAAATGCAAAATCAGATATGCACCAGTGTTCATATCTGATTTTAATTTGGAATATGAGAAAACTATGCAGAAGATGACACAATACCTTTTCTTTAGAAAGGAATGGATTGATTTTGTATTAGAAGGGTGTGGTGTCCCCAAAAAACTGAAGGTTTTGGTTGCCGAAGTGACATAGAACACACTTTGCCCAAATCGTCGTGGTTGGCAAAGTGACATTGGACGCACTTATCCCAAATCTCCAAATAGAACAATACATTGCGTAGCGAAGTTTATTTTTCTGTCATGATTAACTAAAATTATAAACTAATATATAGCATCCCACAAATGATAACATGTCATCAGCTTTCACAGCTTTTGCAAAGACAAGACTTTGACTTAATAGCATCAAGAGCAGAAGAATACATAAATATTTGGCCTCTTAACCAGACAACTAACCTACATAGCCATGCTCTTCATGCGTCCACAGTTGGTTTTGCCACTCGACTTAGGGAGAGATCATTCATACTCTAATGTTTTGGCCATCACATCTAGGAGATATCACTCATGCGTGAACCAAGGCGAATAGGACAGGAAATACATTAGGACTAAAAAACATAGAAAAGGCTAGGAAGAAATTAATAATAATTACATAAAAGAAGCTAGGGGGAATAATTAGAGGTGAAACAAGGTCTTTTAAGAGATGAAGCATGTCCCCCGTGATTATGCAGAGCCGCTTAATGCGTCATGTTTTGTTTCCACGATCTGTAAATCTGGAGCCAAGGGTAATGAAGCAAAAGAGAGAGAGCATGTAATGGTGTTATGTTGGTGGAGCCAAGGGTATTACTGCAGGGAAAATGTCATGTGCCCCCATAGAACATATGCTCCCATTATATGAGAGCACTTGGAACGTTGGATGTCAGATCCAACGATGTGGAGAAAATTGCACAAAACCCCCTCAAATAGTCATTGTATTGCATTGAGGTCCACATCCTTCGAAGCTAACCGTTGGATCTCACATCCAACTCTCCATCTGCTCCCGTTCATGTAGGCTACAGGAGCACCTGATACTTTCCCTATTCCTGCAGGGACAAGCATGGAAAACACGACACGTGACAAAGAGGAAACATTAACTCAGTGATTGGGTCACAAGGGAGAAGATACAAAGAAGTTGGTGATTAAGTTGCGGTGGCAAATTTCATGTTGACAACTAATCTATTTCATAATTGGGTCGTTGTTGAACACTGATGACAGGCGTGACATGATGGTGCAACTATAAAACACGCACATGATCGTCTAGGAAAACCTAGACATGGGCGGGAAACCATGCAAGAGCAAGGTTGCAACAATTTACATGGCGCGAGGATTCCAGGGGACCGAAAAATATGGCTCCGCAGTGGACGCTGCTAGACATGATCGGGCAGGTGGGCACTACAGAGAGGGCTAAAGAGGGAAAAATAAATGGGAGCTCACCATGCCCACAAGATTAGCAATGACATGAGAGCATGGAGACAAGACATCCATCTTTAGCAGTGGAAGCAGTGAAGACATGCTCCAAGACGATATCTATCCCAACAAAGTCATAAGCTACATATGGCATACACATTGTAAATTTTAATAATATTTGAAATCAATGTCTCTATGTCTATGTTCGTTGGCCCGTGGCAACGCGCGGGCATTTAACTAGTTTAATACTATGTTCTAATCTGTCTATATGTTGTCACTGCAGGAAAACAGGAGAGTATGCACCAATGGCAACTCCATCTGCTCCACCAGCAGCAAGGGCAAGAGCTCCTGCTGCAACCAGTGCAACACCAAGGACAGCTCCACCAGCAGCAAGGGAAAGAGCTCCAGCTGCAGCTAGGACTGCAACTAGGGCTGTACCTAGGACAGCTCCTTCTGCTCCTGCTCCAACAAGGCCAAGTTCATCTTCTGCTGGTGCTGATAGGCCTAGTTCATCTTCTGCTACTGCTGCTAGGTCAAGGGCAAAGAAAACATTCATACCACCAAGACTGTCACGTACTGGAAGAGTGAGAAAGCCATCATATAAGATGTCTGAATGGTTCAATTGTTCTCAAGGCAGCAAGAAGTGATGTAATGTTGAAACATGTTTAATTCAGCCTTTTTGGCTAGTTTGTGATGAAGAATATTAAGAATTTCATGTTGAAACCAGTTAGTTCAAGTCCAAGTGGTGGACTATGTAATGTACCTAATGGTTGTGATGCACTATGATACTCTGGTTATGATGGTGCGATGATGAACTTATTAGTTATGATGTTTTGCAAGAAGTTTTCATTCTGTTGTTGTGATGATGAGCATAGTTTCATTGTTGATATGATGATGATCTTAGTTTTCCTGTTGTCGATATGATGTGTTATGATGTGTTGCAAGAAGTTGGGTGCCTCGGCGTCGGCGTCGACAAAACCCAAAATGTCTCCACTTGGGTATTCAGGGTGCCTCGTCGTCGACAAAACCTAAAATGTCTTCACTTGGGCATTTAGGGTGACTCGGAGTCGAAAAAACCAAAATGTCTCCACTTGGGCATTTAGGGTGCCTCGGCATCGACAAAACCCAAAATGTCTCCACTTGGCCATTTAGGGTGCCTCGGCATCAA
>NC_041382.1:724740943-724757545 GCF_002162155.2 Triticum dicoccoides | reverse complement strand
GTCGACAAAACCTAAAATGTCTCCACTTGGGCATTTAGGGTGCCTCGAAGTCGAAAAAAACCTAAAATGTCTCCACTTGGGCATTTAGGGTGCCTCGGCGTCGACAAAACCCAAAATGTCTCCACTTGGGCATTTAGGGTTCCTCGGCGTCGACAAAACCTAAAATGTCTCCACTTGGGCATTTAGGGTGCCTCGGAGTCGAAAAAACCCTAAGAAGTTACTGACATATTAATTTTTTAAATCCAAAAAAATTGCACAAAAATAAAAACCCTAAGAAGTTACTGACATATTAATTTTGTAAATCCAAAAAAATTGCACAAAAAATAGTTTGGCCTGGGGATCGAACCCAGGACCAGTTGGTAGTAACCAGGGGTTCAATACCAATAGGATAGTGCTAGTGATGTTGTTTTAGTAGCATCCGCAATTTTACTTATATTTAGTTAGTCACGCACTGTGTTGAGAGTGCGTTGAGGCCGCCAGCGTGGTGAGCGTCTGTTTAGTATAACTAATCGTTTCGGTTTCTGCCTTTAATACATGTCCACCTACCTCTCTCTTCGATCACTCTCCCACTCGCCGCCTGCACCGCCCACTCCTCTTCCCCCTCTCTCCCGTCGAAACCACCGCCGACAACCACCCCCACCGCCATCGCCATGGACTGGCAGCTGGCCATCGAAGAGCTCGCCGGCAACAACCACGAGCTGCGCGCGCAGTACAGGGAGATCGCGCGCTGGTTCCCCAGCACGGCGATGCTGAGGAACCATGCCCGCGGCCTGGTGAAGGTGATGACACCTGCCGAAAGGCAGCGTGCATTCCCTGTCGGCCGCACCGTCCCGCCGGCGACCATTCTCTTGTGGGCGATGCGCGAGGTGCAGCGCTCCCCCGACCCCAGGCAACGCGCTCGTTGGTGGATGTACCGCTCATCCACCACGCCGCCGACCGCCGCAGATGACATCACCGACGCCATCCTCGCTCTCCCAGCCCCCATCAACAACGCCTACTAGGAGAGGCGCAATCCATGGGTGCTCGGGCCAAACGACGACTCCGACGCCGAGTCTGAGTCCTCTGATGACTACGACTCTGACGAATCTGACGGCTACTCCTCTGACGATGAGGTGGACGAGGTTGTCGTACTCTCCTCCGACTCCTCCTCCGACGAGCCTGATGTGCAGCTCCTGGCTCCCGTCCTCCACGCCGTCGAGGGGCAGAAGAACAACCCAATTGATGTGGATAAGCTGCCGGAGGTCGCCGACAACCCAGAGCTCGTCGTCGTGAAGCAAGAAGAGGAGGGCGACGGTGAAGATGTGGTGAAGCCAGCGCCGGCCAAGAAGAAGAGGGCGGCGGTGAACAACAATGACGTGTGGCGCTCCCTACTCCTGAAGATGTTGAAGAAGGAGGAGTGACATGTTGTCTTCAGTTTCGTCAGAAGAAGAAAAAGTTCAATTTCGTCAGAAGAAGAAAAAGTTCAGTTTTGTCAGTATGTTAGTTTGCCAGTTCTATCTATGTCAGTTGTATCTATGCAGCTACTATCTATGTTAGTATGCCACTATCTATGTAAGACTATCTATGCAGCTACTATCTATGTTAGTATGTCACTGTTTATGTGAGACTATCTATGCAACTATTATCTATGTTAGTATGCCACTATCTATGTCAGACTATCTATGCACTATGAACTTGCTATCTATGTTCACTATCTACTTGCTATAATCCAAGCTGTTAATTCATCACAAACTGAACTTAATACAAGCCGATAATTCATCACAAACATAGTACTCTCACAAACAACATACAATCCAAGGTTCATTGCTACAGAAATAATAGAGTTCACCACAATAAAGTTTAACACATTACAGCTTTCCTCCATAGCTACTACAAAAGACATCATTGACACACATGGTCAGACAGCAACACAAATTAGTCCTCATCACAAATAGCCTTAATCTGGTGAAGCTTCCTCTTGTTGCTATCACCTGCTGTCTTGAGCTCAACAATGCAGGAAGCAAGAGTACTCTTCTCCATGGTCAACTTCTCCTTCACTTTCATCATCTCAGCAATGCAATAGTCCAGCTTATCCTTCTCTTTCTTCAGGTCATCCTTCTCTTTCTTCAGGTCAGCATAGCAAATCTCCAAAGTCCTCTTATCAGAGCTCAACTTTTCCTTCTCCTTAAGATGGTTGAACTTCAAATTCCTAATGATAGTGGCTTGAGATACATGAATTTGCTTTAACTGGTCAACAACAGCCTTTAATTTTTTGATCTCAGCATCCTTTGTCATGCTGCTTTCCACACTAACTGAAATGTTGTCAGCATCATTCTTCTGGTTTACCTCAGGCTGGCTATCCTTATAATCCAAGAGGTTGTTCACATCTTCAACAAGCTTCTCATATGTCTCCTGCAACTCTTTTTTCTGCTGTGTGAGATTGTGTACAGTGCTTGAATGCTCCAGGCATGCCATCCTGTTTTCATGCTGGCTATGCTCATACATAAGCCAGAGCTTATGAATAGAATTCTGCAGATGCTCTGGCCAATGCTCATCTACCCACTGCACTAATTCACAATTTGCAACACCCTACAATAGAAAAAAATCAGTTCAAAATTACAGACATTACTTACAGATTCAGTTAAATAGCTGATTCAGTTAATGTACCAGAATCACATTTATTTAATGATGAATAATTATGAAAACTACAGCTAAGAACACTACCTATGAACCCTAGAACTAAATTCAGTAACTATAAACCCTAGAACATGAGCAGTAACTATGAACCCTAGAACATGAACAGTAACTATGAACCCTAGAACAAGAATTGGAATGCTGCAAACACAACTTAAAACTTACTTCAGTGGCACAAGCAATGAACATCCTACCAGTGCTTATCCCCTCAAATGCAACATACTTCCTCCCTGGATTCCCATGCTCACAAATCACATTCAAGTCGTCAGCAAGACCCTCGAACGACGGCTCATCAATTGTAGCTGGGATCTGAGAAATTCAACAAAAACTTGTTCAAATCGAGCAAATGTTCAACCCTACAAACCCTAGAACACAAATGAGGAATACAATGTTCTGACCTTGAAAGGGGAGTCGTCGGAGGAGATGTACTGCGCAGCGGAGCCGTCAGTGCTCTCACTGTCGGTCCAGGACACCATGGCGGACGACGGCCAGCGGCGACCGGAGAGGAGAGGAGCAAATGGGAGGGGAGCGAGCGAGCGTGGGAGCAGAGAGAGCGAGCGTGAGAGCAGAGAAATCGAGCCAGATGTGGTCGGGCGCGGGCGGTCTGTCTCTGGCGACCCGACCGCGTCTGTCTTAAGCAAACGGCGCCGTCCGCGCGTCCGTTAGGACACGTCAGCGATTTTGGGCCCCACCTATCGGAAACGCCCTCAACCGAGCCAAATGACATGTTCAATGCACTCTGCAAAATTTTTACTGAATGCGCGGTGGCTTTTGCAAAAGATTAGCGACCAGGTTGTTTTCTGCAAGAGAAGCCCCAAATGTGGTGGTTTCTTGCAATTCACTCCCTAAAATTTACTGCCAGTCCGGGGCTCGCGGCCTGAAATTGACATTTTATTTTTGCACTTCAACACTGGGTATCTCTATCAGACTTTCACCTTCATTTTCCTTTCTGGATTTGTGCTTGTTCGAACTACAACAAGATTGTCGGAACTTTTGTTATGAAAATAATAATTGACACACACGCCAAGTAGAATGTGTGGTGGATGTTTTGTATGTCACTTTCTTACCTCTTGTCAGATCTCACAGCCTTAATGTTTTGGAAACAAGAGCAGACTGAAACACAGCAAAGTGAAATGGTACGCATGCACACTATTCAGAGCTGAGCCCGGTTCTCAGGATGGAGGCCCCGAACTGAACTGGTGCAGTGCAAAGTCAGGAGAGTAAATCTTGTGTGGGCAACTGGGCAATGCTAATATGATATGATCCACAGTCCCAGTAGCAAATGGAACATGTAGGCCTACTGGATGAACAAGTAGCATGCCAGTGATGCATTGCAGGTTTTGCAGCATTGGTGTATAATAACTGACATGGATCTCCCCAAGAAAATCCCATCACTTCCGAGTTCAGGTTCGCTTCGGGTGTCAATGAATACAGTCAACTCTTCCTTTCTCCTTCCACAAGGAGCCTAGGGCTAATTCTTCCTCCTCACGATCTTTGCCGGCGAGGTTGTGGATTCATCTCCCCCTCTGCATGTCTCTCCGGCGGCCGATGTCGAGAGGGGAATCCTAATGCCTCGGCTCGGGCTAGTAGATGGGTCATGTTTTTCGTCCTTGCAAGGACGGCGGATGGTAACGCTTCAGCTTTGAGTCGGTCTTTTGCTCTAATCCTCGCCGAGCTCATTCGTCGGGGCACATTAGACAGAGCTCTGGCTTAGATTCTTATCGGCTCCTTGGGCTACAAGGTCAGGATTTCTCATCATATGTACATGACAGCAAGATTTGATGGTAGGTTCTTTAAATTGATTCGAGGGTTGAACGGCGATGAGTGTGGCGATGGGGTGTTGGTCCTTAGGGGTCGGCTTTGGCACGGGAGCGGCTTCATCGCAGTGATCGTTTGGTTGTTCCAAGAACGCAATGTAATTTTTAATATGTGCAGTCTCAAGAGGAAAACATGATTAAATTATGAAAGAAAAAAATAGCAAGCACACACCGTGTCGGTGTGTTAGTCAAACAGTAAAGCGTGCAAATATGCAACATATCTACATTTCGTTTCTTTTCTTATTCTTTCTCCTCCACAAACATCATTTCAAATACTCATTAATATGAAGGGCTGACCACACCGGCCGTGTGGTGTGCTAACAGTGCCCGGAGAGCGACTTATAAACTAGCCCTGCTTGATCCAGCTAAGCGGTATGGTACTAACAAAGGCGAAACACAACGTTGCATCTGCGGCTCCACGGTTGGGCCGTAGCCCTGTACTCTTTGGGTGTTCGTCCTAGCAGCAGAATGGAAGTGCTGACCGCTCAAAAAAAAAAGAAAAGCAGAATGGAAGTGCTTACAGGCGACGGCCCAGCATTGACTTTTCCCTGGCTCAGAATCTGCTTCGTCCATGCCGTCTGTGTCTGTCCCTGCAGCAAGCAGTTGGTTTTACCCCTCAAAAAAAAAGCAAGCAGTTGGTTTTCCTACCATGGCAAATAAAGTAGATGCTACATGCAGCAAATCTCTACGAAGTAGACTATATCATTCGCAAAGGGGGACTTAGCAGTTCGTCATCCAAGGTGCGAATTATTTCTCGTACTTACGAACTGAAACCAGAGGCTAACGCACATCTTCACCATGCCGATCTTCACTGGTGGGATATATTTTTTCTCTAGCAGGTTATTTATGGTCGATTGTGTCTTTTTGTTTCATCAGTGTTGGATTCTTTTGGCAAAGGTTGGATTTTATTTACTCAAAATGAAGCACTAAGGGGATACGATCACAATAAACACACATCCGACCTCTGTATAATCAGTATGCACACAAGTACACAACCAATATCAACACACACACACACAGAAAAACACCGGCAAAGAGCGAAGTCATACAGGACTCATATCCGTACCAACCATCTCTTGACAGTACAAGCGCAATGAAAAAGTTTCTACAATAGTGACGCATTCAGGAAGAAAACGACGCTCAAACGTCGTCGTCACTAGATCCAACCAACAAAGGCCAGACTCTAGCTTTTCACCCTAAGAACACGTCCAAGCACATCTGAGCAGTGCCTTCATCCAGGTAATGACGCAAAAACATTGTCATCGCCAGGTATAACCAATTTGAGTCAGACCTAGGGTTTTCACCCCAGAACTCGAGACCGGGTACTCGAGAAGCACCACCAAATTGAAGTCATCATGTTGTCGCCATCACTTTCTGCGATCCCAGCAACTACAAGTGTGGCACAGTCTTTACGTTCCAGCATGACTGTTGCTGCACAACCATCTCCTCCGCGTCAAGCCGCCATCCATAGAATTTATCTCACCGCTGAATGCAAAATTGGCCGGATTCAGAGCCACTGAAACTCTCAATGGAGCCTTCCAGTTACATCACACAACCTCGCCGGTGCAAGCTGCTGGCAGCAACCATCTGATCTAAAGAAAAAAAATTCTCATGAAGACCCTTGAATGGCCACCGCAATCTGCCGCTCGAGTGGCCAAACTGTGTCGCCACGGTCAAGACAAAAATCACCCCCTCGCATGGATGGGATGAACCACCTGTAGCCAAGTGACAAGCATCGGCTAACCGATCTAAGTCCCAAGGCGCCACCACCAACCACCTTTGCCCTTGTGATCTGCCAGCGGCAACAACAAGGTGCACCAAAGAATGCAGATGACCCTTATCACCGACGCTGCCGTGCTCAACGTACTGGACAGCCGGAGAAAGCTTCTGTCTGAACCTGAACGACCTTGACCGCAGGCTGCTTGAGGAGGAAGGCCATCGCCAAGGCGTGACCATGTTTTCCTTTTTTGTTTTATTTTACTTTATTTATATTCTCAGATATTCTATATTACAAAAAATACTTCACATAAAACATTTAAAAATTTAATCAAACATTTAAAAATGATTAATGTGTATACAAAAAAATACAACGTGAAAATATGTATACAAAAAATGTAGATCATGTATTTATAAGATGTTAATCCAAGAATTCGAAAACAATGTTGAACAAGTGTTTGAAAAATGTTAAAATAATATGGAAAATATGTTGACCGTGTATCCAAAACATGTTAAACTTGTATTTGAAAAATGTTAAATGTGTCTAGAAAAAATGTTGACCATGTATTAAAAAATGTTAAACTTGTCTTTCAGAAATCTTAATCAAGCATTTGAAAATATGTTGAACAATTATTTTTAAAATGTTATTCAAGCACTTAAAAATGATAAATGTGTATACAAAAAATGTTGACCATTTATTAAAAATCATAAAAGAACTTGATAATGTATATATAAAATGTTAATCAAGCATTTAAAAACATGTTGAACAACTATTTGAAAAATGTTTATCAAGCATTTAAAAAATATTAAATGTGTATAGAAAAAATGTTGACAATGTATTAAAAAATGATGAATTTTTTTATCATGTACATAAAAAAATTAATCAAGCATTTGAGAAAAATGTTTAACAAGTATATTTTAAAAATGTTAAACAAGCATTTAAAATGTGAAATGTTTTAAAAAACTGTTGACCTGTATTAAAAAAATGTTGTATGCATAATAGAAAAATGTATTAGATATATGTAGAAAAACAATGAAACCCGAGGGAAAACAAAAGAAAATAGATGAAAAACGAGAAACAAACAAATAAAACCAAAGAAAAAGGAAAGAAACGAAAATAGCTATTGAAAACCGAGGATGAAACAAAGAAAACAAAGAAAAAGGAAAGAAAAAACCAATATAAATGGTGAAAGAATAAAAAAACAGAGAGAGAAAAGGGAAAAAAACTAAAACAAAAAAAAACCCGGAAAGCATGTGGAAACCCGGGTCGTTTTGTTCAAGTCGGTCGCGCCCTAGTAGTCGAACACCAAATCGACGAGTACTTTGTGGCTAGCAGCACCTCATTCTAACTAAGAGTATCTATTATCATTCCGCTCGGGGCCCTTTTCACTCCTTTATTCTTTTAACTTCTTTTAACTGCGCTAGTGGGCCAGCCCGTCAGTGCATATACTTGACGCGAGAGTAGCTTCTGTCTCGCTTAAGACATAGAGCTCGCGATCCTGATCCGCTCGTAGGGTCGGTGGGTAGCAGCCTTCCCTTGCCTTTTTGGAAGGTTTTTGAACCTTCCGACCGGTCTTAACTTTTTTTCCATGTGTTTTATTTTGCTGATGTTCTTCCATTTTTCTATTTCTTTCTAGAATTCATGAACAGTTTTCTAAATTATGAATAGTTTCAAATTCGGATGCATTTTTTAGTAAATTCACAAACAGTGTTTTTGGATAGTTGTTCGACATGCGGAACAGGAGCTCACACAGTATTGCGCTTTTTTTATTGGGATATGGGCTGGATTCAGTCCCCCCCAAAGCCCATTCGGCCCCCTCAGCCTGCTTCTTCCCCAGCCCTCCATTCGCACGTGCGGCCGCACGACATCAGTGCCCCCATTCGCCGGCGGCGGTCAGGAACGACGGCTACCGCCCCCCGCCGAACAACTCCATGTGCTACTCCCCCAGTTTCTTGGGCTACTTCGTTCCGCGACGGGAGGAGACAGGGATGGAGGATTTGCCACGGTGGCCAACGGTGGCGGCGACGGGCCATACGCCACCGGCACGCGGCCGGCCCCCACCAGCGCCATCTTCATCGACACGTACGGGGATCTGGACCTCCAGTGACGGCGGGGCGTCGTCGACGGGATCTGGGGGCGGCGGCCGCCACTCGCCGGCCTCCTCTGCTGCCCCCAATTCCCCACGGCAACCAACTAGTCCTTCCCGGGCCTTCGCGTCCTCCCAGTGGCCTTCCGCCGTGCCGACGGGGTGTGCCTGGCCTCGGCGGTGGTGGCAGGTAGTCCCAGCACCTGACGGACGCCGACGCTTTCATGCCCAACCTCCGGATGCATCTCCAGCTTCGGACATTCAGGGAATCCACCCCAAGTTCCAGATGCAGTGATCCACACCCCACACGGTATGTCATATTTTATCTCCACTATCGTGTGAAAAAAAAAAACTAGATTATGAAGCATTATTGGTTTGAACTGTTTAAAAAACTAGAATCTGTCGATGCCAGCGCTGCTCAAAGGCTTGTTGCCCAGCCAGTTTTATCCATGGAGTTGCCTAAACCAAAACAATGAATTGGTCAACAGGCTAGATCTGAAATGTCCTACCAGCCTTGCTAAGAATTCGAAATTGCGAGCCACAAATTGCATCTAAAGTGCTGTTCTCTGTAACCGGTATGCGCGGCCATTAGAGAAATGCAGCAAACAGCTCAACATGGCCTTCCATCTAGGGAGGAGACCCGATCAGGACGTGTTCAAACCTCTGACTTTGCTTGTAGTTGGTGTACCGATATTTTTATCTGGAGGGTCATACAAAATGCAGCAAACGGGATCAGTAGTTGCAGTCGTTCGGTGATCTGTTGATCAAACAGAACACCATGTGTCCTGGGATGAAGCGAGCGGTACCTTGCATCGTGTCGTTCACCTTGACACCTCGTCTTGTCTGACATGCTTGGTACGAATGTACTGAAGAATCTGTCAATGCTGGTGCTCAAAAGTTTCTTGCCAGGCAAGTTTCTTGCTGGAGTTGGCTTTTTTTAATCAAAAAGGGGAGTTGTTAATTCTTATTTCTTAATAAAATTTTATTTTATATGGTGAACCAATCGGTTGGTGAACAAGTTCCTTGAAGTTTCTTCCAACCTTCCAAGAACCGTTCAATGTAGACACGGTTGATGTCAATCAAGGATAAAAGATTGCCGTGACAAGGCGCCGTCCTTACTTCCTACCCAAGACCAGCCACTGGATAATGTTTATCCTCTACAAGTGCATAATTCTGCCACTGCCCCTTCGGATGATTCAAGCACCAAATTAGGCCAGACACATCCAAACACACGAAAAATGTATAAGGCCGGGTATATGCAGACCGGCGGCTAGCCTAGTTACCTTGTTCGAGTAGTCTTTTGCCCCAGATCCCGGGACAAGAAACACCAGCCATCATGTGGTCAAAGAATCAGCCACACCTCCACAGCCTCCTGCTTATCGTCGTTCCATTCCTCCTTGTTTCCACAGCCTCTGCCGCGAATCCTGGATCTGACATCCTCGACAAGGCCCGCAACATCACCGACGGTGGGACCCTTGTCTCAGCTGGTGGGTCATTCACCCTGGGTTTCTTCCCTCCTGGGATGCTAGGCAAGAGATACCTTGGGATTTGGTTCTCCATGGATGAGGACGCCATCTGTTGGGTAGCCAACAGAGACCGTCCTCTCACTGATGCTCGCGGGGCGCTGATGATCAGTGACAGGGGAAACCTTCTCTTGATTGATAGCTCCGGCCAGGTCGTGTGGTCTTCAAACACGACAGGCACTGCCTCAACGACTGTGCAGCTGCTCGAGTCCGGCAACCTAGTCTCGAGAGATGGGAACGCCAGCGGTGCCATCACGTGGCAGTCGTTTGACCACCCGTCGAACACATTGCTGCCCGGCATGAAGATTGGCAAGAACCTATGGACCGGGGAAGAGTGGTACCTCACGTCATGGCATTCGGCTGACGACCCTGCCACAGGGAATTTTCGCTACATCACTGACACGGAGGGCGTACCACAAAATGTGATGTTGGATGGTGGCAAAAGGATTTACCGCACGGGACCGTGGAACGGCCTACGGTTCAGTGGTGTCACGGAGATGGGCACGTATTCTGACATGTTCATCTACCGATTGACGAGCAGCCCAAGCGAGATAACCTATGGCTATGTCGCCAAGGCTGGAACGCCCTTCTCACGTCTAGTTCTGACCGACGACGGATTATTCCGACGCCTGGTATGGGACGGGAGCAGTCGGGCGTGGAAGATCTTCTTCCAAGGGCCGAGGGACATCTGCGACCAGTACGGCAGGTGTGGGGCATTTGGACTGTGCAACGCCAGTGCACCGTCGACGTCGTTCTGCAGCTGCGTCAGGGGGTTCAGCCCAGCATCTCCCATGCAGTGGAAGATGAGGGACACCTCCAACGGTTGCCGCCGAAATATGACATTGGACTGTGGTAATGGAATATCCACCACGGATGGTTTTGTTGTGATGCAGGGAGTGAAGCTTCCTGACACGCACAACGCATCAGTGGATGCTAGCATCACGTTGGAGGAGTGCAGGACGAGGTGCCTGGCCAACTGTTCTTGTCTGGCGTATGCTCCATTGGATCTCAAAGGAGGAGGCACTGGAACAGGCTGCATCATCTGGAGAGAGGACCTCATGGACCTCCGGCATGTAGATGGGGGGCAAAGCCTGTTTCTGAGATCAGCCAAGTCAGAATTAGGTACTACTACACTTTTTTTTTGCAAGGATGTTTTTTTACCTTTGAAACAATTAGTAATGCAGTTTATTTGGTTTTATTGCTCTTTAAAGAAACCAACCGCTGCAATTCACCTCCTCAAAAAGGGGGTGATTCTGCAAGGTTGCTCAAAAAAAGTTGTTTCGTTACCTTTCAGTTCAGGGTTTAGAAAATCCACTCTCTTTCAAATCAGATTTCTGGTGCTGCTAACTTAGGGGTGCTCTTGAGAAGTACAACATGGATGCCCTCCTTTCCCACATCTGATCTCCACCCATCTAGCTTTGAGACTGGAAATATTAATTTTAACTAAATATCATATAGAACTCCAACTCGTAGCTAGATTGTCAACATTTAACTAAATATTTAATTTGGTGCATGCTATAGCAACTAAGGTGGTCAATTCTAAAGATGTTAATCATGGATCAGTGGTAATTTTGAACTTGCATGATGGTTTTTTCATGGACAACAGACCTAAAGAACTGCGCATTTTTTCATGGATCGGTGGTTTTTTCAATAAATCTCCATAGGGGCTAGTCCCTTCTAGTCTCTTTTTTATATAAACAATCGTCCCTTGAAACGCTTCATTTCGTAGAGGAAATGAGAAAAACTACAGTGTTAATCATATTAGATAACACCCTTCGCGTTGCTGCGGGAAATTAGTATATCAAGTTCTAAAAACGGTTGAAGTGTACTCCTAAAGGGCAAATAAGATATGAGAAGGAAATGAATTTTACCGCTGAAGTGGGATGCTTGTGAGCTCAGGCAAACTACATTTGCAAAATGATAGCTCTATATTGTTTCAATCTCGCAAATTACAGAAAGCTTGTCAACCAAAGAAAAATTATAGTAAGGCATTCATTCTTCCAAGTATCATCACAAAGTTGCAACAATAATTAGACTTATGATTTATGGACAGTAATGAAATTCGTGGACCAGAACTGTTTGGCCATGCAAGCACTCCTTGGCAATGCAAACACACTTACAACAGACATCATGGGCGGGAAGCATAGGGACTAAAACTTGCTGCCATCATTACGTCAAGCATACATCTTCAGGAAGCCGCTATCCCCATACATAATCTACCCCTTGCCATGGTTGCTCCTGGACATTGGGAGGTGCCTTCTAGTAGATTTTTGTGCCATTACAAATCTTACTTTGTTCAAGTATTCCATATCACCAGGGATCACAACTCTGAAGCTCATAGATCAGTTAAGATAGCACTTGAGGACGATAGTTTAAATGCTCTCAGGCTGAGTTGTAGTAATCCTGATCATTATAATAGGCAATGGCCTATTAGTTAGGTTATCACTCACATACATCTATAGGAAATTGTTATCATTGATGTATGACAATGAAATCAGATTAAGCGAACTTTATATATTGTACAAAGATAGATACAGATCCAAAACAAAACAGGATGTCAATTTTTTTTTTAAATGAATGGGATAGCCGAATTCCATACATACAAATCAATTTAATACGCATGATTTGTTGCGAGGGGAGATATTGGTCCAGATCTTAGGATACAAGTACATATACAACAAACAACCGGAACAATAAAAAAGAATAGGGACTGTCTTATCACCAGTCACACAATGGCGCAATGACATATGTGTAGCTTGTTATTGAGTTAGGTTCCCTGGTCTCAATCGATTTTGCTTTTTCTGTGTCCTGTTCTGCCCCACCCGTCCACCATCTACTTTGTCCTACCCACCCCCAAGGCTAAAGGGCCGGGTATTTTCTATGTAGAGTAAACTTCCAAGCCGATTAGGTGAAATGGCCACCACTTTAGCATCACCACACCTGACTGAAAAACCTGACTGGAACATAATCTCTGAAAAGCATAGAAGTGTTGGAGTGACATGTTCCAGATCGCAGAAAAACCGCGTGCTTCAATCTTTGTTCGCGGAGCTTCACCTACAATGTTACTGTGAAGGAGATGCAGGGTAGCTGATACAAAAGAGAGACGACTTAGTACATGATGTTACTGTAAATAAGATATAAGCAGGAATAAGACTGGACATAAGACACCTGTGCATCAATATATTTAGCACTAGGGAAACACTTCACGCTTCTTGGATGTATGCATCAGACTTAGGAAAATAATGGCAGGTGACAATAGTATATAGTTAAGTAAGATCGCTGGCCTACTTTACTTTTTACCGTACAACTTGTCGATAGATACTCAAAAAGAATCTGCACATAGGGCAGATAGCAATTCAAGTATAAAACAACGCTTTTCTCAACAAAATCAGCTATTGTACGAATGGTGAACTGCGACAGAACTGGTAGTTCAATCTATATAATGCCAAAGATTATGAAGATAGCAATATATCATACCTATCAAGAAGAGACAGAGGATAATATTCTTATGAAACGTAATTGGGTATTCTTAAGATAAATATGGATCATAAACTTATTGAATAGGTTTTTTTTCTTTCAAAAATGCAAATAATGGCCTGCTATATGAACTAATGAACTTGTTATCAGTGACTGCATCAAAGTTTCAAAAGACATATTGGCAGTGGAGAATAAAGATTACCTTGATTTATTTTCAACCACCATTTTCATCAAAGACCTTGCCGACATAGATTAAAACATGGACATCTGCGCAAAGAAACATTAGATGGATTGGGGGTTTCAGTTGTCAAGCCACTACAGCCTGAGATGTTCTGGTAGCTGCCCCGCAAATAAAAGGTAAATCAAACCTTCTTGCAAGAATATGAGTTGAACGTATGTACATCAACCGCAGCAACACATATCATTGAGAAATTTATGGGGAATTGAGAGGGAGGGAGAGAACAGAGAAGGGCAAGATCAGGAGGCTGATAGATATATGTCCCATGTAGGAGACGGGAACCTGAGAAGGAGGAGGATTGCTTACCTACAAAAGGGGCAAATGAGGCAAGGTCATTGGCTATTGATTTGTTTTTCCCGTATTTGTTTAGCAGGACTCACTTCATAATAGATGGATAGATCAGAAATCACAGAAACAAAAATACCTAGAACAGAAATCACTCAAACTCCCATTACATGGACTCATCCATATATAGCTTGTCACGGCATCTTCCTTCTTCCTACGAGCAGGACTGGTGAACGAAGATGTCCTCTTGGAAAACATTATAACTTTCATTTTAGGGGTGACAATTTGTGTAATAAGTAAAAGGAGTAGCTTTATAGAAGCAGTTAAAAGCAAGTAAGTATGCCATAAATGGTACGCATTTCGAGGTTCAAGTTCCGTAACATGTCCCATACCGCACTAGCTAGGTTGTTGCACAAACTGAACTGACACATACCTCCACTAATAATGTGCATGCTTAAATCTGGTTTACCCTCCTCTCTGGTCTTGCCGTTTGCTGGATTGTTCTTACCTACATGTGCAATATAATGCAACACATTTTCGCCGAAGCAATAATGCAGAACTGTCACAGGTGAAGCGCAGCCACCCAAGTCGTTTCCTACTGGGATTGTTATTGGTGTAACAGTGCCCCTGGTCACTATAATTCTGGCTCTCGTTGCTTTCTGGTTTTCCCCCTGGAGGAGACGATGGAACAGAGAAAGAATATCAGGTAAAATTTCAACTATATAGACACAATGGTTCCGTTCATATTTCTTGGTTGTAGCATTGCGAAAAAGGATAGAAACAACCTGACAAGGCAATTTTCTTTGCAGTAGACAATCCTCCAAGGGTTGTAGACAATGCTCCAAGGGTTGAAGAAAATGTCGCTCCTCCGAATCTTGCGTTACTCACGACGTCCTTTCCTGCAGTCGGTCTTCATGCTGTAGTACAGGCTACAGGAAATTTCTCCGAAGCAAATATCATTGGCAAAGGCGGATTTAGTGTCATCTACAAGGTGTTAATTATTTCCTGTACATAGTATGAACTGACAACTTGTCACGCATTGACTACACAGTACACACAAAAGAGTTTGAATTCAGAGTTTCAGTCATCCCATCTGCACCCTTCAGTATATCCGTGGAATCTACATCATAACACTTCATTGTACAATCACCAGGGGGAGCTAGATTGTTATGGAACGGTTGCTGTAAAGAGGCTCAAACAAGATAGTCTTAGCGAGAAAATGAAGGGGGATTATGCAAGGGAAATAGTACTGATGTCAAGGTTCACGCATGCCAATCTTGTTAAGCTTCTCTGTTATTGCCAAGAAAATGCTGAGTGCATACTTGTCTACGAGTTCATGAGGAACAGGAGTTTGAATCTCTACATATTTGGTAATCACTGCATTGCATGACATCTAATTTATCATGCATTACATGTAGAAACGTGTAAGACACAACTTGCTATTCCTATCTGTTTTTCTGCCTCACACGCCTATTAGCAACTGTCAGGAGAAGATAGCAGCCTCCGCTCCTTGCTGAATTGGGCGCAAAGAGTAAAAATAATTCGTGGGATCGCGGTGGGTCTGGAATGGCTTCACGGCGAGGGAGTCATTCACAGGGATCTAAAACCTGGCAATATACTTCTGAATGACACATTGGAACCTAAGATAGCAGACTTTGGCACTGCTAAGACGTTAATTGAGGACCCGACAAATCAGACGTTGGTGCAGACAGCGTACGTTTGAAATCTCAAATCCTCACCTATTAGCTGTTCCAAATTCAAGTCTAGCTAGTTGGCCAACAGCTATGGATGTTTCTGTTCCTGTTTCGCAGCGTCCAGGAGAGACCTCAATTAACTCCATTTTCTTTTTTGTTGCTAAATGAAGGGGATATGTGGCTCCAGAATATGCAGGGGAAGGGACCCTGACAGACAAGTGTGATGTATACAGCTTCGGAGTTGTCTTGCTGGAGATAGTCAGAGGCAAAAGAAAAAAAGATGAGCCGGTGTTCCTTCCTCAAGTAAGTACCAAGTACACCTTTTCTAAGTTCCAAAATAAATAATAAGTACACGTCTTCTAATTTCTTCCCACTGAAACGAGCACCAGTGAGTATGAACTCAGCGGATACCCCAACACACGTTCCACGCATTCCGAACATGGCCATATCGAAAAATGAGCGCGACGCTGTATGACGGTGCATTTCTTTCTTTTGCAGGTCTGGGAATCGTGGAAGCAATGCGAGATCGGGGAGCTTCTTGATCCGCAAGTGGGTGAACCTGAAGAGGCCTTTTCAGTGCTGGCCAGGTGCATCCATATTGGCCTTCTCTGCGTGCAGCATTTGCCTGAACAGAGGCCTGCCATGCCTGAAGTTGTGGCAATGCTAACAAACACCGGCACACAGCTCCGCATGCCAGGCAACCCCACGGCCAATAGCGGAGCTGGCCCTCGCGCACAGCCGATGTCAAATGACACCCCCGGTCCGAGCCGGACCTTGTGAGTCGTGACCATCCATCACTTGAACAGTTTGTGATATCTTGGTACGAAAATGAAATCCTTTCACGTTTGAGCGCCTCCTCCATTGCGTTTCAGCTTATCAGGGTGACACGGTGAGAGTGCGTGCAAGAGGAATATTATTCAGACAGTTGCAGCATTCTAACTTTGTCTCTTAACACTGGATGCTGCCTTCGTTTTCATTTTCCTTTCCGGGTATTTGTTCAAATTACGACATGATGGGTGGAACTTTCGATAATTAACACACTTGGTGTAGCACAGATCACACTCCTCCTCCCCCTCCCCCGGCGCTCCCGTC
>NC_041382.1:724739361-724740632 GCF_002162155.2 Triticum dicoccoides | reverse complement strand
GCCGGCAGCGGCCTCCGGCGTGTCCGGGCGGCACCGGCGGCGACGGGCGTCCCTTCCTCATGCGCCTGGAGGGGGAGTCGGGGCTCCCTCTTGCCCGGCGACGGTGGGGCTCGGTGGCGGAGTTCTCCGGGCCTCGGGTGCCCTCGACGCGGCGGCGTGGCCGTTGGCTGCGGGGCGGCGCGGTTGGGGGCTGGCCGGCGGCGCCCGCTTGGCCCAGATCTGGGCCCTTTTGGGCCCCATCTGGGCTGGGGCGGGCTAGCGGTCCGGGGCGTGACGACGTAGCTCCCTAGTGGTGAGGTGAGGCGGCCGTGGCTGCGGTGGTGATGGCTCCGGCGGCCGGCGTGCTGCAGCGTGGCTGTAGGGACTGTCCGGGCCCGTTGGGGTCCGGCCGGGCCGGTGGTGGCCTGGTAGGTCCCTGTTGCTATGTCCGGTCGGCTTCGCGCGGCGATGGAAGTTGTTCCTTCCTGTCGGCTGCGTTGCGGTTGCCACCGAGCCCAGTGTCTTCTCATCCTACCTCTAGGTCTCGTGTTGGTGGTGTAACGCCCCGACACCGATGTGCCAGGTGTCTTCCAGTTATTCACTGTTGTTGCCTTGTCATTTGTTTGCGTGTCATGCATTTCATATCATGTCATCATGTGCATCTTATTTGCATACTTGTTCGTCTCATGCATCCGAGCATTTTCCCCGTTGTCTATTTCTCAATCCGACACTACTATGTCATCTGGCGCCTCCTTTTGCCTCTTTTCGTGTGCGGTAGTTGAATATTCTCGGATTGGACCGATTTTTGCCAAGAAGTCTTGGTTCACTACCGGTAGACCGCCTGTCAAGTTTCGTGCCATTTGGAGTCCGTTTGATACTCCAACGGTTAACCGGGGAACCATAAAGGCCTCGTGTGTGTTGCAGCCCAACACCCCTCCAAAGTGGCCCATAACCCTTCCAAAGCCCCTCCATCCTCTCGGTCGTTCGATCACGATCGCGTGGTCGAAAACCGCTCCTCATTTGGACTCTCCTAGCTCCCTCTACCTATATATATTTGTGCCTCTCCGAATTTTTTGCGGATGAAACCCTAGCCCCGCTCCTCTCGCGCCGCCGGACATGTCCGCGCCGCCGTCCCCGACGAATTCGTCGCCGCCACGTCATCCTCTCTCTCCTCCCACCGCGCCGGCCACCTGGGGCCCACATCCGGCCCGCCCCGGGGCCGAACCGGGCCGCGCCGAGCCCGTCTCTCCGCGCGCCTCGCCGCCGCCTCTCTCCGCCGGCGCCCCGAGCCG
>NC_041382.1:724726272-724738922 GCF_002162155.2 Triticum dicoccoides | reverse complement strand
TCGCCGCCCGCGCGCCCGCGTAGAACGTCACCGCCATGCGCCGCCGCGACGTGCGCCGCCCGTTGCCGGCCTCCTCCGCCCGTCCCGCGCCGTCCCCGGCAACTCCGGCCAGCCGCGCCGGCCACCCCTCACCGGAATTCCTCGCCGGAGCCCGTCCCGGCCAGATCCACCCGGATCCGAACCAAACGCCACCGTCTCGCGAACCGGATCCACCCCGTCCCGGGATATCCCCATCCCGCGTTGACTTCTTCCAGAGGTTGATTTTTCCTCTAAGTCATTTTTCTGCGATGATTTTATGCCATGTTCATCGCATCATAACTTCATCACCGTTGCTCCGTTTTGCGTGCATGAGATATCAAAATGTTCATCAGGATGTCCTCTTCATTTCATTCCATTGCACCATGCTTGTTTGAATCCATCTTGATGCCCTAATTATTGATGCAAGAGTGCTTCATAATGTTAGTTCCTGATTCTTATCATATTATGAGCATTTATCATTTTTGCCATGATTATTGTGTGCTGCATATGGGCATGAGCCCTACATGTGTTTTGGGCTATGCCATGCCATCTTTACAGGGGTGTATGCCATGTATTTTTGTGATCAATGTGGTGACTGGCACAAGCATGCAAAGTAGCTGTCGTGATGTTGCTGATTCCAGGGACTTAGAATTCTTCTAAGTCATTTCCCTGATGTTATTTTTATGCCATGTATTCATGTTGCTACAGAGTAATCCATGCCTCTTTTGAGCATGTCCAGTAAGGATGATTTTGAGACATTGTTATGTTCTATCCATCCATGTCTTTGTTTGCAATTTTGGAGTACCCTAGCATGACTCAATCTTACTCTACATTTGCTATAAAATGTTCCTGGTAGATTGTTTACGTGTTAATCAATTTTGCCAAGATTGTTGTAGTTGATCCATGCATGCTATGAGATTGTTCTTGCCATGGTTAGCTACTTGATCATGCCTTCTTGCTGGGTGTATGCTTAGTTTGTCACGCAATGCCTTGTGGTGAGTGCATCGAGCTCGCAAACATGCCTTCATAATTCTGTTTATGCCATGTCTAGTTTTCTGCAAAGTCTGAATCTGTTAACGAAACTTGCTATGTTTACATGGGTGCCATCATATCTTCTGATCCTTTTTGGCTTATGGTCAGTAATGGACTTTTGTTATATGCTTTGAGTAGATTCATGCCATGCCTTTGTTTGCTATGTTATGACCCTATAGCATGTTGTTATCTTGCTCTAAACATTGCTTCCTGATATTAATTCCTGGCATGTTAGTATTTTCACTAAGTCTGAGATGTTGTTATCTTTTGCACTTTTGCCATGCTTGTTTGAACATGCTCTTGTGTGATTTAGTCGTAGCTCGGTGTTCATCTTTTGTCAAACATCTTGAGTAGTTCACTGCCATGTGCTTTGTTGCTATGTTAGAGTGCAGTAGCTTAATTTGTTGTTGCACTCTAGATGGCATCGTGCTGTTAATCGCAGATTCGTGCCATTATTGTTTTGCTTGCCTTTTCCAAACTGTGCATCCGATTCCGGTGATCTTTATATCGATTTCGACCGAAATCATCTCATCTTTCCAGCGGCACTCTTGGATTGCCAAGTTGAGGCCTGGTTCAATCTTTTCCTTCCGGAGCTCGCATATGCATTGCATATCACATCCCGCATATCATGCCATGTTTTGCATTATGTTGCTTGCGCATTGCACCGTGGTTGATTGTTGGTTCCTTTGCTTGTGTTCTTACCTTGGGTAGAGCCGGGAGACGAGTTCGTGTTCGAGGAACCCGTTGAGTACGTTTACAAGGATCAAGCTTTCGTCTTCTCGGAGAACTTTGCAGGCAAGATGACCATACCCTCGAAATCACTTCTATCTTTGCTTGCTAGTTGCTCGCTCTTTTGCTTTGCCGCGATACCTACCACTTGCTATATGATGCCTCCCATATTGCCATGTCAAGCCTCTAACCCACCTTGTCCTAGGCTCCTAGCAAACCGTTGTTTGGCTATGTTACCGCTTTGCTCAGCCCCTCTTATAGCGTTGCTAGTTGCAGGTGAAGATGAAGTTTGTTCCTTGTTGGAACATGGATATGTTGGGATATCACAATATCTCTTATTTTAATTAATGCATCTATACACTTGGTAAAGGTGGAAGGCTCGACCTTATGCCTGGTGTTTTGTTCCACTCCTGCCGCCCTAGTTTTCGTCATTCCGGTGTTATGTTCCTTGATTTTGCGTTCCTTACGCGGTTGGGTTATAATGGGAACCCCTTGACAGTTCACTTTGAATAAAACTCCTCCAGCAAGCCCCAACCTTGGTTTTACCATTTGCCACCTAGCCTTTTTCCCTTGGGTTCTGCAGACTCAAGGGTCATCTTTATTTTTATCCCTCCCGGGCCAGTGCTTGTCTAAGTGTTGGTCCAAACCTGTCAGCAGCCGGTGACCACCAGGGGCAACTCTGGGCTGGCCTACCAGAATCTTGGACAATCGTGTTGCCCTGAGAACGAGATATGCGCAGCTCCTATCAGGATGTCGGCACATCGGGCGGCTTTGCTGGTCTTGTTTTACCATTGTCGAAATGTCTTGTAACCCGGATTCCAAGTCTGATCGGGTCGTCCTGGGAGAAGGAATATCCTTCGTTGACCGTGAGAGCTTGTGATGGGCTAAGTTGGGACACCCCTGCAGGGTTTTGAACTTTCGAAAGTCGTGCCCGCAGTTATGGGCAGATGGGAATTTGTTAATGTCCGGTTGTAGAGAACTTGACACTTAACTTAATTAAAATGCATCAACCGTGTGTGTAGCCGTGATGGTCTCTTTCTAGCGGAGTCCAGGAAGTGAACACGGTTTTGGAGTTATGTTTGAACGTAAGTAGTTTCAGGATCACTTCTTGACCACTTCTAGTACATGATCGTGCTTTGCTTCTCTTCTCGCTCTCATTTGCGCAAGTTAGTCACCATATATGCTAGTGCTTGCTGTAGCTCCACCCCACTACCTTTTCCTACCCATAAGCTTAAATAGGCTTGATCGCGAGGGTGTGAGATTGCTGAGTCCCCGTGACTCACAGATTACTTCAAACAGTTGTAGGTGCCGATGATACCATGCAGGCGACGCAGCCGAGCTCAAGGAGGAGCTCGATGAAGATCGTGTGTGTTGTGTTGTTTCGTTTCCAGTTGATCAGTAGTGGAGCCCAGTCGGGGCGATCGGGGATCTTTTGCATTAGGGGTAGTCTTCTTTTATTTTGGTTCCATAGTCGGACCTTGATTGTATCTGGATGATGTAATGCTATATTCATGTATTGTGTGAAGTGGCGATTGTAAGCCAACTCTTTATCCCTTTGTTATTTTGTACATGGGATGTGTAAAGATTACCCCTCTTGCAACATGCCTACAATGCGGTTATGCCTCTAAGTCGTGCTTTGACACATGGGAGATATAGCCGCATCGTGGGTGTTACAAGTTGGTAATCAGAGCCTTCCCTGACTTAGGAGCCCCCTGCTTGATCGAATCGTTGGCGTTGTTGAGTCTAGAAAAATGTTTTGAGTCTTATAGGATTATATATATCGGAGAGTAGGATTCTTTTTACTCCTCAGTCCCTTCGTCGCTCTGGTGAGGCCTCCTGACGTAGAGTTTTGACTCTTCTCTCCTCAAATTTCACTAAAAAAATTTAGGATCACGCGGGTATCTTGGAATCGTTCCGATGGTTTTGTGACGAGAACATTGTTGTTGGTGCCTCCTGACATTTAGGGGTTGTGGCAGTGTCCCGGGGAGTTGAGCTCCGAGGTGTTGTCGTCACAATTTGATCATTGCAGTTCTGGAATACCTGAGTTCGCCGACATCGAGAATCTCTTTTATGTAGTTTTTGGTGAGATAACCTCGACGCCACCCAGTACTGGGGCTTGAGTTCGGGAGTATTGACATAACTCGTATAACGGATGCTTTTCGAAGGTTGAGGTAAATGATTTCTGAAGGTTTCTTGGTTATGTGTTGAAGGATAGATACAACTGGATGTAGGATTTGCTAGTTTTGGGTGAGATATTATGCTTCCCCTATATCCCCAACACCTGATTGCATAACCAGAAAGTTTCGGGAGTTTATAAGTGGGAATTCAAGTAGCTCTTAGGATATCTTTCCGACAGATGCATGACATGAAATTGGGTTTCGACGTCTAGTGGTCTGCCCATCCACGATTGGTTTTACAGTGGTCTCGTTGTGTCTTAAAGAGTCCTTGGCTATGCTGACTCGGGGACACTTTGTATGTCATGTGCACTGCCTTGTACATGATGGTGCTGTACGATTGAGCCCGTGTGGGCCCCACCATGAAAACTTCGGACGGAATCTCTATCATATGTTTGTTCCGGCTTATTCTGCAAGCCAACCCTTGTTTTTGTTTTGAGTTGTGGTATTCGAGTTGCTTCAAAGTCAAATGTTGATTCCATACCTTTCCTAAGTGGTGTTCTCATATTCCTATGGGAGTACTAATCCTTCTTGATCATCGAGTTTGTCTTGTTAATTCTTTTTCAACCGGCGTGTTCTCTCTTCAAGTGGATCCGTTCATTTTCAACATCCGCAAGACCAACTCTAAGTATTCTCAACGGTGTTTGTTTCATTCGCCCCAAATTTTCTTTGTTTCCCGCCCTCCCACCCTTGTTTCTTCAAGGACTCATATATCTTAATCAAGTATCCATCTTATTGATACGAAGTCTCTCCATTCTTTTCCGTCAATGTTCTTATCCGGTGATTCTCAGGAAGATACTAACGGAGCCTCAAGTTCGCCACTTTTCACTCGTTTTCTTCTCCGGTGGATTCAAGTCAAGCTTTGTTGATCATATCTTTTTCGTCGTTCCAAATGCTTTCTCATGCCGGTGCACCTCTTAATTGTTCATTTCTCGCTATTCATTTGTTCGGGAATGCTGAAGATATCTCAGAAGGCTCGTCTTGTCATTCAAGTTCCGTTCAACCTATTTCGAGGTTGTTACCCCATTCAAGCCATTTAATTCTTACCAGTGCAATTTCCCTTTCAAGTAATCGTTCAACGGTGTATCTTTTGAGTGGGCCCTAACCCACAGGTATTTTCCCAGGATCTTACCTGACTCTTCTAAATTTTCTCGGAGCTATTCTCGAATCTTTTAAAGTTTGATGTAAGAATGAATTTTCATCAGTCAATTGCCTTCTCCAATATCGTTTTCAAATTCTTTTCATCGTCGGTTCAACCTTTCTAATATTCATTCTCCCGGAGTATCTCAACAATTCATGGTGGTGTTTCTCGTCGTCATTCTCGGATTTGAAGACCGAAGAAGAGTTTCTCTTCAATCTTGTCCATTCTCTCGAATATTCATTGTTCTAGCTTATTGCCATCCTCTCATAATTGTTTTCAATTGTGAGAATTCTTTTCATCCTTCTGGAGCAATTCAGGAGTCTTTGCAGTTCGATTCTCCACAGCCCATCATCTCAGGTTTATTCATTCTCAGCTTTTAGCTCTCGTTCTCTAAATCTTACCGGTGCATCATTCAAGTATTATCTAATCAGTTCACGATCTCTTCGTTCACTTGTATCTAAATCCCCTCAAGTATCGTCATTCGTTTTCCAATTCTTTCCGGTGATTTGTGCCTTTGCCACTTTCATTTTCAATTCTTAAGGTGGCTATTCAAGATTCTTCTTCCTTCGTTTTCATATCAATTCTTTTGTTCTTTCCAAATCCTACCGGTGGTTCGTTGAAGACCTTCTCAAGTTTGCGCTATATCTCTCTTAATCCTTTCTGCGAGAATAAGTAGTATGCCAAATCTGTTGCTTGTCATCAATTTAAATTGGTGAAGGGTAAGCATAATGTAATTCTTATTCTTGTTTCATCGAGTAAATTCAATTCCTTATCCCGGAGGTTCATCAAAATTCTTGATTTCATTTGGTCATCTTTCTTTTCCGGAGTTCCAGGTTTTCTGCTTTATCTCATCGCGAAGCTTCATCTAACCATTGCAAGGGTTCGATCTTATTCTCTTCATCCTTCACTTCTTTTGATCATTCTTTTATTAGCGGAGTTCTTCATGGAGGCTCTACATGATGGTTCACCAAGGATTTAATTCCTTCTCGAAGTACTCATCAAGATTCTTTTAAGAGGAGCTCAAGTTTTCTTCATCTTGCAATCCGGAGTGCAATTGTTCTCCCTTAATTATCTTTTGAGGTGGTAATATATCATTCTTCATTCACAAGAATGAGATATTTAAACCCATCAGTCTCTTCATTGGAGTTATCTTGGGTTATATTTCACCTAAAGATTCTCCTAAGGATTGTTGCTATTTATGGTGCTTATAAATGACACAAGTTCTTCATTTATCCTCCTGGTGAAATAAGCTTCTCGTCTCCTTGTTCATATCAATCCAATTCTTTTTCCCGTGAGTGGCAGGTTGTCACCTCATAATTTGAGATGTATTCCATAAGACCATATCAAGCTTATTCTTTTTATCGTTGGTTTTCCAACAACTCCGTTCTAGCATTTGTTGTAAGCGTGCTCTACCAAGATCTTGTTTTCTCCCCCGTTCATTCCATTCCATCCTCTCATTTCTTCAGGAGGCATTGTGATGTTGCTCTATTCAACCCATCATGTTTTGTCAAGATCATTTTCTTTCCTTTACGTATCCATTTAACAGGAGTATTATGTCCTCTGCTCAAGTTCTTTCATCTTATCAAGTCTTGCATCTCTTTTCAACCGGAGTGCTGTCCGAATTTGTTCTTCCTTGTTCCTCTTTCCTAACAAAGTGTTTTCAACTTCGATCATCTCCATTGTATTCTTTCTTTCAAGTTGTTCAACCTTTCAAGGTTCTTTGGTTTCACTCGTTTGTCAAAGAAGCAACTTAGTTTTACCTCTTCTCTTCCTCTCCCGCTTCTCTCCGGTGCCATTCTAGATCTCGGGACGAGATCCTTTCGTAGTGGTGGAGTGTTGTAACGCCCCGACACCGATGTGCCAGGTGTCTTCCAGTTATTCGCTGTTGTTGCCTTGTCATTTGTTTGCGTGTCATGCATCTCATATTATGTCATCATGTGCATCTCATTTCCATACTTGTTCATCTCATGCATCCGAGCATTTTTCCCGTTGTCCGTTTCTCAATCCGACACTACTATGTCATCCGGCGCCTTCTTTTGCCTCTTTTGGTGTGCGGGTGTTGAACATTCTCGGATTGGACCGATATTTTTCAAGTGGCCTTGGTTCACTACCGGTAGACCGCTGATACGTCTCCAACGTATCTATAATTTTTGATTGCTCCATGCTATATTATGTACTGTTTTGGACTATATCGGGATTTATTTTCCACTTTTATATTATTTTTGGGACTAACCTATTAACCGGAGGCCTAGCCCAGAATTGCTGTTTTTTTGCCTATTTCAGTGTTTCAGATAAACGGAATATCAAACGGAGTCCAAACGGAATAAAATCTTCGGGAACGTGATTTTCTCACCGAACGTGATCCAGGAGACTTGGACCCTGCTCCAAGGAACAAAAGAGGCGGTCACGAGGGTGGGGGGCGCCCCCCCTAGGGCATGCCCCCTGCCTCATGGGCCCCTCGTTGCTCCTCCGGCGTGCTTCTTCCTCCTATATATACACACGTACCCCCAAACGATCAGAACAGGAGCCAAAAACCTAATTCCACCGCCGCAACTTTCTGTATCCACGAGATCCCATCTTAGGGCCTGTTCCGGAGCTCCGCCGGAAGAGGGTCGTCATCACAGAGGGCTTCTACATCATCCTAGCCCCTCCGATGAAATGTTAGTAGTTTACCTCAGACCTTTGGGTCCATAGTTAGTAGCTAGATGGCTTCTTCTCTCTCTTTGAATCTCAATACAAAGTTCTCCCCCTCTCTTGTGGAGATCTATTCGATGTAATCCTCTTTTTGCGGTGTGTTTGTTGAGACCGATGAATTGTGGGTTTATGATCAAGTCTATCTATGAATAATATTTGAATCTTCTCTGAATTCTTTTATGTATGATTGGTTATCTTTGCAAGTCTCTTCGAATTATCCGTTTGGTTTGGCCAACTAGATTGGTAGTTCTTGCCATGGGAGAAGTGCTTAGCTTTGGGTTCGATCTTGCGGTGTCCTTACCCAGTGACAGAAGGGGCAGCAAGACACGTATTGTATCGTTGCCATCGAGGATAACAAGATGGGGTTTATTTCATATTGCATGAATTTATCTCTCTACATCATGTCATCTTGCTTAAGGCGTTACTCTGTTTTTAACTTAATACTCTAGATGCATGCTGGGTAGCGGTCGATGAGTGGAGTAATAGTAGTAGATGCAGAATCGTTTCGATCTACTTGTCACGGACGTGATGCCTATATACATGATCATGCCTAGATATTCTCATAACTATGCTCAATTCTATCAATTGCTCAACAGTAATTTGTTCACCCACCGTAGAATACTTATGCTCTTTAGAGAAGCCACTAGTGAAACCTATGGCCCCTGGGTCTATTCTCATCATATCAATCTCCATCACTTTAATCTTGCTTTGCTTTTTTACTTTGCTTTTACTTTTTACTTTGCATCTTTATACCAAAAATACCAAAAATATTATATCTATCAGATCTCACTCTCGTAAGTGACCGTGAAGGGATTGACAACCCCTACTCGCGTTGGTTGCGAGTAGCTATCACTTTGTGCAGGTACGAGGGACTTGAGCGTGGGCTCCTACTGGATTGATACCTTGGTTCTCAAAAACTGAGGGAAATACTTACGCTACTCTGCTGCATCATCCCTTCCTCTTCGGGGAAAACCAACGCAAGCTCAAGACATAGCAAGAAGGATTTCTGGCGCCGTTGCCGGGGAGTCTATGCAAAAAGTCAACATACCAAGTACCCATCACAATCCCTATCTCTCGTGTTACATTATTTGCCATTTGCCTCTCGTTTTCCTCTCCCCCCAATTCACCCTTGCCGTTTTATTCACCCTCTCTCTCTCTATCCTCCCTCTCTACTTGCCTCTTGTTTGCTCATGTGCTTGTTTGCTCGCTTGTCGTTATGTCTGAAATTGGGGAAGTTATCGCCAATATGGACGATAGCAATATCATGGAAAATTCTGATGCTCCTACTAAAGAACCTACCATCTTTCATACAAAAAAGTTCCGTGTTGGTAGTGGTAATATTATTGGAAAAGGAGTTATTCAAGATTTCTTTACTTGTGCCGGTGCTTTACCTTCTATGGGTAGTTCTATCCTTCATAGAACTAGTAGTCTTGCGGACGCTATTGCCATGCTTATAATTGAACTTGAAAGACAATTCATGCACATGCATCCTTCCATACAAAGGATTTTTCTGGAATTTTCTAATATTGAGCATTCTTCTGTTAAGCGTGCTGCTACTATCTTTTTGGCGCATGAGTTTAGATTCATAATAAGAGAGGCCAAAGAAATCTTTGCGCATTATAGGGTGGACGCTTGCCGTCCTCCCATAGAAACTATCCTCTTTGATCAAGAAGAAATAATGCGTTTTCAATCTCTAGATTATGTTACTTTCAATGAAAATCTTAGAAGAAGGGTTCCTACCAATGTTTTAGTTGATAGAATTTCTGAACTTAATGTTGATTTGGCTATTCGAAATAATGAGCTAGGATATTCTCTTGAATATAGGCTTACAAAGTTCTGTCAAAATAATGCTTATAATGATGAATTGGTTGTGCATTACGAAGGACCAAAGGAGGAACCTATACTTACCAAGGTTGATTTTGGGGACTTTTGTCCCGTTAAATTTAGTCCTTTTGATTACTTTTGCTTGCCTCAAAGAAAGCTTGCTGCCGAACATAGAGAATATGAAATGAGTTTCAATAATCTATCTTACTATTATGGCAATACCTAGATCTATCCTCGCTTTTATGCCTAGCTAGGGGCGTTAAACGATAGCGCTTGTTGCGAGGCAACCCAATTTTATTTTTATTCCTTGCTTTTTGCTCCTGCTTAGTAATAAATAAATTATTTAGCCTCTGTTTTGGTTGTGTTTTTTGTGTTAATTAGTGTTTATGCCAAGTAGAACCGTTGGGAAGACTTGGGGAAGACTTGGGGAAAGTCTTGTTGAACTTGCTGTAAAAAACAGAAACTTTAGCGCTCATGAGAACTGCTGTCATTTTTATTTGAAGAGTGTTATTTAGTTAATTCTTTTTTCAGATGATTAATAGATAAATTCCTCACGTCCAGAAATTTATTTTAGAATTTTTGGGGTTCCATATCTTGCGCTAGCTACAGATTACTACAGACTGTTCTGTTTTTGACAGATTCTGTTTTTCGTGTGTTGTTTGCTTATTTTGATGAATCTATGGCTAGTAAAATAGTTTATAATCCATAGAGAAGTTGGAATACAGTAGGTTTAACACCAATATAAATAAAGAATGAGTTAAATACAGTACCTTGAAGTGGTCTTTTGTTTTCTTTCGCTAATGGAGCTCACGAGTTTTCTATTTTGAGTTTTGTGTTGTGAAGTTTTCAAGTTTTGGGTGAATTCTTTTGATGGATCATGGAACAAGGAGTGGCAAGAGCCTAATCTTGAGGATGCCCATGGCACCCCCAAGATAATCCAAGGACACCAAAAATTCAAAGCTTGGGATGCCCGGAAGGCATCCCCTCTTTCGTCCACTTCCATCGGTAATTTACTTGGAGCTATATTTTTATTCACCAACATGATATGTGTTTTGCTTGGAGCGTCTTGTATTATTTGTGTCTTAGTATGCCACAATCATCCTTGCTGTACAAACCTTTTGAGAGAGTCATATATGAATTAAAATTTGATAGAATACTCTATGTGCTTCACTTATATCTTTTGAGCTAGATAGTTCTGCTCTATGTGCTTCACTTATATCTTTTGAGTGTTATAATTTTGCTCTATGTGCTTCACTTAGATCTTTTAGAGCACGGTGGTGGATTTGTTTTAAAGAAACTATTGATCTCTCATGCTTCACTTAAATTATTTTGAGAGTCTCTTAATAGCATGGTAATTTGCTTAATAATAATATGCTTGGTATCCAAGATTTGTGAAACTTTCTTTTGAGTGTGTTGAATACTAAGAAAAGATTGAAGCATGATAATTGTTTTGAGATATGGAGGTGATAATATTAAAATCATGCTAGTTGACTAGTTGTGAGTTTAAAGACTACTTGTGTTAAGGTTTGTGATTCCCGTAGCATGCACGTATGGTGAACCGTTATGTAACGAAGTCGGAGCATGATTTATTTATTGATTGTATTCCTTATGAGTGGCGGTCGGGGATGAGCGATGGTCTTTTCCTACCAATCTATCCCCCTAGGAGCATGCACGTAATACTTTGCTTTGATAACTTCTAGATTTTTGCAATAAGTATATGAGTTTTTTATGACTAATGTTGAGTCCATGGATTATACGCACTCTCACCCTTCCACCTTTGCTAGCCTCTCTAATACCGCACACCTTTCGCCGGTATCATACAGCTACCATATACCTTCCTCAAAACAGCCACCATACCTACCTATTATGACATTTCCATAGCCATTCCGAGATATATTACCATGCAACTTTCCACCATCTAGTTCATCATGACACATTCATCATTTTCATATTGCTTAGCATGATCATGTAGTTGACATAGTATTCGTGGCAAAGCCACCGTTCATAATTCTTCATACTTGTCACTCTTGATTCATTGCATATCCCGGTACATCGCCAGAGGCATCCATATAGAGTCATATTTTGTTTTAGAATCGAGTTGTAATCATTGAGTTGTAAATAAATAAAAGTGTGATGATCATCATTCAATAGAGCATTGTCCCAATAAAAAAAGAGAAAGGCCAAAGAAAAAAAAGAAGTCCCAAAAAAGAAAATAAATAAAAAGGGGCAATGCTACTATTCTTTTACCATACTTGTGCTTCAAAGTAGCATCATGATATAGCAAGTCTCATATATTGTGCTTCAAAGTAGCACCATGTTCTTCATATAGAGTCTCATATGTTGTCACTTTCGTATACTAGTGGGAATTTTACATTATAGAACTTGGCTTGTATATTGCAATAATGGGCTTCCTCAAATTGCCCCAGGTCTTCGTGAGCAAGCAAGTTGGATGCACACCCACTAGTTTTTTTGTTGAGCTTTCATACATTTATAGCTCTAGTGCATCCGTTGCATGGCAATCCCTACTCACTCACATTGATATCTATTGATGGGCATCTCCATAGCCCGTTGATACGCCTAGTTGATGTGAGACTATCTTCCCCTCCTTTTTGTCTTCTCCACAACCACCATTCTATTCCACCTATAGTGCTATATCCATGGCTCACGCTCATGTATTGCGTGAAGATTGAAAAAGTTTTGAAAAAGTTAGAGTATGAAACAATTGCTTGGCTTGTCATCGGGGTTGTGCATGATTTGAATACTTTGTGTGGTGAAGATGGAGCATAGCCAGACTATATGATTTTGTACCGCGGATGAAACCCTAGTTCCGCTCCTCTCGTGCTGCCGGACAAAAATTCCCGCGCCGGACATGTCCGCGCCGCCGTCCCCGACGAATCCGCCGTCGCCACGTCATCCTCTCTCTCCTCCCACCGCGCCGGCCACCCGGGGCCCAGATCCGGCCCGCCCCGGGGCCAAACCGGGCCGCGCCGGGCCCGTCTCTCCGCGCGCCTCGTCGGCACCTCGCGCCACCGCCTCTT
>NC_041382.1:724701215-724725891 GCF_002162155.2 Triticum dicoccoides | reverse complement strand
CGCCTCCATCGCCGCCCGCGCGCCTGCGCAGAACGTCGCCGCCGTGCGCCGCCGTGACGTGCGCCGCTCGTCGCCGACCTCCTCCGCCCGTCCCGCGCCGTCCCCGGCAACTTCGGCCAGCCGCGCCGGCCACCCCTCACCAAAATTCCTCGCCGGAGCCCGTCCCGGCCAGATCCACCCCGGGTGGATGAGATCCACCCGGATCTGAACCAAACGCCACCGTCCCGCGAACCGGATCCACCCCGTCCCGGGATATCCCCATCCCGCATTGACTTCTTCCAGAGGTTGATTTTTCCTCTAAGTCATTTTTCTATGATGATTTTATGCCATGTTCATCGCATCATAACTTCATCACCGTTGCTCCGTTTTGCGTGCATGAGATATCAAAATGTTCATCGGGATGTCCTCTTCATTTCATTCCATTGCACCATGCTTGTTTGAGTCCATCTTTATGCCCTAATTGTTGATGCAAGAGTGCTTCATAATGTTAGTTCCTGATTCTTATCATATTATGAGCATTTGTCATTTTTGCCATGACTATTGTGTGCTGCATATGGGCATGAGCCTTACATGTGTTTTGGGCTATGCCATGCCATCTTGACAGGGGTGTATGTTATGTATCTTTTGTGATCAATGTGGTGACTAGCACAAGCATGCGAAGTAGCTCTCGTGATGTTGCTGATTCCAGGGACTTAGAATTCTTCTAAGTCATTTCCCTGATGTTATTTTTACGTCATGTATTCATGTTGCTACAGAGTGATCCATGCCTCTTTTGAGCATGTCCAGTAAGGATGATTTTGAGACATTGTTATGTTCTATCCATCCATGTATTTGTTTGCAATTTTGGAGTACCCTAGCATGACTCAATCTTGCTCTACTTTTGCTATAAAATGTTCCTAGCAGATTGTTTACGTGTTAATCAATTTTGCCAAGGTTGTTGTAGTTGATCCATGCATGCTATGAGATTGTTCTTGCCATGGATAGCTACTTGATCATGCCTTCTTGCTGGGTGTATGCTTAGTTTGTCATGCAATGCCTTGTGGTGAGTGCATCGAGCTCGCAAACATGCCTTCATAATTCTGTTTATGCCATGTCCAGTTTTCTGCTAAGTCTGAATCTGTTAACGAAACTTGCTATGTTTACATGGGTGCCATCATATCTTCTGATCCTTTTTGGCTTATGGTCAGTAAGGGACTTTTGTTATATGCTTTGAGTAGATTCATGCCATGCCTTTGTTTGCTATGTTATGACCCTGTAGCATGTTGTTATCTTGCTCTAAACATTGCTTCCTGATGTTAATTCCTGGCATGTTAGTATTTTCACTAAGTGTGAGATGTTGTTATCTTTTGCACTTTTCCCATGCTTGTTTGAACCTGCTCTTGTGTGATTTAGCCGTAGCTTAGTGTTCATCTTTTGTCAATCATCTTGAGTAGTACTGCCATGTGCTTTGTTGCTATGTTAGAGTGCAGTAGCTTAATTTCTTGTTGCACTCTAGATGGCATCGTGCTGTTAATCGCATAATCGTGCCATTATTGTTTTGCTTGACTTTTCCAAACCGTGCATCCGATTCCGGTGATCTTTATATCGATTTCGACCGAAATCATCTCATCTTTCCAGCGGCACTCTTGGATTGCCAAGTTGAAGCCTGGTTCAATCTTTTCCTTCCGGAGCTCGCATATGCATTGCATATCACATCCCGCATATCATGCCATGTTTTGCATCATGTTGCTTGTGCATTGCATCGTGGTTGATTGTTGGTTCCTTTGCTTGTGTTCTTGCCTTGGGTAGAGCTGGGAGACGAGTTCGTGTTCGAGGAACCCGTTGAGTACGTTTACAAGGATCAAGCTTTCGTCTTCTCGGAGAACTTTGCAGGCAAGATGACCATACCCTCGAAATCACTTCTATCTTTGCTTGCTAGTTGCTCGCTCTTTTGCTTTGCCGCGATACCTACCACTTGTTATATCATGCCTCCCATATTGCCATGTCAAGCCTCTAACCCACCTTGTCCTAGGCTCCTAGCAAACCATTGTTTGGCTATGTTACCGCTTTGCTCAGCCCCTCTTATAGCGTTGCTAGTTGCAGGTGAAGATGAAGTTTGTTCCTTGTTGGAACATGGATATGTTGGGATATCACAATATCTCTTATTTTAATTAATGCATCTATACACTTGGTAAAGGGTGGAAGGCTCGGCCTTATGCCTGGTGTTTTGTTCCACTCTTGCCGCCCTAGTTTCCGTCATACCTGTGTTATGTTCCTTGATTTTGCGTTCCTTACGCGGTTGGGTTATAATGGGAACCCCTTGACAGTTCGCTTTGAATAAAACTCCTCCAGCAAGCCCCAACCTTGGTTTTACCATTTGCCACCTAGCCTTTTTCCCTTGGGTTCTGTAGACTCAAGGGTCATCTTTATTTTTAACCCCCCCCCCGGGCCAGTGCTTGTCTAAGTGTTGGTCCGAACCTGTCAGCAGCCGGTGACCACCAGGGGCAACTCTGGGCTGGCCTACGGAATCTTGGACAATCCGGTGTTGCCCTGAGAACGAGATATGTGCAGATCCTATCAGGATGTTGGCACATCGGGCGACTTTGCTGGTCTTATTTTACCATTGTTGAAATGTCTTGTAACCGGGATTCCGAGTCTGATCGGGTCGTCCTGGGAGAAGGAATATCCTTCGTTGACCGTGAGAGCTTGTGATGGGCTAAGTTGGAACACCCGTGCAGGGTTTTGAACTTTCGAAAGCCGTGCCCGCGGTTATGGGCAGATGTGAATTTGTTAATGTCCGGTTGTAGAGAACTTGACACTTAACTTAATTAAAATGCATCAACCACGTGTGTAGCCGTGATGGTCTCTTTCCGACGGAGTCCGGGAAGTGAACACGGTTTTGAAGTTATGTTTGAACGTAAGTAGTTTCAAGATCACTTCTTGACCACTTCTAGTACACGACCGTGCTTTGCTTCTTTTCTCGCTCTCATTTGCGTAAGTTAGCCACCATATATGCTAGTCCTTGCTGCAACTCCACCTCACTACCTTTTCCTACCCATAAGCTTAAATAGGCTTGATCGCGAGGGTGTGAGATTGCTGAGTCCCCGTGACTCACAGATTACTTCAAACAGTTGCAGGTGCCGATGATACCATGCAGGTGACGCAACCGAGCTCAAGGAGGAGCTCGATGAAGATCGTGTGTGTCGGTGTTCTGGGAACGGGGGTCCCCAGACTTGCCTGCCTGCGGCCTACGGCGTGGCTCAAAGGAGGGCCCAGCACGACCCATCTTCACCAACACAAACTCAAGACCTTCGCGAGGGGCCAAGCCTCGCGGGGCGGACGACACGGAGCTTCCTCAGGCACGGCCTCGTCAGGCTGGCTCGCGAGGAGGCGGAGAGATCAAGGCGGGGTACCTCGCGAGGTGCCCGTGACGCAAGCCATGACAACTCAAGGCGCCAGGCGAGTGCCAGCCCGCGCAACGTCCTCCTTTCCTCTTTGGTGCAAAGGGGGCAAGCGCAGCCGCGGAGTACCGAGGCATCAGGCAAAGGTTGCCATTTCGGTGCAACGAGACCAAGACCAGGAGGACTACGAGACGGAGGTCACCGTGGAGCCCAAGACGGCGTCATCACCAGAGCTTTGCGCAAGCGAAGACTACCTTTGTCAGGATAGCTGATGCTTGCTGTCCCCCTTCAAATTAGCCCGCGATTGTTGGCTCCCTTCCCGCTCAATATTTGGGAAGAGGACCAGGGCCTCTATAAATAGGACCAGCCACCCACCTAGCAAAGGGGTCGGTCGGTTGGGGGGTCGCGTTGAAGTGTCTCTAGGGATCGACTGGTTAGAGAGAGAGAGAGAGAGAGAGAGAGAAAGGTGACTGAACTCCTCCCAGCAGTTCATCGCCCCGGCCAAGAACAGACCCTCGCGAGGCTGTTCTTCCTTGTACTGTTCATCATCCTCAGCCCAAGAGGCAATCCACCACACCACACACTGGAGTAGGGTATTACACCACAACGGTGGCCCGAACCAGTATAAACCCTGTGTCTCTTGTGTTGTTCTTCCCATAGCTTTGATCCTAGCACGGCGGAGGGGTGCAGGTAGGTAGGAGGCGAAATCTCCGCGCGCACCCCAGTGTCCAAACCTCAAGGGTCTGCCGGAACCCGAAATCCGACATTTGGCGTGCCAGGTAGGGGTGCGCCGGAATTCGTCTTCCACCGCTCCGTGCCCCGTCGCGTCGTCATCACCATGCCCGGCGACCAGGAGGGCAACCCAGACCCATGGGCGTCGTGGCCTGCCCGCGTAGAGCCGCTCGCCTCGGGCAACCCCTTGCCCCAGGCAGCTCGCGGTCCGCAGGGCGCTGCGGGCCGCGGGCGACGCGGACAGGCTTCGACTGCTCTCACACCGCGGCAGGCGCGGTCGGCAGCAAGGGCCTTTAATCACGCCGCGACCATGACACCGTACACCCGCCGAGAGCAGGCGAACTCGAGGGCCGCGCTCACGGTGGCCCGAGAGCTGCTGCAGTGCAGACTGCTTGAGGGCGGCCACGACGTGCTGCTGGAGCGAGTGGCAGAGCTCCTGGGCTTTCGCCGCCTTGGGGGCTCACTCCTTCTCCACCCAGCTCCCATCTCAAGCCCAGGGCGACCCGCGTGGGGGCTCTGCGCGCGCCCGCGGGCTCCAAGGCTACCCCGACGCCAGCGAAGCTGTCAGCGCCGGACCGGGGGCGGCCTCCCCCGCCCACGGTCCGCGAAGAAGAAGGACTCAACGCGACCTGCGGCCCCAGTGGGCGGCTGCGCTGTCACCCCACAGTAGGCGCGTCAGGCAGGACCGCGTGGCACGTGGGGCATTACGGCGTGGCATTCAGAACGACGGCGCCGGAGGAATACGTGCCCCTCATGATGGACCAAGGACACCCTCAAGAGAACGGACAAGGCTCGCTCCTCAGCCCAATCTGGGGGGACGAGGCACTAGAAGCTGAGCCTTTCTAGGAGCCCCAGGACGGTCCCTGTCACACCCTAGCTAGTCATGCATTAGAGTGTTGCATCATGTTTACTCTTTCATCAGAAACTTGAAATGGGGATCTGTGAAACCCTCAGAATCATTTTGAAAATGACCCAAATAAAAATTTCTCCAAAAGGGTCCAAGAAAATGCTCATGTTGATCTCTGAAAATATTGGACAGAGATAAAAATCAAACCAATATTTTTAGTGGCTCATGGACATTTATTTTGGGCATTTGGAATTAATGCATAAATATTTGCTTTGGAAATATATTTCTATATATATAAATATATGTCCAAATATTATGCCAATTATAAAGGAGCTCTGGAATAATATATCTAGCCCCTGAAAAAATTTGGCATAAGTTAAATAAATGATTTAATATATTATTTAAATTAAAACAAATGTCAGAAATTAGAAAAACAGAAAAATAAATAAAGGGAGAAACTTACCTGGGCTCCTCCCTGTGCAGCCCAGCCAGCTGGCCGGCCCAGCCAGCAGGCGGCCCAGCCCGCCTCCCTCCTCTGTCGTCTTCGTCCCGATAGAGGGAGGGGAGTGTGGCCGGCGCGCGCGCGCGCCACCGCGCCACGCCACCTCTCTCCCTGCCTGCCTGCCCTTCCCTCCTCGCCTCGATGCCCTGGACGACACCACGCCTCCCCCCTGCTCTCTCTCACTCGCCCTCGGCTCTCCCCTCCTCTCCCTCGCTCTCTCTCTCACACGGCCGAACACCACAGTCGCCGCCGTTCGCCATAGCAGCCGACTCCGGCCACCCCTCGCTTCCCCGACTAGCTCAGGAGCTCCGCCTCGACCTCCTCTTCCTCCCCACCGCTCCACGGGTCTCCGGAAGCCCTGCATCGCCGTCACGTCGCCGTTCCCCTCCTCGGACTCCGACCACCGTCGCCGTCGATTCGCCGTCTCCAGCGCGTCCCCGAGCCCGCTTCGACGCCCACTGCAACCGCGGTGAGCTACGCCACCGTTTACCCCTCTTCTCCCCCCTCGTTCCCTCACCGCAGCCTCCTCCCCACCACGGCCGAACCTCCGCCGTCGCCGAGCTCGCCGTCGACGCAGCTCCGGTGACCATTTGGTCACCCCGGCGAGTCCAACGAGTTCGTAAGGCTCCGTAGAGCATCCCTAGCGCCTCGCTTAGCTCGCCTTCGAGCTCCAACCCCGTTTCCGTGCACGACCGAACTCCGGCGGCCGCAGCCGAGCTCGCCGCCGTCGACTCCGGCCACCTCAGGCCCGGCCACCACCACCGTTCGACGCGCGGGAGCAAGGGCTCTCCAACGAGCCCAAGCACAGCCTCGCCCGTGCCCTGTAGCGCGATCCCGCATCACGCCGCCGTCTCGGACCTCGCCGGCGTCATGTCGCCGGTGGGGTTTGACTTGTCCGACCTGGGGTTTGACCCCCCCAGGGTCACTGACGCGTGGGCCCCGTCGGCCAGGTGGACATCATTAGCGCTAACCACTGTTAGTTAACCCCCTGACACTGACCAGTGGGCCCCAGCGCCACTAATTAGTAATTAGGATTAATTTAACTCTGTTTAACCCCCCTGTCACTGACGTGTGGGCCCCACACGTCAGGTTTGACCTCAGCCAGCCGCAGTTGACCACTGACGTCATGCTGACGTCATGCTGGCGCAATAATTATATTTCTGGATTTAAATTAAATCAGGAAATTCCAGAAAATTATTTGAACTTCAAAAATTCATAACTTTTATTCTGTAACTCCAAATTGGACAAATTATATATGAAAAATGATCAGAAAAATCCAATCTATCCATATGTACTATTTTCATGCATGATCAAACAAGTTAAATTGATGTTTCAAGCAGAACAAGGAAAAGCACTTTAAAAGGCCATATTTGAATTTGAAATTTGAATCCTTGATTCAAATTTGCTCAAACCCTTCTGGTTTTAGTTGCATTAGCCCAACACACTCATATTGCCATGATTCATGCATGCATCATATTGTTGCACATTGTTTGGTGATGGTTGTGTATCGGTGTCCTTTGCGACAGGTTCTGCCTCCGAGGAGTACCGTGATTACCCTAACGAAGAACCGTATCAGTGCATCGACCCATCAGGCAAGCAACCAACCATTTGATCATATCGATACAATCCCATGTTCTCGCTCCTGCTCTCTTTTACTGCATTAAGACAACGCGTTTCAAACTGCTGTGTGCTACGGTAGTTGAACCCATTTCCTCTGCATGACCTGTCATTGCCACAGTAACTAGATGAAACCCACTAGCATGTGTAGGAGTTGTATGAGCCATATGTATGTGTTGTTCCTACCTTGCTATGCCTGCTATGCTTAGAGTCGTGTTAGGTCTGGTTCATCTGGGTGATGGGCTAGAGTGAAATGATTATGTCGGTAATGAGAGTGGTGTGGTGAACACGATTTGGTAAAGGTATCGATGAGAGGCCATGTAGGAGTACATGGTGGGTTGTTTCATTGAAGCCGACCTTAAGCACTGAGATCTGTATGTGTGATTTAAGATACAGTTACTACCATGCATTGGGCCCTGAAATATGACCCCGCTCGACTTCTTATTCACCCTAGCTCTCTGTCCAGGAGTTGCAAGTAGTTTCTGGTGTTTGTAGCCTACTGGAGGCCGTGGACAGCGCTGACCGTAGGGGTGGGCTGTGATGCGGTAGGTACGTGGCACGGTGTACCGAATACCCGTTAGGTATCTCGGGAACCCTGTTCACATCGTTCGGGGCCGTATGGGAAACCTCGGCCGGACTCCCTACGGATGGAACCTGGATAGGCGATAAACCTGGACTGGAGGCTTAGGTGGTTAGGTAGGTCGTGGCCGACACCCACGTTGGGCTTCCGCTTGAAGGTTGCCGAGTACATGTCGTGTAAACGACGGTAAGTGGTGAGAGCGTGTATGAAGGAGTACACCCCTGCAGGGTTAACATGATCTATTCGAATAGCCGCGTCCGCGGTAAAGGACTACTTGGTTGCCTATACAGTTCATAGACAAGTAAATGGAAACTGTTAAAAGCCTCAAGATAAGTGTGAGTGCCGAGGATGGCTCTTCCGTAGGAAGACGGAGGTGGATCCTCGGTAGTGTATTGAAGTGGTGAGTAGTGGACTCGTGTGCGCAAAACCATTTCAAGTTGGAGTATCGTAGGATAGTCTAGCCAATAGTCAAAGCTGGCTTGCTGCAATAACTCCACCAACCCTTCTTGATAATATGCATGTTGTAGGATCTGATGTAAGTCTTGCTGAGTACCTTTGTACTCATGTTGCTATAATTTACATTTTTACAGAAGACGCTGCAACCCCTTCTGATGGGTTCTATGTAGACGTTGACATCAACGGGTAGGCTAAAGACCCAGGTGGTGACCCTGAGCTTGTGAAGGACCACGTAGTATAGCTAGGCTTTCCAAGCCTCTTTTATTTTACTAGTTGTCTGTACTCAGACAAGTTACTTCCGCTGCTGGTTTGTATGACTGTATGACTTGTATGTTGGGTCGTGAGACCCGTACCTTTGTGTATGTTATGTATGGCTCCCTGAGCCTTAAATAAAGTACTTGTGTCGTAGAGTCATGTTGTGATGCTTCGTTGTATTTGCACATATCGAGCATATTGTGTGTATGACTGAAATGCTTGGTATGTGTGGGATCTGACCATCTAGTTGTTTATCTTTAGTAGCCTCTCTTACCGGGAAATGCCTCCTAGTGTTACCGCTGAGCCATGGTAGCTTGCTACTGCTCTGGAACACTTAGGCTGGCCGGCATGTGTCCTTCTTCATTCGTGTGTCTGTCCCTTCGGGGAAATGTCACGCTTTGAGTACCGGAGTCCTGTTAGCCCGCTACAGCCCGGTTTACCGGAGTCCTGCTAGCCCAGTGCTACAGCCCGGACCCATTTGCTGATGACCGACACGTTCGAAGCTGGGTCATGGATGCCTGTCCCTGTAAGTCTGTGCCACTTTGGGTTTACGACTAGTCATGTCAGCCCGGGCTCTTTATCATATGGATGCTAGCGACACTATCATATACGTGAGCCAAAATGCGCAAACGGTCCCGGGCAAAGGTAAGGCGACACCCGTGGGAATACCGTGCGCGAGGCCGCAAGGTGATATGAGGTGTTACCGGCTAGATCGATGTGACATCGAGTCGGGGTCCTGACAGCGTTGGCATCAGAGCCGGACTGCCTGTAGGTTCTCCAAGCCAAACTGGTCGATGTTGAGTCTAGAAATTCTTTAGTTATATGTAGGGGAATTGTTTGTGGGATGGAACGTAAGGCTCTTTTTACTCCTTTACTCTCTATCAGGATCACGTGTTACTAATCAGTAGTACCTTATAAGTTTGATGGATACAAGCCTAGTTCAGTTCTACTACCACATTATGTTGTTAGAATGGATTCAGAACTTTGATATGATGATGTTGAGGGTGTACGAAGTCCTTTGCCAAATGTCTCAAATCCTTCTTGAGCATTTACAGCTGTTATGCTGCCGAAATTTTGCTAGAAATTCTAATGCCTTTGCATTATGATTGTGCTTTCAGATGGCCACTCGCGACCTCAATCAAGTGGTTCGCCTGACTCGATGCCTAGATGTACCCGGCCATACTGCCAAGTTGGTCAGGGTAATGACTGAGGCTGGATACCGCTGGTATCCTGAGTACACGGTCGAAGAGCAATTCCGAGACTTTAATCAAAGCCAGTATCTCTGCACTGTCAGGATATTTCCATCTTATCCTGGATCCACCGAGCCTCTTCACTGCTCTTATGGACTCGGGGTTACTATTGAGATGGCTGTGCAGGACGCCGCCTACTCTATGATGACCATTATGCGAGTCAGATCTGGTATATCTCGGGACTCTGATTTCCGGTATATGCCAGGATCACTTCCGGGAGCACAAGGGTATCTCCAGGCTATTTATGCTGACCCCACTCAGGAGGATTCACGGACTCGCACCACTGCTGAGATGCTCGAGGATAAGGACCGTGAAAATCGGGCCTTGAGGTTAGAGCTCTTCAATACCCGTGCTGACCACTGGGCCACTTTGACTCGGTTCGCACCGGCGGTGCAAGCTGGATTCTCAGATATGCGCGATCTCTATCCTGTGAGATCTGCTCTGCCGGACGTGATGGTTTGGCGTGATGTAGGAGGCATCACCCCACCTCGCGGGCCCCGCAGGCCACCGTCTGTTGGTCCAAGGCCTCATCCTAGCCCCTATGGTCCTCAAGCTCCGCGAGATCGTCTGTTTCCGGATGATCATGTTGAGCTTCCAGGCTATGGAGGTGACTTCTACGAGGACTACTACGGATCGGTCTGAGTTAGCGGTTGTATCACTAGCTCGCACTAGCTGTGTCGTCTATCGTCCCGCGTGACTCGTGGGATATGACCTAGTTTGTACTCCTTCCGGAGGTGTAGAAAAATAATGTATAGGAGCTTGGAATGCCTCCGATGAGATGTAATCCTCTTTCACCGTAATAGTACTTGTTTGGTCTTGTACTAAACCCTGTATGGTGTGTATGACGATGGAATAAAGCAGCAGTTTCTGTATCTACCATGTCATACGGATGATCATCTTGCATTTCGAGTTATACCTTACATTTTATATCCTATGTCCGAATTTTATCATCCTGACTAAATCATTGTCTTGTTTACCTAGGATGGTCAACACGCGCGCTAACCCTGCTTCTCAAGAGCAGGCCGAAGGCAGTGAAGGCAGGAATGAAAATCTGCCTCATCCTCCTTCCCTAGCCGAGGTTATGATGGAAGCTGAGAGAAACAAGCGGGAGACCAACCGTTTGTTGGAGCGTATTGAACAGAACACAGCACACCATCAGAGGACTAACGTGGTGTCACTCAGTGATTTTATCAAATTACATCCACCCACGTTCCACCACTCCGTCGAGCCTCTCGACGCTGATGACTGGCTTCGCAGTATCTCTCACAAACTGCGTTCCGCGCTGGTAGCGGAGGCTGACAAGGTCACCTTTGCTGCATATCATCTTGAAGGCCCCGCCAGTCTATGGTGGGAGAATTATGGAGCTATGCGCCCAGCGGGCCATGTCACTACTTGGGCTGAGTTCAGTGAGGCTTTCCATGAACATCACATTCCGGAGGGTCTCATGGACCGTAAACGTGAAGAATTTTGCAGTTTCACCCAAGGCCGACTTTCTGTGGATGCTTACAGCAGGGAGTTTGGTAATCTCGCACGATATGCAACTGAGGAAGTGTCTACTGATGCCAAGAAGCAAGCAAGGTTCCGTAAGGGACTTAGTCCTGAGCTTCGTCGTGACCTCCGTCTGCATGAGTGCACATCTTTTCAGAAACTGGTCAACAAAGCCATCAGTGCTGAAACTGGTCAGACTGACTATGACGCAACACGCAAGCATGGCCGTGACATGGGTTCCTCATCCGGTGCTGGTCCTCAGAAGCGCCGCGTGTGGGTACCCAACACCGCCCTGCCACCCAGGTTCACACCGAGGCCATCCTTCCAGGCGCCTCGCCCCGTTCAGCAGTCTGCACCGGCCAAGCCCTATGGAGGTCCAACCAACAATGCTCCTCCACGTACCAGTCCCGTGACTTGTTTCAAGTGTGGGGAATCTGGTCACTATATGCGTGAGTGTCCCCAGACCAACCCCAACCAGTCTGCTAAAGCTGTTGGCCGTGGCAAGCCGACAGGAAAAATATTCCACGCCAAGCCGGTCACCGCCTCACGTGGCCATGTCAACTGTATCTCTGCCGAAGAAGCTCAAGAGGATCCCAACGTCGTTCTCGGTACGCTTCTTGTCAATTGCCACCCGGCATCTGTTATTTTCGATACAGGAGCCTCTCATTCTTTTATATTTGAAAATTATGCTCGTTTGCATAACGTCGCATTCGGTGATATGCCAACCTCTATGGTAATTCAAACTCCGGGATCCAAATGGCAAACTTCTAGAGTAAGCCATGGAAATGAAATCCAAGTCGACAGACTTGTTTTCCTTGCCTCTTTAATAGCCCTTAAATTTTCAGATATTAATATCATTTTGGGTATGGACTGGATGTCAGCTCATCATGCCAAAATTGATTGCTTCTCTAGGACTGTTCAACTCACTCACCCTTCGGGCAAGATAGTCAATGTCTTGACCCGAATAGCCAAGCGACAATTATATTCTCTTAACGCCAGCCCTTCGCCAGACCTTGAGGACGTTCCGGTAGTCCGTGACGTCCCGGATGTCTTTCCAGAGGAATTGCCAGGTGTTCCACCTGACAGGGATGTTGAGTTTGTAATAGACCTCATTCCAGGAACCGTTCCGATTGCTAGAAGACCTTATAAGATGGCACCCCTAGAACTAGCCGAGCTTAAGAAACAACTCGATGAGTCCTTGAAAAAGGGTTTCATCCGACCTAGCTCATCTCCGTGGGCTTGCCCCGTCCTATTCGTCAAGAAGAAGGATGGTACGGACCGGATGGTTGTAGATTACCGACCTGTCAATTTGGTCACAATCAAGAACAAATATCCACTTCCCAGGATCAACGACCTGTATGATCAGCTCGCTGGATCCTCAGTCTTCTCCAAGATGGATTTGAGGTTGGGCTACCATCAAATCAAAATCAGAAACGGGGACATTCCTAAAACGGCCTTTGTTACTCGTTACGGCCAATACGAGTACACCGTCATGTCCTTCGGTTTAACCAACGCTCCAGCCACCTTTTCTCGGTTAATGAACTCAATCTTCATGGAGTATTTGGATAAATTCGTCGTGGTTTACCTCGATGATATACTCATCTACTCCAAGAACGAGGAAGAACATGCCGAACATCTAAGGCTAGTGTTGAAGAAACTTCGAGAGCATCGCCTTTATGCCAAATTTTCTAAATGTGAATTTTGGTTGTCAGAAGTGACCTATCTGGGTCATGTAATATCTGGTAAAGGTATTGCTGTTAACCCTGAGCGAGTTCAAGCCGTCCTTAATTGGACTCCACCTGAATCGGTCAAGCAAGTTCAGAGTTTTCTGGGCTTAGCGAGCTATTGTCGTCGCTTTGTCGAGAACTTCTCCAAGGTTGCCAAACCTCTAACCGAACTCCTCAAGAAAGATAAGAAGTTCGAGTGGACTCCACAATGTGAGCACAGCTTTCAGGAACTGAAAAGACGCCTGACTTCTGCTCCCGTACTGGTGCCGCCAGACTTCTCCAAAGACTTTGTTATCTACTGCGACGCCTCGCGACAAGGACTAGGTTGCATTCTCATGCAAGATCGACACGTAATTGCCTACGCTTCACGGCAATTGCACCCACATGAGGAGAATTATCCTACTCATGATCTAGAGCTTGCAGCTGTAGTCTATGCACTTAAGACCTGGCGACATTACCTCCTCGGTAATCGTTGCGAAATATTCACTGATCACCAAAGTTTGAAGTACATCTTCACCCAACCGGATCTGAACCTCAGGCAAAGACGTTGGGTTGAATTGATCACAGACTTTGACTTAGGAATAACCTACACCCCAGGGAAAGCCAACGTCATGGCTGATGCGCTAAGTCGTAAATCTTATTGTAACAACCTGATGTTACAACAAAGTCAACCGCTTCTCCATGAGGAATTTCGGAAGCTAAACCTTCACATTGTACCTCAAGGTTTTCTTTCCACCTTGGTGGCAAAACCTACTCTTACGGATCAAATCATCGCTGCCCAAAAGCGAGATAAGGGAATATCTAAAATCAAAGAGAACATTGCTAGCGGAGGTGCTAGTTGTTTCTCCACAAATGATCATGGTGTTGTGTACTTTGAGAACCGTCTAGTGGTTCCCAAGAACCAGCATCTACGGCAGTTGATCCTTAAGGAGGCTCATGAATCTCCTCTCACCATTCATCCCGGTAGTACTAAGATGTATCAGGACCTACGCCAGAGGTTCTGGTGGACTAGGATGAAGAGAGAAATTGCTCAGTATATTGCTAATTGTGACGTCTGTCGTCGTGTAAAAGCAGAGCATCAACGGCCTGCTGGCACCCTTCAACCCTTAGCTATTCCTGAATGGAAATGGGATAAAATTGGTATGGATTTCATTACCGGTTTTCCCAGGACCAAGAGAGGGAATAATGCTATCTTCGTCGTGGTCGATCGTCTTTCCAAAGTAGCCCATTTCTTACCTGTTCGTGAGAGTATAACCGCTAGCCAGCTGGCAGACTTATACATCTCCCGAATAGTGTCCCTCCATGGTGTTCCTTTGGAAATCAACTCGGATCGAGGAAGTCTTTTCACCTCTCGATTTTGGGAAAGTTTCCAAAATGCTATGGGAACCCGTCTCTCCTTCAGCACCGCTTTCCACCCTCAGTCGAGTGGTCAAGTGGAACGCGTCAACCAAATTCTAGAAGACATGCTTCGAGCCTCTGTTATCTCATTCGGAATGGACTGGGAGAAGTGCCTTCCATTTGCCGAATTCGCTTACAACAACAGCTATCAATCTAGCTTGGGTAAAGCCCCTTTTGAAGTTCTCTATGGACGACGGTGTCGAACACCCCTTAACTGGTCAGAGACCGGGGAAAGACAATTCTTTGGCCCGGATATGATTCAGGAAGCAGAAGAACAAGTTCGTATCGTTCGTGAAAAGTTGAAAACAGCCCAATCTCGTCAAAAGAGTCAATATGACCGAAAACATAAGGCTATGACTTTCGAGGTTGACGAGAAGGCTTATCTTCGGGTCACCCCTCTGAAGGGAACCCATCGTTTCGGTATCAAAGGCAAATTGGCTCCTCGTTACATTGGACCTTTTCGCATTCTCGCCAAACGAGGGGAAGTTGCCTACCAGTTGGAACTACCTCTGCACCTCTCCAGGGTCCACGATGTCTTCCACGTTTCTCAACTCAGGCGTTGCTTCTCGGATCCTATCCGTGGAGTGGACCACGAAACGCTTGATCTCCAAGATAATCTTACATATCGAGAGTACCCCATTCGTATCCTCGATCAGGCCGAACGTACCACTCGACGTCATAATATCAAGTTTCTCAAGGTTCAATGGTCGCACCATTCTGAGGATGAAGCAACTTGGGAAAGGGAGGATCGTCTTCGACTTGAGTATCCCGCCTTCTTCCCGGAGGAACCCAAATCTCGGGACGAGATTCTTTTGAGTGGGGGTGAGTTGTCACACCCTAGCTAGTCATGCATTAGAGTGTTGCATCATGTTTACTCTTTCATCAGAAACTTGAAATGGGGATCTGTGAAACCCTCAGAATCATTTTGAAAATGACCCAAATAAAAATTTCTCCAAAAGGGTCCAAGAAAATGCTCATGTTGATCTCTGAAAATATTGGACAGAGATAAAAATCAAACCAATATTTTTAGTGGCTCATGGACATTTATTTTGGGCATTTGGAATTAATTCATAAATATTTGCTTTGGAAATATATTTCTATATATATAAATATATGTCCAAATATTATGCCAATTATAAAGGAGCTCTGGAATAATATATCTAGCCCCTGAAAAAATTTGGCATAAGTTAAATAAATGATTTAATATATTATTTAAATTAAAACAAATGTCAGAAATTAGAAAAACAGAAAAATAAATAAAGGGAGAAACTTACCTGGGCTCCTCCCTGTGCAGCCCAGCCAGCTGGCCGGCCCAGCCAGCAGGCGGCCCAGCCCGCCTCCCTCCTCTGTCGTCTTCGTCCCGACAGAGGGAGGGGAGTGTGGCCGGCGCGCGCGCGCGCCACCGCGCCACGCCACCTCTCTCCCTGCCTGCCTGCCCTCCCCTCCTCGCCTCGATGCCCTGGACGACGCCACGCCTCCCCCCTGCTCTCTCTCACTCGCCCTCGGCTCTCCCCTCCTCTCCCTCGCTCTCTCTCTCACACGGCCGAACACCACCGTCGCCGCCGTTCGCCATAGCAGCCGACTCCGGCCACCCCTCGCTCCCCCGACTAGCTCAGGAGCTCCGCCTCGACCTCCTCTTCCTCCCCACCGCTCCACGGGTCTCCGGAAGCCCTGCATCGCCGTCACGTCGCCGTTCCCCTCCTCGGACTCCGACCACCGTCGCCGTCGATTCGCCGTCTCCAGCGCGTCCCCGAGCCCGCTTCGACGCCCACTGCAACCGCGGTGAGCTACGCCACCGTTTACCCCTCTTCTCCCCCTCGTTCCCTCACCGCAACCTCCTCCCCACCACGGCCGAACCTCCGCCGTCGCCGAGCTCGCCGTCGACGCAGCTCCGGTGACCATTTGGTCACCCCGGCGAGTCCAACGAGTTCGTAAGGCTCCGTAGAGCATCCCTAGCGCCTCGCTTAGCTCGCCTTCGAGCTCCAACCCCGTTTCCGTGCACGACCGAACTCCGGCGGCCGCAGCCGAGCTCGCCGCCGTCGACTCCGGCCACCTCAGGCCCGGCCACCACCACCGTTCGACGCGCGGGAGCAAGAGCTCTCCAACGAGCCCAAGAACGGCCTCGCCCGTGCCCTGTAGCGCGATCCCGCATCGCGCCGCCGTCTCGGGCCTCGCCGGCGTCACGTCGCCGGTGGGTTTGACCCACTTTGACCACGGCAGGAACCCCCCTGAGTCCCTGACAGGTGGGCCCAGCCCTGTAGCTAATTAGGATTAGCGCTAACCACTGTTAGTTAACCCCCTGACACTGACCAGTGGGCCCCAGCGCCACTAATTAGTAATTAGGATTAAACTAACTCTGTTTAACCCCCCTGTCACTGACGTGTGGGCCCCACACGTCAGGTTTGACTCCAGCCAGCCGCAGTTGACCACTGACGTCATGCTGACGTCATGCTGGCGCAATAATTATATTTCTGGATTTAATTTAAATCAGGAAATTCCAGAATATTATTTAAACTTCAAAAATTCATAACTTTTATTCTGTAACTCCAAATTGGACAAATTATATATGAAAAATGATCAGAAAAATCCAATCTATCCATCTGTACTATTTTCATGCATGATCAAACAAGTTAAATTGATGTTTCAAGCAGAACAAGGAAAAGCACTTTAAAAGGCCATATTTGAATTTGAAATTTGAATCCTTGATTCAAATTTGCTCAAACCCTTCTGGTTTTAGTTGCATTAGCCCAACACACTCATATTGCCATGATTCATGCATGCATCATATTGTTGCACATTGTTTGGTGATGGTTGTGTATCGGTGTCCTTTGCGACAGGTTCTGCCTCCGAGGAGTACCGTGATTACCCTAACGAAGAACCGTATCAGTGCATCGACCCATCAGGCAAGCAACCAACCATTTGATCATATCGATACAATCCCATGTTCTCGCTCCTGCTCTCTTTTACTGCATTAAGACAACGCGTTTCAAACTGCTGTGTGCTACGGTAGTTGAACCCATTTCCTCTGCATGACTTGTCATTGCCACAGTAACTAGATGAAACCCACTAGCATGTGTAGGAGTTGATTGAGCCATATGTATGTGTTGTTCCTACCTTGCTATGCCTGCTATGCTTAGAGTCGTGTCAGGTCTGGTTCATCTGGGTGATGGCTAGAGTGAAATGATTATGTCGGTAATGAGAGTGGTGTGGTGAACACGATTTGGTAAAGGTATCGATGAGAGGCCATGTAGGAGTACATGGTGGGTTGTTTCATTGAAGCCGACCCTAAGCACTGAGATCTGTATGTGTGATTTAAGAATCAGCTACTACCATGCATTGGGCCCGAAACCAATGGACCCTCTCGGCTTCTTATTCACCCTAGTTCTCCGTCCAGGAGTTGCAAGTAGTTTCTGGTGTTTGTAGCCTACTGGAGGCCGTGGACAGCGCTGACCGTAGGGGTGGGCTGTGATGCGGTAGGTACGTGGCACGGTGTACCGAATACCCGTTAGGTATCTCGGGAACCCTGTTCACATCGTTCGGGGCCGTATGGGAAACCTCGGCCGGACTCCCTGCGGATGGAACCTGGATAGGCGATAAACCTGGACTGGAGGCTTAGGTGGTTAGGTAGGTCGTGGCCGACACCCACGTTGGGCTTCCGCTTGAAGGTTGCCGAGTACATGTCGTGTAAACGACGGTAAGTGGTGAGAGCATGTATGAAGGAGTACACCCCTGCAGGGTTAACATGATTTATTCGAATAGCCGCGTCCGCGGTAAAGGACTACTTGGTTGCCTATACAGTTCATAGACAAGTAAATGGAAACTGTTAAAAGCCTCAAGATAAGTGTGAGTGCCGAGGATGGCTCTTCCGTAGGAAGACGGAGGTGGATCCTCGGTAGTGTATTGAAGTGGTGAGTAGTGGACTCGTGTGCGCAAAACCATTTCAAGTTGGAGTATCGTAGGATAGTCTAGCCAATAGTCAAAGCTGGCTTGCTGCAATAACTCCACCAACCCTTCTTGATAATATGCATGTATGTAGGATCTGATGTAAGTCTTGCTGAGTACCTTTGTACTCATGTTGCTATAATTTACATTTTTACAGAAGACGCTGCAACCCCTTCTGATGGGTTCTATGTAGACGTTGACATCAACGGGTAGGCTAAAGACCCAGGTGGTGACCCTGAGCTTGTGAAGGACCACGTAGTATAGCTAGGCTTTCCAAGCCTCTTTTATTTTACTAGTTGTCTGTACTCAGACAAGTTACTTCCGCTGCTGGTTTGTATGACTGTATGACTTGTATGTTGGGTCGTGAGACCCGTACCTTTGTGTATGTTATGTATGGCTCCCTGAGCCTTAAATAAAGTACTTGTGTCGTAGAGTCATGTTGTGATGCTTCGTTGTATTTGCACATATCGAGCATATTGTGTGTATGACTGAAATGCTTGGTATGTGTGGGATCTGACCATCTAGTTGTTTATCTTTAGTAGCCTCTCTTACCGGGAAATGCCTCCTAGTGTTACCGCTGAGCCATGGTAGCTTGCTACTGCTCTGGAACACTTAGGCTGGCCGGCATGTGTCCTTCTTCGTTCCTGTGTCTGTCCCTTCGGGGAAATGTCACGCTTTGAGTACCGGAGTCCTGTTAGCCCGCTACAGCCTGGTTTACCGGAGTCCTGCTAGCCCAGTGCTACAGCCCGGACCCATTTGCTGATGACCGACACGTTCGAAGCTGGGTCATGGATGCCTGTCCCTGTAAGTCTGTGCCACTTTGGGTTTACGACTAGTCATGTCAGCCCGGGCTCTTTATCATATGGATGCTAGCGACACTATCATATACGTGAGCCAAAATGCGCAAACGGTCCCGGGCAAAGGTAAGGCGACACCCGTGGGAATACCGTGCGTGAGGCCGCAAGGTGATATGAGGTGTTACCGGCTAGATCGATGTGACATCGAGTCGGGGTCCTGACAGCGTTGGCATCAGAGCCGGACTGCCTATAGGTTCTCCAAGCCAAACTGGTCGATGTTGAGTCTAGAAATTCTTTAGTTATATGTAGGGGAATTGTTTGTGGGATGGAACGTAAGGCTCTTTTTACTCCTTTATCTCATGACATTCTGATCTGAGTCAGTCCATTCTTCCACCGGGGTTTAAGGAATTAGGACCTATTCTCTCTATCAGGATCACGTGTTACTAATCAGTAGTACCTTATAAGTTTGATGGATACAAGCCTAGTTCAGTTCTACTACCACATTATGTTGTTAGAATGGATTCAGAACTTTGATATGATGATGTTGAGGGTGTACGAAGTCCTTTGCCAAATGTCTCAAATCCTTCTTGAGCATTTACAACTGTTATGCTGCCGAAATTTTGCTAGAAATTCTAATGCCTTTGCATTATAATTGTGCTTTCAGATGGCCACTCGCGACCTCAATCAAGTGGTTCGCCTGACTCGATGCCTAGATGTACCCGGCCATACTGCCAAGTTGGTCAGGGTAATGACTGAGGCTGGATACCGCTGGTATCCTGAGTACACGGTCGAAGAGCAATTCCGAGACTTTAATCAAAGCCAGTATCTCTGCACTGTCAGGATATTTCCATCTTATCCTGGATCCACCGAGCCTCTTCACTGCTCTTATGGACTCGGGGTTACTATTGAGATGGCTGTGCAGGACGCCGCCTACTCTATGATGACCATTATGCGAGTCAGATCTGGTATATCTCGGGACTCTGATTTCCGGTATATGCCAGGATCACTTCCGGGAGCACAAGGGTATCTCCAGGCTATTTATGCTGACCCCACTCAGGAGGATTCACGGACTCGCACCACTGCTGAGATGCTCGAGGATAAGGACCGTGAAAATCGGGCCTTGAGGTTAGAGCTCTTCAATACCCGTGCTGACCACTGGGCCACTTTGACTCGGTTCGCACCGGCGGTGCAAGCTGGATTCTCAGATATGCGCGATCTCTATCCTGTGAGATCTGCTCTGCCGGACGTGATGGTTTGGCGTGATGTAGGAGGCATCACCCCACCTCGCGGGCCCCGCAGGCCACCGTCTGTTGGTCCAAGGCCTCATCCTAGCCCCTATGGTCCTCAAGCTCCGCGAGATCGTCTGTTTCCGGATGATCATGTTGAGCTTCCAGGCTATGGAGGTGACTTCTACGAGGACTACTACGGATCGGTCTGAGTTAGCGGTTGTATCACTAGCTCGCACTAGCTGTGTCGTCTATCGTCCCGCGTGACTCGTGGGATATGACCTAGTTTGTACTCCTTCCGGAGGTGTAGAAAAATAATGTATAGGAGCTTGGAATGCCTCCGATGAGATGTAATCCTCTTTCACCGTAATAGTACTTGTTTGGTCTTGTACTAAACCCTGTATGGTGTGTATGACGATGGAATAAAGCAGCAGTTTCTGTATCTACCATGTCATACGGATGATCATCTTGCATTTCGAGTTATACCTTACATTTTATATCCTATGTCCGAATTTTATCATCCTGACTAAATCATTGTCTTGTTTACCTAGGATGGTCAACACGCGCGCTAACCCTGCTTCTCAAGAGCAGGCCGAAGGCAGTGAAGGCAGGAATGAAAATCTGCCTCATCCTCCTTCCCTAGCCGAGGTTATGATGGAAGCTGAGAGAAACAAGCGGGAGACCAACCGTTTGTTGGAGCGTATTGAACAGAACACAGCACACCATCAGAGGACTAACGTGGTGTCACTCAGTGATTTTATCAAATTACATCCACCCACGTTCCACCACTCCGTCGAGCCTCTCGACGCTGATGACTGGCTTCGCAGTATCTCTCACAAACTGCATTCCGCGCTGGTAGCGGAGGCTGACAAGGTCACCTTTGCTGCATATCATCTTGAAGGCCCCGCCAGTCTATGGTGGGAGAATTATGGAGCTATGCGCCCGGCGGGCCATGTCACTACTTGGGCTGAGTTCAGTGAGGCTTTCCGTGAACATCACATTCCGGAGGGTCTCATGGACCGTAAACGTGAAGAATTTTGCAGTTTCACCCAAGGCCGACTCTCTGTGGATGCTTACAGCAGGGAGTTTGGTAATCTCGCACGATATGCAACTGAGGAAGTGTCTACCGATGCCAAGAAGCAAGCAAGGTTCCGTAAGGGCCTTAGTCCTGAGCTTCGCCGCGACCTCCGTCTGCATGAGTGCACATCTTTTCAGAAACTTGTCAACAAAGCCATCAGTGCTGAAACTGGTCAGACTGACTATGACGCAACACGCAAGCATGGCCGTGGCAAGCCGACAGGAAAAATATTCCACGCCAAGCCGGTCACCGCTTCACGTGGCCATGTCAATTGTATTTCTGCCGAAGAAGCTCAAGAGGATCCCAACGTCGTTCTCGGTACGCTTCTTGTTAATTGCCACCCGGCATCTGTTCTTTTCGATACAGGAGCCTCTCATTCTTTTATATCTGAAAATTATGCTCGTTTGCATAACGTCGCATTCGGTGATATGCCAACCTCTATGGTAATTCAAACTCCGGGATCCAAATGGCAAACTTCTAGAGTAAGCCATGGAAATGAAATCCAAGTCGACAGACTTGTTTTCCTCGCGTCTTTGATAGCCCTTAAATCTTCAGATATTAATATCATTTTGGGTATGGACTGGATGTCAGCTCATCAAGCCAAAATTGATTGCTTCTCTAGGACTGTTCAACTCACCCATCCTTCGGGGAAGATAGTCAATGTCTTGACCCGAATAGCCAAGCGACAATTATATTCTCTTAACGCCAGCCCTTTGCCAGACCTTGAGGACGTGCCGGTAGTCTGTGACTTCCCGGATGTCTTCCCAGAGGAATTGCCGGGTGTTCCACCTGACAGAGATGTTGAGTTCGTAATAGACCTCATTCCAGGAACCGTTCCGATTGCTAGAAGACCTTATAAGATGGCACCCCTAGAACTAGCCGAGCTTAAGAAACAACTCGATGAGTCCTTGAAAAAGGGTTTCATCCGACCTAGTTCATCTCCGTGGGCTTGCCCCGTCCTATTCGTCAAAAAGAAGGATGGTACGGACCGGATGGTTGTAGATTACCGACCTGTCAATTTGGTCACAATCAAGAACAAATATCCGCTTCCCAGGATCAACGACCTGTATGATCAGCTCGCTGGATCCTCAGTCTTCTCCAAGATGGATTTGAGGTTGGGCTACCATCAAATCAAAATCAGAAACGGGGACATTCCTAAAACGGCCTTTGTTACTCGTTATGGCCAATACGAGTACACCGTCATGTCCTTCGGTTTAACCAACGCTCCAGCCACCTTTTCTCGGTTAATGAACTCAATCTTCATGGAATATTTGGATAAATTCGTCGTGGTTTACCTCGATGATATACTCATCTACTCCAAGAACGAGGAAGAACATGCCGAACATCTAAGGCTAGTGTTGAAGAAACTTCGAGAGCATCGCCTTTATGCCAAATTTTCTAAATGTGAATTCTGGTTGTCAGAAGTGACCTATCTGGGTCATGTAATATCTGGTAAAGGTATTGCTGTTAACCCTGAGCGAGTTCAAGCCGTCCTTAATTGGACTCCACCTGAATCGGTCAAGCAAGTTCGGAGTTTTCTGGGCTTAGCGAGCTATTGTCGTCGCTTTGTCGAGAACTTCTCCAAGGTTGCCAAACCTCTAACCGAACTCCTCAAGAAAGATAAGAAGTTCGAATGGACTCCACAATGTGAGCACAGCTTTCAGGAACTGAAAAGACGCCTGACCTCTGCTCCCGTACTGGTACCGCCAGACTTCTCCAAGGACTTTGTTATCTACTGCGACGCCTCGCGACAAGGACTAGGTTGCATTCTCATGCAAGATCGACATGTAATTGCCTACGCTTCACAGCAATTGCACCCACATGAGGACAATTATCCTACTCATGATCTAGAGCTTGCAGCCGTAGTCTATGCACTTAAGACATGGCGACATTACCTCCTCGGTAATCGTTGCGAAATATTCACTGATCACCAAAGTCTGAAGTACATCTTCACCCAACCGGATTTGAATCTCAGGCAAAGACGTTGGGTCGAGTTGATCACAGATTTCGACTTAGGAATAACTTACACCCCAGGGAAAGCCAACGTCATGGCTGATGCGCTAAGTCGTAAATCTTATTGTAACAATCTGATGTTACAACAAAGTCAACCGCTTCTCCATGAGGAATTTCGGAAGCTTAACCTTCACATTGTACCTCAAGGTTTTCTTTCCACCTTGGTGGTAAAACCTACCATTACGGATCAGATTATCAAAGCACAGAAGGTAGATCCGGGAATTTCCCGCATCAAAAGAAACATCCAGAAAGGAATTGCGAATTGCTTCTCCATTAACGATCAAGGGGTCGTATACTTCGGGAATCGACTAGTGGTTCCCAAAGTGCGAAACCTGAGGCGATTGATCCTTAAGGAGGCTCATGAATCTCCTCTCACCATTCATCCCGGTAGTACTAAGATGTATCAGGACCTACGCCAGAGGTTCTGGTGGACTAGGATGAAGAGAGAAATTGCTCAGTATATTGCAAATTGCGACGTCTGTCGTCGTGTTAAAGCAGAGCACCAACGGCCTGCTGGCACCCTTCAACCCTTAGCTATTCCTGAATGGAAATGGGATAAAATTGGTATGGATTTCATTACCGGTTTTCCCAGGACCAAGAGAGGGAATAATGCTATTTTCGTCGTGGTCGATCGTCTTTCCAAAGTAGCCCATTTCCTACCTGTTCGTGAGAGTATAACCGCTAGTCAGCTGGCAGACTTATACATCTCCCGAATAGTGTCCCTCCATGGTGTTCCTTTGGAAATTAACTCGGATCGAGGAAGTCTTTTCACCTCTCGATTTTGGAAAAGTTTCCAAAATGCTATGGGAACTCGTCTCTCCTTTAGCACCGCCTTCCACCCTCAGTTGAGTGGTCAAGTGGAACGCGTCAACCAGATTCTAGAAGACATGCTTCGAGCCTCTGTTATCTCATTCGGAACGTACCACTCGACGTCATAATATCAAGTTTCTCAAGGTTCAATGGTCGCACCATTCTGAGGATGAAGCAACTTGGGAAAGGGAGGATCGTCTTCGACTTGAGTATCCCGCCTTCTTCCCGGAGGAACCCAAATCTCGGGACGAGATTCTTTTGAGTGGGGGTGAGTTGTCACACCCTAGCTAGTCATGCATTAGAGTGTTGCATCATGTTTACTCTTTCATCAGAAACTTGAAATGGGGATCTGTGAAACCCTCAGAATCATTTTGAAAATGACCCAAATAAAAATTTCTCCAAAAGGGTCCAAGAAAATGCTCATGTTGATCTCTGAAAATATTGGACAGAGATAAAAATCAAACCAATATTTTTAGTGGCTCATGGACATTTATTTTGGGCATTTGGAATTAATGCATAAATATTTGCTTTGGAAATATATTTCTATATATATAAATATATGTCCAAATATTATGCCA
>NC_041382.1:724675650-724701205 GCF_002162155.2 Triticum dicoccoides | reverse complement strand
TGAACATCACATTCCGGAGGGTCTCATGGACCGTAAACGTGAAGAATTTTGCAGTTTCACCCAAGGCCGACTTTCTGTGGATGCTTACAGCAGGGAGTTTGGTAATCTCGCACGATATGCAACTGAGGAAGTGTCTACTGATGCCAAGAAGCAAGCAAGGTTCCGTAAGGGACTTAGTCCTGAGCTTCGTCGTGACCTCCGTCTGCATGAGTGCACATCTTTTCAGAAACTGGTCAACAAAGCCATCAGTGCTGAAACTGGTCAGACTGACTATGACGCAACACGCAAGCATGGCCGTGACATGGGTTCCTCATCCGGTGCTGGTCCTCAGAAGCGCCGCGTGTGGGTACCCAACACCGCCCTGCCACCCAGGTTCACACCGAGGCCATCCTTCCAGGCGCCTCGCCCCGTTCAGCAGTCTGCACCGGCCAAGCCCTATGGAGGTCCAACCAACAATGCTCCTCCATGTACCAGTCCCGTGACTTGTTTCAAGTGTGGGGAATCTGGTCACTATATGCGTGAGTGTCCCCAGACCAACCCCAACCAGTCTGCTAAAGCTGTTGGCCGTGGCAAGCCGACAGGAAAAATATTCCACGCCAAGCCGGTCACCGCCTCACGTGGCCATGTCAACTGTATCTCTGCCGAAGAAGCTCAAGAGGATCCCAACGTCGTTCTCGGTATGCTTCTTGTCAATTGCCACCCGGCATCTGTTCTTTTCGATACAGGAGCCTCTCATTCTTTTATATCTGAAAATTATGCTCGTTTGCATAACGTCGCATTCGGTGATATGCCAACCTCTATGGTAATTCAAACTCCGGGATCCAAATGGCAAACTTCTAGAGTAAGCCATGGAAATGAAATCCAAGTCGACAGACTTGTTTTCCTTGCCTCTTTAATAGCCCTTAAATTTTCAGATATTAATATCATTTTGGGTATGGACTGGATGTCAGCTCATCATGCCAAAATTGATTGCTTCTCTAGGACTGTTCAACTCACTCACCCTTCGGGCAAGATAGTCAATGTCTTGACCCGAATAGCCAAGCGACAATTATATTCTCTTAACGCCAGCCCTTTGCCAGACCTTGAGGACGTTCCGGTAGTCCGTGACTTCTCGGATGTCTTTCCAGAGGAATTGCCAGGTGTTCCACCTGACAGGGATGTTGAGTTTGTAATAGACCTCATTCCAGGAACCGTTCCGATTGCTAGAAGACCTTATAAGATGGCACCCCTAGAACTAGCCGAGCTTAAGAAACAACTCGATGAGTCCTTGAAAAAGGGTTTCATCCGACCTAGCTCATCTCCGTGGGCTTGCCCCGTCCTATTCGTCAAGAAGAAGGATGGTACGGACCGGATGGTTGTAGATTACCGACCTGTCAATTTGGTCACAATCAAGAACAAATATCCACTTCCCAGGATCAACGACCTGTATGATCAGCTCGCTGGATCCTCAGTCTTCTCCAAGATGGATTTGAGGTTGGGCTACCATCAAATCAAAATCAGAAACGGGGACATTCCTAAAACGGCCTTTTTTACTCGTTATGGCCAATACGAGTACACCGTCATGTCCTTCGGATTAACCAACACTCCAGCCACCTTTTCTCGGTTAATGAACTCAATCTTCATGGAGTATTTGGATAAATTCGTCGTAGTTTATCTCGATGATATACTCATCTACTCCAAGAACGAGGAAGAACATGCCGAACATTTAAGGCTAGTGTTGAAGAAACTTCGAGAGCATCGCCTTTATGCCAAATTTTATAAATGTGAATTCTGGTTGTCAGAAGTGACCTATCTGGGTCATGTAATATCTGGTAAAGGTATTGCTGTTAACCCTGAGCGAGTTCAAGCCGTCCTTAATTGGACTCCACCTGAATCGGTCAAGCAAGTTCGGAGTTTTCTGGGCTTAGCGAGCTATTGTCGTCGCTTTGTCGAGAACTTCTCCAAGGTTGCCAAACCTCTAACCGAACTCCTCAAGAAAGATAAGAAGTTCGAATGGACTCCACAATGTGAGCACAGCTTTCAGGAACTGAAAAGACGCCTGACCTCTGCTCCCGTACTGGTACCGCCAGACTTCTCCAAGGACTTTGTTATCTACTGCGACGCCTCGCGACAAGGACTAGGTTGCATTCTCATGCAAGATCGACATGTAATTGCCTACGCTTCACGGCAATTGCACCCACATGAGGAGAATTATCCTACTCATGATCTAGAGCTTGCAGCCGTAGTCTATGCACTTAAGACATGGCGACATTACCTCCTCGGTAATCGTTGCGAAATATTCACTGATCACCAAAGTCTGAAGTACATCTTCACCCAACCGGATTTGAATCTCAGGCAAAGACGTTGGGTCGAGTTGATCACAGATTTCGACTTAGGAATAACTTACACCCCAGGGAAAGCCAACGTCATGGCTGATGCGCTAAGTCGTAAATCTTATTGTAACAATCTGATGTTACAACAAAGTCAACCGCTTCTCCATGAGGAATTTCGGAAGCTTAACCTTCACATTGTACCTCAAGGTTTTCTTTCCACCTTGGTGGTAAAACCTACCATTACGGATCAGATTATCAAAGCACAGAAGGTAGATCCGGGAATTTCCCGCATCAAAAGAAACATCCAGAAAGGAATTGCGAATTGCTTCTCCATTAACGATCAAGGGGTCGTATACTTCGGGAATCGACTAGTGGTTCCCAAAGTGCGAAACCTGAGGCGATTGATCCTTAAGGAGGCTCATGAATCTCCTCTCACCATTCATCCCGGTAGTACTAAGATGTATCAGGACCTACGCCAGAGGTTCTGGTGGACTAGGATGAAGAGAGAAATTGCTCAGTATATTGCTAATTGCGACGTCTGTCGTCGTGTAAAAGCAGAGCATCAACGGCCTGCTGGCACCCTTCAACCCTTAGCTATTCCTGAATGGAAATGGGATAAAATTGGTATGGATTTCATTACCGGTTTTCCCAGGACCAAGAGAGGGAATAATGCTATCTTCGTCGTTGTCGATCGTCTTTCCAAAGTAGCCCATTTCCTACCTGTTCGTGAGAGTATAACCGCTAGTCAATTGGCAGACTTATACATCTCCCGGATAGTGTCTCTCCATGGTGTTCCTTTGGAAATTAACTCGAATCGAGGAAGTCTTTTCACCTCTCGATTTTGGGAAAGTTTCCAAAATGCTATGGGAACCCGTCTCTCCTTTAGCACCGCTTTCCACCCTCAGTCGAGTGGTCAAGTGGAACGCGTCAACCAGATTCTAGAAGACATGCTTCGAGCCTCTGTTATCTCATTCAGAATGGATTGGGAGAAGTGCCTTCCATTTGCCGAATTCGCTTACAACAACAGCTATCAATCTAGCTTGGGTAAAGCCCCTTTTGAAGTTCTCTATGGACGACGGTGTCGAACACCCCTTAACTGGTCAGAGACCGGGGAAAGACAATTCTTTGGCCCGGATATGATTCAGGAAGCAGAAGAGCAAGTTCGCATCGTTCGTGAAAAGTTGAAAACAGCCCAATCTCGTCAAAAGAGTCAATATGACCGAAAACATAAGGCTATGACTTTCGAGGTTGACGAGAAGGCTTATCTTCGGGTCACCCCTCTGAAGGGAACCCATCGTTTCGGTATCAAAGGCAAATTGGCTCCTCGTTACATTGGACCTTTTCGCATTCTCGCCAAACGAGGGGAAGTTGCCTACCAGTTAGAACTACCTCCGCACCTCTCCAGAGTCCACGATGTCTTCCACGTTTCCCAACTCAGGCGTTGCTTCTCGGATCCTATCCGTGGAGTAGACTACGAAACGCTTGATCTCCAAGATAATCTTACATACCGAGAGTACCCCATTCGTATCCTCGATCGGGCCGAGCGTACCACTCGACATCATAATATCAAGTTTCTCAAGGTTCAATGGTCGCACCATTCTGAGGATGAAGCAACTTGGGAAAGGGAGGATCGTCTTCGACTCGAGTACCCCGCCTTCTTTCCGGAGGAACCCAAATCTCGGGACGAGATTCTTTTGAGTGGGGGTGAGTTGTCACACCCTAGCTAGTCATGCATTAGAGTGTTGCATCATGTTTACTCTTCATCAGAAACTTGAAATGGGGATCTGTGAAACCCTCAGAATCATTTTGAAAATGACCCAAATAAAAATTTCTCCAAAAGGGTCCAAGAAAATGCTCATGTTGATCTCTGAAAATATTGGACAGAGATAAAAATCAAACCAATATTTTTAGTGGCTCATGGACATTTATTTTGGGCATTTGGAATTAATGCATAAATATTTGCTTTGGAAATATATTTCTATATATATAAATATATGTCCAAATATTATGCCAATTATAAAGGAGCTCTGGAATAATATATCTAGCCCCTGAAAAAATTTGGCATAAGTTAAATAAATGATTTAATATATTATTTAAATTAAAACAAATGTCAGAAATTAGAAAAACAGAAAAATAAATAAAGGGAGAAACTTACCTGGGCTCCTCCCTGTGCAGCCCAGCCAGCTGGCCGGCCCAGCCAGCAGGCGGCCCAGCCCGCCTCCCTCCTCTGTCGTCTTCGTCCCGATAGAGGGAGGGGAGTGTGGCCGGCGCGCGCGCGCGCCACCGCGCCACGCCACCTCTCTCCCTGCCTGCCTGCCCTTCCCTCCTCGCCTCGATGCCCTGGACGACACCACGCCTCCCCCCTGCTCTCTCTCACTCGCCCTCGGCTCTCCCCTCCTCTCCCTCGCTCTCTCTCTCACACGGCCGAACACCACAGTCGCCGCCGTTCGCCATAGCAGCCGACTCCGGCCACCCCTCGCTTCCCCGACTAGCTCAGGAGCTCCGCCTCGACCTCCTCTTCCTCCCCACCGCTCCACGGGTCTCCGGAAGCCCTGCATCGCCGTCACGTCGCCGTTCCCCTCCTCGGACTCCGACCACCGTCGCCGTCGATTCGCCGTCTCCAGCGCGTCCCCGAGCCCGCTTCGACGCCCACTGCAACCGCGGTGAGCTACGCCACCGTTTACCCCTCTTCTCCCCCCTCGTTCCCTCACCGCAGCCTCCTCCCCACCACGGCCGAACCTCCGCCGTCGCCGAGCTCGCCGTCGACGCAGCTCCGGTGACCATTTGGTCACCCCGGCGAGTCCAACGAGTTCGTAAGGCTCCGTAGAGCATCCCTAGCGCCTCGCTTAGCTCGCCTTCGAGCTCCAACCCCGTTTCCGTGCACGACCGAACTCCGGCGGCCGCAGCCGAGCTCGCCGCCGTCGACTCCGGCCACCTCAGGCCCGGCCACCACCACCGTTCGACGCGCGGGAGCAAGGGCTCTCCAACGAGCCCAAGCACAGCCTCGCCCGTGCCCTGTAGCGCGATCCCGCATCACGCCGCCGTCTCGGACCTCGCCGGCGTCATGTCGCCGGTGGGGTTTGACTTGTCCGACCTGGGGTTTGACCCCCCAGGGTCACTGACGCGTGGGCCCCGTCGGCCAGGTGGACATCATTAGCGCTAACCACTGTTAGTTAACCCCCTGACACTGACTAGTGGGCCCCAGCGCCACTAATTAGTAATTAGGATTAATTTAACCCTGTTTAACCCCCCTGTCACTGACGTGTGGGCCCCACACGTCAGGTTTGACTCCAGCCAGCCGCAGTTGACCACTGACGTCATGCTGACGTCATGCTGGCGCAATAATTATATTTCTGGATTTAATTTAAATCAGGAAATTCCAGAATATTATTTAAACTTCAAAAATTCATAACTTTTATTCAGTAACTCCAAATTGGACAAATTATATATGAAAAATGATCAGAAAAATCCAATCTATCCATCTGTACTATTTTCATGCATGATCAAACAAGTTAAATTGATGTTTTAAGCAGAACAAGGAAAAGCACTTTAAAAGGCCATGTTTGAGTTTGAAATTTGAATCTTTGATTCAAATTTGTTCAAACCCTTCTGGTTTTAGTTGCATTAGCCCAACACACTCATATTGCCATGTTTCATGCATGCATCATATTGTTGCACATTGTTTGGTGATGGTTGTGTGTCGGTGTCCTTTGCGACAGGTTCTGCCTCCGAGGAGTACCGTGATTACCCTAACGAAGAACCGTATCAGTGCATCGAACCATCAGGCAAGCAACCAACCATTTGATCATATCGATACAATCCCATGTTCTCGCTCCTGCTCTCTTTTACTGCATTAAGACAACGCGTTTCAAACTGCTGTGTGCTACGGTAGTTGAACCCATTTCCTCTGCATGACTTGTCATTGCCACAGTAACTAGATGAAACCCACTAGCATGTGTAGGAGTTGATTGAGCCATATGTATGTGTTGTTCCTACCTTGCTATGCCTGCTATGCTTAGAGTCGTGTCAGGTCTGGTTCATCTGGGTGATGGCTAGAGTGAAATGATTATGTCGGTAATGAGAGTGGTGTGGTGAACACGATTTGGTAAAGGTATCGATGAGAGGCCATGTAGGAGTACATGGTGGGTTGTTTCATTGAAGCCGACCCTAAGCACTGAGATCTGTATGTGTGATTTAGGAATCAGCTACTACCATGCATTGGGCCCGAAACCAATGGACCCTCTCGGCTTCTTATTCACCCTAGTTCTCCGTCCAGGAGTTGCAAGTAGTTTCTGGTGTTTGTAGCCTACTGGAGGCCGTGGACAACGCTGACCGTAGGGGTGGGCTGTGATGCGGTAGGTACGTGGCACGGTGTACCGAATACCCGTTAGGTATCTCGGGAACCCTGTTCACATCGTTCGGGGCCGTATGGTAAACCTCGGCCGGACTCCCTGTGGATGGAACCTGGATAGGCGATAAACCTGGACTGGAGGCTTAGGTGGTTAGGTAGGTCGTGGCCGACACCCACGTTGGGCTTCCGCTTGAAGGTTGCCGAGTACATGTCGTGTAAACGACGGTAAGTGGTGAGAGCGTGTATGAAGGAGTACACCCCTGCAGGGTTAACATGATCTATTCGAATAGCCGCGTCCGCGGTAAAGGACTACTTGGTTGCCTATACAGTTCATAGACAAGTAAATGGAAACTGTTAAAAGCCTCAAGATAAGTGTGAGTGCCGAGGATGGCTCTTCCGTAGGAAGACGGAGGTGGATCCTCGGTAGTGTATTGAAGTGGTGAGTAGTGGACTCGTGTGCGCAAAACCATTTCAAGTTGGAGTATCGTAGGATAGTCTAGCCAATAGTCAAAGCTGGCTTGCTGCAATAACTCCACCAACCCTTCTTGATAATATGCATGTATGTAGGATCTGATGTAAGTCTTGCTGAGTACCTTTGTACTCATGTTGCTATAATTTACATTTTTACAGAAGACGCTGCAACCCCTTCTGATGGGTTCTATGTAGACGTTGACATCAACGGGTAGGCTAAAGACCCAGGTGGTGACCCTGAGCTTGTGAAGGACCACGTAGTATAGCTAGGCTTTCCAAGCCTCTTTTATTTTACTAGTTGTCTGTACTCAGACAAGTTACTTCCGCTGCTGGTTTGTATGACTGTATGACTTGTATGTTGGGTCGTGAGACCCGTACCTTTGTGTATGTTATGTATGGCTCCCTGAGCCTTAAATAAAGTACTTGTGTCGTAGAGTCATGTTGTGATGCTTCGTTGTATTTGCACATATCGAGCATATTGTGTGTATGACTGAAATGCTTGGTATGTGTGGGATCTGACCATCTAGTTGTTTATCTTTAGTAGCCTCTCTTACCGGGAAATGCCTCCTAGTGTTACCGCTGAGCCATGGTAGCTTGCTACTGCTCTGGAACACTTAGGCTGGCCGGCATGTGTCCTTCTTCGTTCCTGTGTCTGTCCCTTCGGGGAAATGTCACGCTTTGAGTACCGGAGTCCTGTTAGCCCGCTACAGCCCGGTTTACCGGAGTCCTGCTAGCCCAGTGCTACAGCCCAGACCCATTTGCTGATGACCGACACGTTCGAAGCTGGGTCATGGATGCCTGTCCCTGTAAGTCTGTGCCACTTTGGGTTTACGACTAGTCATGTCAGCCCGGGCTCTTTATCATATGGATGCTAGCGACACTATCATATACGTGAGCCAAAATGCGCAAACGGTCCCGGGCAAAGGTAAGGCGACACCCGTGGGAATACCGTGCGTGAGGCCGCAAGGTGATATGAGGTGTTACCGGCTAGATCGATGTGACATCGAGTCGGGGTCCTGACAGTCCCACTGGTCATGCTGGAGGCAATGAGTACCGGGTACCGCTAACTCTTCAGGGGCAGGTATACGCTAACCATGGATCGCAGGAGGTGCAGGTTCCCACAACGAGCAGCTGCCCTGCTCCTACAGTCTCCTACCCATTGGGAGGAGGGCGCAGGGGGCTGCAGGAGAGGGGCCGAGATCCGACATCACCACCACGGTGTTCGGAGCAAGGTGTTCTCAGGAGGTAGGCCCTCTGCTGGGGAGGTGCCTCAGGGCCTGCCCCTGGCGGAGGACCCGTGGTCGTCGGGGGAACCGCTGGCGACCGCTCTACCCCATCGGGCGGCGTCCTGGTTTCCGGTCGTTGATGATGGCACTAGAGTGTGGCGCAAGGCGGGGCCCTCGTCTAGCGATATGAAGCAAGGCCAGTACCTATGAAGAAGGCCCAGTGCCTGTGAAGCTCACCGCCCCGTGACACTCTCACGTAATAATGAGTGGGGCTGTACACGCCCCGGAGTCTCAGGGGTGCCGGCCTCAGGCCCTGGGGCTCCCTCCCACGCCCAGTGGCAGCACTTAGCTCCGCGCTGGTGAGAAGACGTCCAAGACTAGACTAGGTGCCGGACGCGGCCTTTTGTTTGCTTTCATTGCCTTTTCCCTTTGGTTGTTGCTTTCCCTGCTGGTTTCAAGTTGGATTCGAATTCGAGATTTGCGTGTGTTCGGGGAAGGGGTGCTTAGTCTCGTTCGAGCAATTTCTCGCGTTTCGGTTACTACTTCGCCTCAGCTGCCTCCCCTCGCGAGCCCCTCGCGAGCCGGGTCAGGCCTAGCTTGCGCGCAACCCAGACTGCCGCCGCCGTGTCCTCTCAGGAGGGCGTCTTACTGCAGATCCAATGGATTCAATCAGGAAATACTCAAGGCACCATAGCCTCCTACGGGCTGCCCCAGGGCCAGCACGGGACAAAGGTAAATTAGCCGACCAGCGCGTTGCTTAAGCCAACCACTTGGCGTGGGCTCATGGGTAATGTAGCTCCTACTGATACGATAAACACAAGTTTTGCATGAGGGGCTCCCCCTCCAAAATGCTCTCACAGCTATCAGGCCAAAACCTGAGTTCCATTCATGCAGGGTAAGCAGGAACGATGCACAATCAGTCAGATGAATCTCCCAATGCGTCCTCAGGAGCACCACCGGGGCCGTTGCTGGCGTCGCTGAACTCGCCCTCGCTGCCCGTGTTGCCACCAGCGGCGTCAGGGCCGCCCATCACGCCGCCCTCGTCGGCCGCCACGATCGCGTCGTTGTTGTCCGAGGCGAAGGCCCTGATAAGAGCCTCCACATTGTCCTCCACCCAGTGCGCCAGCTCACCTCGGACGGCCTGGGGGACTGGGGGAATGGCGGCGTTGAAGTCGAAGTGGGGATCCATGCTCTGGAGATGGCTGAAGACACGAGAAAAGGCACGCCTGAGCAGGGCGCGGCTCCTCTCCTCCACCAACCTGTCGGCCCTGATCGACCGCGCCTCCAGCTGCGTCACCATGTCAGTGAAGAATTGAAGATTGCCCGCGTAGTTGACTGCGTGTGGCTCGCCGACGGTCTCCTCGCAGATGTTGCCCAAGGCCGCGTTGGCCCTCTCCCGAAGCGTGGTGAGCATGGGGCCGTGCTCATGCTCCAGAAGCCGCCGCTGGCGTATCTCGTCCGCATTCTGGCGCGCAACGGCCTCAGCCTCCTCCACCCGCTGGCGAAGAAGGAGCACCTCGGCCTGGGAGATGGTTAGCTCACCTTGCGCCACCTCAAGGGCGGCCCGAGAAGCATCGGCCCGCTGCATCACCTCCTCCAGCTTGGCCCTCAGGGCAGCAGTCCTGCCTTCGGCTTCGGCCCGGACCAACCCCAGCTTCTCCTCGAACTCGTGCTGAAGGTTCAAGTGCGCCATCGCCACCCGACCTCCTCCAGGACCCGCGTCAAAACCGGCGGATCTCGGGTAGGGGGTCCCGAACTGTGCATCTAGGCCGGATGGTAACAGGAGGCAGGGAACACGATGTTTTACCCAGGTTCGGGCCCTCTCGATGGAGGTAAAACCCTACGTCCTGCTTGATTAATATTGATGATATGTGTAGTACAAGAGTAGATCTACCACGAGATCAAGGAGGCTAAACCCTAGAAGCTAGCCTATGGTATGATTGTTGTATATGGAGTTGATTGCCTACGGACTACAACCCTCCGGTTTATATAGACACCGGATAGGGTTAGGGGTACATAAAGTCGGTTACAATGGTAGGAGATCTTGAATATCCGCATCGCCAAGCTTGCCTTCCACGCCAAGGAAAGTCCCATCCGGACACGGGACGTAGTCTTCAATCTTGTATCTTCATTGTCCAGGAGTCCGACTGAAGGTATAGTCCGGCTACCCGAACACCCCCTAATCCAGGACTCCCTCAGTAGCCCCTGAACCAGGCTTCAATGACGACGAGTCCGACGGGCAAATTGTCTTCGGCATTGCAAGGCGGGTTCCTCCTCAAAGTCCTTCATAGAAGATTGTAAACACCAAGAGTAGTGTCCGGCTCTGCAAAATAAGCTTCCACATATTGCCATAGAGAGAATAATATTAACACAAATCTAATCTGCTGACGTATTCCGCAGTGCGTCATCACACTACGGCCAAGTCCTTTACTCGAATCGTTTTCACTTTTCCACCTCAGCGTGTTTTGCGAGGCGGCACCCTTGGCACGTCTTGTCAAAGCAGAGATCATGTACCCCCCTTTTACGGGATTCTCATCAATACGGACGTGGGTAACCCAATCGTGCCCGTTAGCATGTTTTCTCAATTAAAGGCAAGTCCAAAACGGTTACGGGGAGGGCTCCTGGTATTCAACCTCTTATAAAGAGACCAGGGCCTTATCCTTTTCTCCAATCCCAAAACAAGTTCGCCTGTCGCCTCGAGTTCCAACACCCTAGGTTCCAGATTCCGGGCGCCTCGGACCTTCGACAATGTCCGGTTCCGACCTTCAAGGCCGATGGATGCCCTCCTCCGTCACGGAGGAGGACGTGCTAAAGTTGAGAGATGCTAAGTTCCTGACCGGGGAAATTTGGCATAGGTTGCCTGCTCAAGGGCAGGTCATCCCCAGTCCCCAGCCCAGTGAGAGCGTGGTGTTCATGTCTCACTTCCTTCAGGGGTTGGGCTTCCCAATGGATCCCTTTGTGAGGGGACTGCTGTTTTATTACGGGCTGGAATTCCACGACTTAGCTCCGGAGTCCATCCTCCATATCTCCTCGTTTATCATTGTGTGCGAAGCGTTCCTCCGTGTTAACCCTCACTTCGGACTATGGCTCAAGACCTTCAAAGTGGAGCCGAAGATGATCGAGGGACGGCACGCAGAGTGCGGAGGCGCTGTTATAAGCAAAAATGCTGATGCTCCATGGCCCGAGGGCTCTTTTCAAGAGGAGCTAGGCTTGTGGCAACGAGAGTGGTTTTATATCACCGCTCCCCGGAGCACCAAATGGGTGGCGCCTCCTGCCTTTCGCTCGGGTCCCCCACCACGGCTAGCGTCATGGGTCAACAGAGGGTTAGATTGGGGTTTGCCCAAAGACGTGCCCTTGTTACAGGGCCGAATTAAGGATCTCTTGGAAGTAGACCTCAGCCTGGTCAAGGTGATGCAGGTCATGCTGATTCGCCGAATATTGCCCGGCAAACGTCGCCCCCTTCGCCTGTGGGAGTTTAATCCAGAGGGACCGCGAGCTCTCCAGAACTTCATGGGCGCAACGCCCGTGGAGATGTATAAACTGTTCTTCGGATCACAAGAGATGTGTCTGGATTTAACCGAGGACGCAGGCCTGAACCGCAATCGCCCGGATACTCAAGTAAGCAACCTTGTGCCCGGACCTTGTATCCGTATAATTGTCATAAACTTGCCCCTAAAAGAGCCGTCCTTTTAAACAGGAGTGGATAGCGAAGGCAAAGCTGATCAGGTGTCCGGCTCCCCTTCCCGAAACCAGGCCGGATCTCGTGCTGGTCAGAATGCTGGAGATAATGCCTTTGGAGGAAAGCAAGGGGGAGGACAAGGAAACTATGGCCTCCTCGAAGGAGGCTGCTCCGATGGGAGGAACCGACAATTCCTCTCCTAAGGGGGAGAAGAGAGCCGCCTCTGACAACCCAGAAACCATGGCCGCGAAGCGGGGAAAAAAATCCTCGTCAGAGGGTCCGACGCCGGGGAGTTCCTCGACCGGACTACGCCCTCAAGGGGATCAGCCCTCCAGCGAGCCGTAAGTAGAGAAAGATTTTCCTTTTGAGGGATGAGGGAAATCCTTGATTTATGTCTGAGAAGATTAACCAAACTTTTACCTTGTAGCTCGGACCTCAGCCCTTCTCAGCAGAGCTCGTCTTCGGGGGATCTCCTTCCAGAGATGATGGAGAGCGGGATGCCTCCCCCTACCGTGCCTCCTAGCGAGGCAGGCGACCCTGAGGTGTCGTCGCAGAGGGTTTCTCCGAATCCGGCAGGGGCGGAAGATAGCTATGTGGCCCCCCGAGGTTCTCCGCGTCCGGCCTTCGAAAGAGGTCATGGGACGAGCCCAGCACCGTCTGGTGCTCGGTCGGAGGAGCTAAAGATTCTGCTGGGGCGAGCTTGTATCTCAAAGGAGCACCGTGCATTGATGGGCATGGTGATTGAAAGGATTTCATCCGCAGAGAGCGGATTGCATGAAGCCGTCAAAAGTTTACTGAGGGTTTCGAGGTACATTAGATAATGTACACTTTTGGCAGTTGCGCATGAATAAGATGCGCCCTGTGTAGATAGTAGCCCCTGAGACTCTGTGCGTCGTCAAGAAATGACGGCACGCGGAGGATCATAATCCCAGGTCTAAGATGTCGCCTTTGAATGTAGGCGGCATGGTGTCCGGAATTGAGCCGAACTGACGATTTTGCCGGACTAAAGCGGCAACTGGACATGGCGGATGCCGACATCACGCTTGTCAACAAGCGGCTTGATGAGGCGCAAGGTATGTAATTCCTCGGGCGGCATCAGGTAAGAACAGTTTTATGCATGTGTCTTACGATGTGTGTGCTTGACGCAGATGGTGCGGCCGCCGTGGAGAGTCTTAGGGCAGAACTTGCCCGAGGTAAAGAACAAGCCAGAGAAAGTGATGCAGCCGCCAAGAAAGCCCTTGAAGAGATGGGAGCCGAACAGGCTGCTCATTGCCGAAGCAAGGAAGAGATGGCCGAGATGGCCGAAAAGTTAAAAAGCGCTATAGACCATTGCAGACTTCTTGAGAAAGAAGACCAGGCGAAACAGACGGACTTAGAGAAGGCCGTTGCTAATGCCAAGGACGCACGCTCTGCGATGAGAGCTACGAGGGAGGAGCTGCGTCAGGCCGAACAGATTGCGGCTGGAAAGCCCTTTATGCTGCGAAGGAGATTTTGCGATCCGAAGTTTTCTCCGTTGGACCGGATGTGGAGTGTGGAGGATACCTATCTGGACTTGGTAGCGAGTGCTGCTGATGCGACCGAACACTTTCGAGATTAGAAGGATTGTGAAGTGGAAAAGCTTTTCTGGTCGCAGTTTCACAATCCAGAGCGTCCACTGGCGGTGGATGATCATTTGGCTCAATGGGCCAAACTGAATAGGTTGTCCGGACTCGCCATGAAGTACGTCATGGGTCACCTGTGGCCGGGGAGATCGGAGCCGAAGAGTTATTTTAGCTTGGTGCATCAATTCCTTGACGCGGTGCCGCATATAAATGCAATGAAGAGGTCAGCATGCATAGAGGGCGCAAGGATGGCTCTTACCCGTGTTAAGACATACTGGGCAAAGATGGAGACCATCGTTGTTGCGTCCCGAGATTCGGACAAAAGCCGAGTGCCCTCCGAGCACTATTTTCAGGAAGTCCTTGAAGGCACTCGTGTAATAGAGACGCAGTGCTCGAAAGATGCTATGTTATGATAGCATATGTAATTATAAAGTAATAAAACTGTAGTGGCCTTTTTATACTTGTGCCTTCAAGTATTGGGAACACCTCCTGTGCGGCCGTTTTAAGATATATATATACAAAATCTGAAAGATGGCAGTCGTTGGCTTCAGCCCCCACGCACATTGTGCGGGGGTGCTCGCAGAAGACGCATTTTCACACTTAACCCAATGTCTTGGTCCTACAAAGGAGGTGATAGCGCAGCGGGCCAGGCAACCGGATTATAATGCTTTAACACTTTCACTTAGCCATAGGAGCTTGACAGTGAGACTATTTAGGTAGCCCCTTGGTGGCGACTGCGCTCGCCCGAGTTCGGGGCGCGTATGTGCCTGACCGGGAAGCGGCCCTTCGTTAAAGCGGAGGAATCCGATAGATTCCGATAGGTCATCGAGTGGCTGACCAGTCTCACGCTACATCATGACAGTTAGTTTTCGGCTTTCTCTACTGAGGTGCTCGCCCGGCCGAACCGGGGCACAATCACAGTAGTTCTCCTGGTGCTACCTTAGCCGATAGAGCGGAACGTAAGGTAGCCGAACTCAGGAGCCGGGCAACCCAACATTTGACCAAAGACATGATTCGGAGCTGATGCATATAATGCCAAAACTCGCGACGCCGAACACTCCCTAAGGTGTTCAGTCTTTATGAGTGCGGGTGAAACAACACTCTTTATTAAAAAAGCCCCTAGTGTCCAGGTACGTGCAAAAATTCTGACGTGGCCACATGCCAAGACGCCAGCCTCCTCCTTGGTTATATTAGAAAAAACCAGGGGATGTGTAGCAACAAGAGACAGTAAAAAAGGTTTACGCAGGGTCTTAATCTAAAAAGAATCCTTTAGGACGGGTCCCTACTGCACGTCTACGCCTGTGTCTCCGTTGTGCCGTATCCTGGACGGGCGCCGCACGACATTCATCTGTAAAAGAGAAGAACTGAGTTGAAAACGGGTCGTGCCGAAAAAGTTTAAAATAAACAAAGTATAAAGTAAAATATATAAAATTGAGCCTTATTGTCTCTTATTGTATATGCATGGAGCCCCTAGTGCGGGGGTATATGGCCGCTAAGCCTGCATCAATGATGATTTTGCACCGAACTCGTCTATCCGCGTTCGAGGTCTTGAATGACCTATTTCAAAGTTTTTTGGCCGGTGAGGCCATTTTGCTGTGGACCTGTCAAAGCGGCCGCACAGTCCTCCGCTTGAGGAGGCTCACTTTAGAGCTTCCCCTTCAAAGAGATGATGCCTCGTGGACCGGGCATCTTAAGCGTAAGAGATGCATAGTGCGGTATTGCGTTAAAGCGAGCGAAAGCTTCGCGTCCCAGTAGTGCTTGATAGCGACTTGAGAACGGGACGATATGGAAGGTCAGCTTTTCGCGGCGGAAGTTACCGGCAGAGCCGAATATGACTTTGAGCCGGAGAAAGCCCATACAATGGGTGTCCGGACCAGGTATTACCCCTTGAAAGGAGGTTTTGCTGCGGCGGATTCTTGCTGGGTTTATCCCCATGTGCTGGATTGTATCCTGATATATCAGGTTTAGTCCACTGCTGCCGTCCATAAGGACATTTGAAAACTGGACTCCGCCAATTATTGGATCGAGTATCAAGGCAGTCCAGCCTGCATTCTTGATATTTCTAGAATAATCTAGCTGATCGAAGATGATCGGTTTTGACAACCAGTGGCCGGACCCTTTGGGGATGGGCCGTGTGGTGCGTACCTTTACGGGCGCCGCACGTTTTGTTATGTGAAGTGAGTTCACTGTTTTTACTTCTTGTGGGAAGTTCTTTTGTTTCCTGGTACTCTGCTTTTGGGGTTCGTCCTCGTCTTCGCTTGGTGTGTCGAGCCCCTTGTGTTCGGCATTGAGTCTGCCGGATTGTTTGAAAACCCAACAGTCTTTGTGGGTATGGTTAGCAGGCTTCTCGGGAGTACTGTGTATCTAACATATCCTGTCCAGGATTTTATTTAGGTTGGATGGATCGTCCCTGTTATCCTGGGGGGCGATTTTGCCTGATTTTGTCGTGAGCCTTTGAATCCGGCATTGACTGCCGTGCTCTTCGGACTTTTGTCCTTAGTCCGGCGACGGTCCTTGTTGCGTCGCGGTTTTCCATTTCCATCCCTAGTTTCGGATGTACTTGGGTCCCTAGAGTTGCACCTTGCCAACCAGCTGTCCTCCCCTGCACAAAAGCGTGTCATGAGGTTTGTTAGTGCGGACATTGTTCTTGGCTTTTCTTGGCTGAGGTGTCTGGCGAGCCATTCGTCTCGGACGTTATGCCTGAAAGCTGCTAAGGCTTCGGCGTCCGAACAGTCGACTATCTGATTGTTTTTAGTGAGGAATCTATTCCAGAACTGCCGAGCTGATTCTCCGGTTGTTGAGTTATGTGACTAAGATCGTCTGCATCCGGAGGGCGGACATAGGTCCCTTGAAAGTTTGCTCGGAAAGCCTCCTCGAGCTCTTCCCAGCTTCCAATTGTGTTTTCGGGAAGGCTTTTAAGCCAATGCCGGGCTGGCCCTTTAAGCTTAAGGGGTAAATATTTTATGGCGTGGAGATCATCTCCTCTAGCCATGTGTATGTGGAGGATATAATCCTCGATCCAAACTCCAGGGTCTGTTGTTCCATCATATGCCTCTATGTTTACGGGTTTAAATCCCTCTGGAAATTCATAGTCCAGGACATCATCGGTGAAACATAGGGGGTGTGTGGCGCCCCTGTATTTGGGTGTGCCGGATTCTGATGATGGCTTCATAGCATTGCTGACGAGAGCTTGCTTTCTTGGCCCATAAATGGACCTGACTGGGCCCTGATGCAAATCCTTAGGTGGGTCGCATGCCGATTTAAGTGCGGCGCCGCTTGCCGCTTTATGGGGTCGTCTATCCGACCCTGTGGCTTTCTCATTTTTTGAATGCGAGGGCTCTAGGGCCTCTTCGTCGAATTCAGGCAGTAGTTTTCTTTTCGGATAGCTTTTAGCGCGGTGACTGTCGCCGTATTTATCTGCGGTATTGATTACTTTGCTCCATCTAATCCGGAGTGCATCTTCCGCTGTTTTTAGCTTCCGCTTCTGCTTTTTTAGGCTGCGTGTAGTTGCAACGAGCCTCTCGTGGAGATTCTTCTGCTCCATAAGTATATCCGGCGTGAGGTCGTCCGGAATGCCGTTTTTGCCGGAGGAGGGATGTTCGGTTTCTCTATCCGTGTTTCCCTGTTCGGACGGTTGCTCTAAGGCCTGCTCGTCGTCTACCGGCTCGTCCTGCTCTATGGCTGGGTTTTTATCGAGGAGGGGCTTGGGTCGGCATTTACGCCGACGCTTTGATTGCTTTTCGGGGGGTCGATCTCCCGTTCCATCCCCTTTTTCCTCATTGTCGCTTCCTTTAGGGGTATCCACCATGTACACATCATGAGATGAGGTGGCTGTCCAATGCCCTATGGGCGTTGGTTCATCGGTATCTCCTGCATCATCATCCATGTTGTCGATGTCTCCGGAGTCGAAGTTGAGCACGTCATTTAAATTGTCGACCATGGTTACCAAGTGGGTGGTGGGTGTGCTTTGAATTTCTTCATCGTCCCTATCCCACCCTCGCCGATCGTAATCCGGCCAGGGCTCTCCTGATAAAGAGGGAGACTTAAGAGAATTCAGGATGTTGCCAAAAGGCGAGTGCTGAAAGAAGTCTGCAGCGGTGAACTCCATTATTGGCGCCCAATCGGATTCGATCGGCAGGGGCGCGGGGGGTTCGGAGTCCGGGGAGGAGTCCGGGTCCTTGGAGTCACGGGTCATGCAGAGTGCGGGGCTAGCGTTCGGCTCGATCACCTTTGAGACCGCAGCCCCCGAGGTGGCGTCCAACCGCTCGTCCTCGATTGGCGCAATAGGCTCCGAGTTAGAGGTCGGAACCGATGCGTGTGCGGCCTCTAGGACACTGTCCGGAGGCAGAGCTAGATCATGCCCCTCGAGATAGTGCGGCGCGCTTGGCCGTGGCTCGAACCCGTCAAAGATCAAGTCTCCGCGGATGTCAGCCGTGTAGTTTAAGCTTCCAAACCTGACTTGATGGCCAGGGGTGTAGCTTTCGATCTGCTCCAAGTGGCCAAGAGAATTGGCCCGCAGAGCGAAGCCGCCGAAGACGAAGATCTGTCCGGGGAGAAAAGTCTCACCCTGGACATCATCGTTGTTGATGATCAAAGGAGCCATCGGGCCTAAAGGCGACGACACAGAGGAACTCTCAATGAAAGCACCAATGTCGATGTCAAAACCGGTGGATCTCGGGTAAGGGGTCCCGAACTGTGCGTCTAGGCCGGATGGTAATAGGAGGCAGGGAACACGATGTTTTACCCAGGTTCGGGCCCTCTCGATGGAGGTAAAACCCTACGTCCTGCTTGATTAATATTGATGATATGTGTAGTACAAGAGTAGATCTACCACGAGATCAAGGAGGCTAAACCCTAGAAGCTAGCCTATGGTATGATTGTTGTATATGGAGTTGATTGCCTACGGACTACAACCCTCCGGTTTATATAGACACCGGATAGGGTTAGGGTTACATAGAGTCGGTTACAATGGTAGGAGATCTTGAATATTCGCATCGCCAAGCTTGCCTTCCACGCCAAGGAAAGTCCCATCCGGACACGGGACGTAGTCTTCAATCTTGTATCTTCATAGTCCAGGAGTCCGGCTAAAGGTATAGTCCGGCTACCCGAACACCCCCTAATCCAGGACTCCCTCAGTCGCCCAGGGCCTCTCTTCTCTTCCGGAGGGCCCACGCGGAAGCGGCCTAAGAGTCGGGCGCGGGGATCGACCTGCGACGAAGATGGAGCGTCAAGACGATCAGCGTCAGGGGCGCCTGCCTGATGTGCACCGCCAATCGCCTCCCCAAGAGAAGCGGCTGGAGCCTCATGGGCCCCAGTCGCAGGCACAGAGGGCAGCTGTTTGTCACCCTCAGCCTCAGCGGCACCGGCCCCGATAACTGCTTCCTCATGAGCCTCGCCCGGTGCTGTCACCACGCCGGGAGCCCCCTCGGCCTCTGGCGCCTCATGCCTCCCTGCTCCGCCACTTGAGGAAGAGTCGCCTTGGCCGATTGGAAGGGAAGTCACCACCACCGGATTCTCGCGAGGTCCCTGGAGGCCGGCAGGGCACAGCCCCCACTCATCAAAGGCAGGCATCTGCTTCACGAAGTCGACCCTGCTCTGGCAGAGGTACAGCAAGGCCCCTCCTTGCCGGACGCTGCCGGGGTTGGGGTCCCCAGCCAGGGTCAAGAGCGCCGTCTTCAACACCTCAGGAGTCAGGCCCTCTTCCCGGAGCCTCATACCATCCTCGCGCCCGCGGAAGGCCCACGTCCGGCGAGAGTGGCGTTGAAGAGGAGCAACACGGCATAGCAGAAACTCCTTCACCACCTTGGGCGCCGTCACGCCAAGCGACCTCAAGGGCGTGAAGCGGCGCCAGACGAAGACGAGCCGGGGGTTCTCGAGCGTCTCCTGGCCCCAACCCGAATTGGGGACAGCAGGCGAAGTCGGCTCCGATAGCAGGGGGCTGGGCACCCCTACGTCCACATACAGCCACCGCTCGTGGAACCCAACCGCGGGCAGGGGGAGCTTGAAGTCAATCCCAGAGGCCGCAGTCTCAGACGCGGCAACGAAGCTCACGCACGCCCAGCATTGGGTAGAGTCGACAAGATGCAGCGAGAAGAAGTGGCGCAGCAAGGCAACCAAAGGAGGGATGCCCACCATGGCTTCACAAACAAAGGCGAAGACCGAAATGAGGGTGATGGATTCAGCACTTAGATGCATCATGTGGATCTGATAGTGGGAGAGCACGACATCGAAGAAATCAGAAAAGGGGGAAACCAGACCCGCCCACATGGCGTCAGCAAAATATGGGACCTCGGTAACTATCCTATCGATGGAGAAGTGGGACGCGGGCCAGGCCGTCGTTCTCCCGCATTCATTGAAGATGGTGGCCAGAGCCAAGCTGACCTTGCCCAAGCCCTCGGCGGGGGCCACCAACGGCGGCGGGCAAGGCGGAGACACGAGTTTCTTCCCTCTCCCCTCTTCGTCGGGGCCATGGCGATAGGAAGGGGGGAGGATTCGAGATTGAATTGAGAACAGAAACCAGGTTCGAGCGGAGGAAGGACAGGGAGCGCTCGAGCGATAAAAGGGGAGCAGCTGTGTACGACTACGGGTCCGCCTAGCAAGGCGCAAAATAAGGAGGGCGTGGGGGAACAGTGCCGCCCACGTCCAATCAACTGCCGTGCGGCGCCCAAGGCTGCAGGCTGTTAGGGCCCGCGGCGCTTCCCTCTTTCCCTTTCGCCTCCCTGCACGGCCAAGTCCAGGCTCGCCTTGGGCCCGGGGGCTACTGTCGGCGTTCTGGGAACGGGGGTCCCCAGACTTGCCTGCCTACGGCCTGCGGCGTGGCTCAAAGGAGGGCCCAGCATGGCCCATCTTCACCAACACAAACTCAAGACCCTCGCGAGGGGCCAAGCCTCGCGGGGCGGACGACACGGAGCTTCCTCAGGCACGGCCTCGTCAGGCTGGCTCGCGAGGAGGCGGAGAGATCAAGGCGGGGTACCTCACGAGGTGCCCGTGACGCAAGCCATGACGACTCAAGGCGCCAGGCGGGTGCCAGCCCGCACAGTGTCCTCCTTTCCTCTTTGGTGCAAAGGGGGCAAGCGCAGCCGTGGAGTACCGAGGCGTCAGGCAAAGGTTGTCATTTCGGTGCAACGAGACCAAGACCAGGAGGACTATGAGACGGAGGTCACCGTGGAGTCCAAGACGGCGTCATCACCAGAGCTTTGCGCAGGCGAAGACTACCTTTGTCAGGATAGCTGATGCTTGCTGTCCCCCTTCAAATTAGCCCGCCATTGTTGGCTCCCTTCCCGCTCAATATTTGGGAAGAGGACCAGGGCCTCTATAAATAGGACCAGCCACCCACCTAACAAAGGGGTCGGTCGGTTGGGGGGTCGCGTTGAAGTGTCTCTAGGGATCGACTGGTTAGAGAGAGAGAGAGAGAGAGAGAGAGAGAGAGAGAGAGAGAGAGAGAGAGAAAGGTGACTGAACTCCTCCCAGCAGTTCATCGCCCCGGCCAAGAACAGACCCTCGCGAGGCTGTTCTTCCTTGTACTGTTCATCATCCTCAGCCCAAGAGGCAATCCACCACACCACACACTGGAGTAGGGTATTACACCACAACGGTGGCCCGAACCAGTATAAACCCTGTGTCTCTTGTGCTGTTCTTCCCATAGCTTTGATCCTAGCGCGGCGGAGGGGTGCAGGTAGGTAGGAGGTGAAATCTCCGCGTGCACCCCAGTGTTCGAACCTCAAGGGTCTGCCGGAACCCGAAATCCGACAGTGTGCATTGTGTTGTTTTGTTTCCAGATGATCAGTAGTGGAGCCCAGTCGGGGCGATTGGGGATCTTTTGCATTAGGGGTAGTCTTCTTTTATTTTGGTTCCGTAGTCGGACCTTGATTGTATCTGGATGATGTAATGCTATATTCATGTATTGTGTGAAGTGGCGATTGTAAGCCAACTCTTTATTCCTTTCTTATTCAGTACATGGGATGTGTAAAGATTACCCCTCCTGCGACATGCCTACAATGCGGTTATGCCTCTAAGTCGTGCTCCGACACGTGGGAGATATAGCCACATCGTGGGTGTTACAGGTGGCCTCAGTGAGAAGGTGAAGATGGTGTGGTGTCCGTGGTGGCACAGGCTGGTGGGCGGCATGTTGGGCGGTGCGCTTCCGATTGTCTAGGGTGGCGGTGGTGGTTTTGGGACAGAAGAAATCTCCGGCGGCTTGTTCGCCACTGGCGCGGCTGCGCCCATGGGCGTTGCCGGACCCTCCCGAGGGGTGTCGATGATACCCCTTCCCCACTGCCATACGCGTACCAGGGGAAACCCTAGGACTTGTCCGGGCAGCAGCAACATCGTCGTCACATTTCTTCATGAAGATGTTGCTTGGTACGCGAGGCTTCAGAGTGCTTGGCGGACGGTGGTACTTCTCCGGAGGGTGCAGCGAGTGTTGGCCATCTTTGCTTAGTTGAGCTGTCGGCGTCGGTATTTGTTTCTTTCTTTTTTCTCTTCTTTTTCTTTTAGGCTTGTTTGTGCTGCGGCTCCAGCAAACTGGTTGTATCGGTTGGTTGTTGTTTTATAATCTAAAGCAAGGGAGACCCTTTTTCGTATAATGAACACACTTTGTATGAGCATTTGGCGTAACAAAATTGCAGCTTAATTTGTGAGGCAAATGCTATATATGGTGCATGCCACAGGCTAAGCTTTTGGGCCCGTCAGAGATGAGCACAGTAGTAACATGATGCACTGCGGCTTCATTGTACCCAAGGAAAAATCCCATGTTCAGGAGAAGAAAAATGATTAAATTTATGGTGTATGCAAAAAAAAAAATGCGAGCAACACCATGTAGGTGTGTTTGGCTTGTACTCCCTCATGACTACTACATACGGATGTATGTAGACATATTGAGTGTAGATTCATTTATTTTGCTCCGTATGTAGTCACTTGTTAAAATGACTAGAAAAACAAGTATTTAGGAACGGAGGAAGTAGCAAGCATGCCAATCCAGGCTGCGTGCGGTCGTTCAAACAATTTGCGTCTTTCTTGGCCTTTTTCCTTTTCTTCTCCTCCTCTTCCACTCAAGATCATTCAAATTCTCATCAATATGAAGGGCTGACCACACCAGCCGTGTGGTGCTGGCAGTGCCCGGGGAGCGACTTATAAACTGGCCGATCCTGATCCAGCTAAGCGGTATGGTACTAACAAAAGCGAAACACAACGCTGCATCTGCGGCTCCACGGTTGGGCCTGGCCATAGGCCCATAGCTCTGTATACTCTCGGGTGTCCCCCTGTAGATATTTTTTTTTAAAGTGCTGTCCCCCTGTTTACAGGCGACGGCCCAGTAGGGTTTTTGACTTTTTTCCCGGGCTCGGAATCTCCTTCGTTCATGCCGTATGCGCCTGTCTCTGCAACCTGCATACCACAAAAAGGTGCTACAGGCAGGAATTTCTCAAAAAAAATAAAGATGCTACAGGCAGGAAACTTCTCTCAACTAAGGGTTTAGCTTCGTGTACAAGGCGCTAATTATTTCTTGTACATATGAACTGAAATTTGACACACATTGATTGCACAGTACACAGAGAATATGCAACATACAGTAGTACTCCCTCCGTCCGGAAATACTTGTCGAAGAAATGAATGTATCTAGCCGTATTTTAGTTCTAGATACATCTATTTTTATCCATTTCTTCGACAAATATTTTCAGATGGAGGGAGTAGTAGCTTGCGTATCAATCTTGCTGAGCTCTTGTTGTACTAGTACCATTAGTATGGCCAGGAGGGAGTTCGATGAGTGGGCACTAATCTACGAGCGGATGGAGAACAGGATGTTTGGATATCTACGCATACGTGTTTCCTACTCACTGCAATGCATGCGTGCCGTATCAAATCAATCCAGTACTCCCTCTGTCCCATAATATAAGAACGTTTTTAGTGTCAAAAACGTTCTTATATTATGGGACGGAGAAAGTATCATTTATGTTTGTACAATGGCAATCCACAACTATCCCTATCCGTTTTCCTTTTCCTATTTGGAAATGCAGGGGAACAAAACTGAACGGGCTCCACTCCACAACACAACACGCTAAAATGTACTCCCAGCTTTTCTTTCCCGTGACAGAAGAAAAGGGGGCAATTCATGTTATTCTTAGAAATAATAAAGCAGAAAACACATGACATGACATCCAGGTCAACTTTCATACTCCGTTTTACCATGGCTGCCGATTCATCTTCAATCAACCAGATCAACTACTCCATAACCAAAACGCTACATTAAACGTCCGGAATTCAAAAATACAGTAAAAACGAGCAGCTTCATGTGGCAGCATATGTGGTCTTTGTTCCACTTTTGCCGCTTTGGAATCCGAATTAGTACATTTGGATGAACTTCGGGCAGACCAAATGGCCCAGATCATTCAAATTATGCATCCTTTGTTTTGGTCATAATTACTTGCAACAGTCATGCTTTGCCTACTCAACAGAAAGTAAAAAGGATTTGACAGCGGTAGCTCAGCAAGAAGCCACCAGCAGTACATTTATGATAATGGCTTCGTCCATTTCGCAAGGTCTTGCACTCCGCATATCAGACATCAGTGATCTCCGCCAGGGATGGAAATCTACCGCGATCTGAAAAACTATTATGCACAAGAATCAAAACCAACATTCCAACTCAGCATTTACAGCTTGATTTGCTATATACAAGTAGAGCATAATACAAGATCAAGGAACGCTTCACAAAATAATAGAAAATGATCGCCAGAGTTGAGCTTCAGATATACCAGAATAACAATATAATAGTTCTGAAAAGATTATCTGAAACAAAGTAAGAACATCATATGAGATTTAAAAGTTTGCATGCATATTTGTATTTTTACCAATGCGGTCCATAATAACAATCGAAATCACAGAATTCAAATTAAGCTCAGTTTCCGATGGACATGTATTCAGTTTGCACTAGCAAACACAAATGGTCTGTGGCAATCTCTACATGTGAAGATAACAACTACACTCTCTGTCCAAAAATAAGTTGAGCAAATTTAACTAAAGCCACGACACTTATTTTGGGAGAGAGGGAGTAATAATTACAGCTTGACTTTGTTGAAGCTGTTTACAAACCAGAACTAACAAACTAAGCAGACACAGATACAGTCATACAGTAAAGAAAATACAACGCAACAGATATGTACGAGGTTATTGTAGTATTTAGCAAACAGCTAGCGCCCACTTCACTCTTCATCGATTACATCAAACTTCACATTTTTGTCAGCATATTTAGCAATTCCACTAGTGCTTGCTTGTGGTCCGTAACAAGTCAAATCTCATAACAAAAATCATGCTCTGTTTTCGAATGTCATATACTAGCACATACGTAAATCAAACCAACACACATTACTTAAATCACTTCCGCTTCGATAGACCCCCTATAAACACAAAGACGGCCGAGATTGCCCAATACCCCTTTATAACAGAGGGCAGGATGGGCATATTTTGAAAAAGCTTCCCCCGCCGGCCCGACCGCCCGCAAAAAAAAAAATAGGCGAAGCAATACGTATATGAATACAGCCCGCCCGTCCGGGAGGGAAAAAATTAAACCGGCCGGCCGCACGCGCCTGGTAACGTGGCAGGCATGCAGACGTGCCCGCCCGCGATCATGGGGCAGTCCCCGCAGTCAAACACGTCGCGCCGCACCCGTCGCAGCCCCACCCGCCCACGTCCCCCGACCGCACGCCAGCCCGCACCCGTCCGCCAAGCACGGCGCCCGAGGCGCGCATGCACGTAGGCGGTTGCACGCGCGTGCCGCCTGCCGGATGCCACCGCTGCCGCCGCTGTCGTCTCCTCGCATGCCGCGCCTCCGCTGCCGCCTGCCGCCGCGCCTGCCGGACGCCACCGCTGCCGCCTGCCATCGCTGTCGACTCCTCGCATGCCGCGCCGCCGCTGCCACTGTC
>NC_041382.1:724673396-724674997 GCF_002162155.2 Triticum dicoccoides | reverse complement strand
GTTCTTCCGCGGCAGCAGCAGCACCGGCGGCGGCGGCGCCGCCGCCGACGTCCCCGGCGAATGGCCGACGAGCATCGGTGTGCCGGAGACGCTGGAGCTCCACCGCTACTGCCTCCTTGTGCCGCCGGGCTGCCGTCTTCCACGCAACTGGAAGATTGACGCGGACGGCTACGCGACGCCGGGTCCCGGCGCGACGGAGGAGGAGCTCCGCAACCACAGCGGTGGCCGGCACAATATCGAAGGCCGGAAGCGGTTTTGGTGCGGGAAGTACTACTGGGAGGTCATGGCCGCCTTCCGCCTTGCGGCGGCCGGCGAGACCCCCGACCTGACGGGCCGCAGCGGCCGTCTTCGCGCACCGCCTCCACCGCACGATCGCCACAGACGTGGCGGCGGCCACGGTGTGCACCCGGCACCGGCGCCCGCGCCGGCCGCCCCTCCCTCACCGCCGGGGATAGACTTGCCGCCAGAGCAGGTCATCCTCCGTGAGGACGGCGACCCAAATGACACGCCGGGGTACCACGTGGCCGTACGGGCGTCGGAGGCTGCAGCGACGGCGGCGGAGGCGATGGAGGCCGCCGAGATTGCGGCCGCAATCCAGGCGGCCGAGGCGACGCAACAGGCGGCGATTGCGGCGCCGGAGTGGCAGCAGGTGCCGCCGGAGTGGCAGCAGGAGTGGGAGCAGGCGCCGGCGGAGTGGCAGCAGGCGCCGGCGGAGGAGGAGGATTCCGACGACGATCCGGTGGACTGGGACGACCTCGCCAACCGGTCCAGCAGCGACGATAACGGCGGCGACGGCCCGGCCATGATTGACCTCGTTGATAGTGACAATGAGTAGTTTTTTTACTGTGTTTTTTATTTAATTTGGTTATGTCGTTGTAAGCCTAACTAGTAGACTTTATGTATGAACTTGTAATCATCGAGTTCGCTCGACTATGTAAAATATGTTATCTATGTTGAATGAAATTTAAGTGAAATTTCTTTTGTCCTTTTCATTCGAGAGTTTTGATTTGATGATGAATTTGTACACGAAAATATGGTAAAACATAATAAAATAGTAAGGACGCTAAAGTGCGTGATTTCATGCATGTAACAGAACAAAATTTTGCGAGTGTGTGTGCATCCCAAATGTAGTCCTACACGCACGATATGAACGAAATCAGACAGGAAACACACGTACCTCAGTGTGTGTCCAGACATCGGTGTAGGGTACTTTAGCCTAGGAAACCCTAGAAAATGCGTCGAGGGTTAAAAAATTGCGAAAATTGGCATGTGTGCTGTGGATGGTGATGGCAACGTGTGGAAAAAGTGTCGTGACGTTTGATGGAGTAGAAAAAAAACCGTAGTTGGGAACCCCCTCCCCGGCAGACCGAGAAGTAGCTGGTTGCACTGGGGCTACGTGATCGCATGCATGCAATTGCACCAAAGTGTGTGTACATGTGGGCACGGCCAATGTAGGCCCCCACGCAAGGTTGGAACGAAAACGGACACAAAACGGACGTTGCGTCACGTCCGGGCAGTGTTTTTGCGATTTTGGACCTGGAAAACTCTAGCAAATGCGCCGAGCACCGGAAAAATACGAGAATTGGCGTGTGTGCTATGGA
>NC_041382.1:724670833-724671715 GCF_002162155.2 Triticum dicoccoides | reverse complement strand
TGTCGTGACGTTTGACGAAGTAGAAAAAAACTGTAGTTGAGAACCCCCTCCCCGGCAGACCGAGAAGTAGCTGGTTGCACCGGGGCTACGTGATCGCATGCATGTAATTGCACCAAAGTGTGCGTACATGTGGGCACGGCCAACGTAGCCCCCCACGCAAGGTTGGAACGAAAACGGACACAAAACGGACGTTGCATCACGTCCGGGAAGTGTTTTTGCGATTTTCGACCTGGAAAACCTTAGCAAATGCGCCGAGCGCCGGAAAAATACGAGAATTGGCGTGTGCTATGGATGGTGATGGCAACGTTTGGAAAAAGTGTCATGACGTTTGACGGAGTAGAAAAAAACCGTAGTTGGGAACCATATTTAAAAATAATTTGTTTTCCATTTGAAGTTAAAAAAATATCATAATTTGCATGGACTACTGCACGCGGACGCTAATCAACCCGTGTCGTCTGGGGCCCGGCCCAATCATTGCGTACAGCAGTAGAGACAGAAGCGACGCAGGCCCGACCGAATCTATCGTGATTAGCACCTGGCACGCCCGCCGCCATATGCCCTCGTCACCCACGACGCCCTGCCCCAAGCCCTAACCCACGCCGCCATCTGCCCCCGATCCCCTGACACCCTCACCCTGTCCTCTTCAGCACGCCGCCGTCCATCCACCCCTTCTGGCCCCGTGACGCCGCTCCACCGTCTGTCCGCCGCCGGTGGAGAACACCTCATCCGCCGTCCGTCCGCCGCCGTTGGAGAACATTAAATCCGCCGTCCACCGATCGACAGCACGCCATCCAACGTGGTCGTCCATGTACATCACGTCAGCCGAAGATTCTAACGTAGGCGGCCGCGGTTCCACAGCACGCAGTCGGCGTCGTCATCACC
>NC_041382.1:724670545-724670778 GCF_002162155.2 Triticum dicoccoides | reverse complement strand
CCCCCCCCCCCGCCGCGGCCACCGACGGCCATACTGGTGGGAGGTAATTTTTATGTTTTTTCAATGATGCAATCATCATGTTCATCATGTACACATGAAAAGTAGCTAATATGTTATTTGCTCCTATTCGTAGTGATGGAGGACTACGGACAGATTTTCTGTTCTGTTGAGAAGTGGTGTCTCCTCGTTAGCAAACTGACCTCTAGGCAAAAAAATGATTTGCAAGCACTAGA
>NC_041382.1:724662507-724670409 GCF_002162155.2 Triticum dicoccoides | reverse complement strand
GGCCACCGACGGCCATACTGGTGGGAGGTAATTTTTATGTTTTTTCAATGATGCAATCATCATGTTCATCATGTACACATGAAAAGTAGCTAATATGTTATTTGCTCCTATTCGTAGTGATGGAGGACTACGGACAGATTTTCTGTTCTGTTGAGAAGTGGTGTCTCCTCGTCAGCAAACTGACCTCTAGGCAAAAAAACCGATTTGCATGCACTAGACTAGGACAAATGTTGATGATTCCTAGTGTGCTCATGCGCAAGTGTCTGCTAAAGTTTATGATTAAATCATACGCAGTGGACACAGAAAGGTTCATTATGCCATCAAGAAACGGTGTGATATCATTGCACGCTGAAGATGTGTTTGATATTTTTGGCCTAGTGAACAAGGGCAGAGATGCCATGAAAGCTTTAGGTAAAGGGGGGCTAAAGGCAAAAGTGAAGGTGCCGAGTCGTTTCATAGATTCAAGTACGAATGAAATAATGATAGACCAGCTTATACAGGACATCACTACTAGTGGATTGTATGATGATGATTTCCTGCGTCGAATTATGTTGGTTCTTCTAGGCACTGTTCTTGCACCACACTCCACGGTAGAAGTTCCTAATGCTTTTTACAAGCTAGTGGAGGATGTGGAGAGCATTAAATCATTTAACTGGAACGCGTTTACTTTACGCGTTTGCGTCGATGGCATCACGAAGACTTTATCGGATCGTACAAATTTTACATGGCCGGTGGGAAACCTTTCTCTCATACAGGTAAATTGTATGTTATATATGTTATTTCGAACTATAGTCTGAACTGTTAAGATTGCTAATATATTTCATGTTCATGCAATACTTGTTTTGGGAGAAAGTGCAGCCACTTGATGACGAGACTTTTGATCCACCGGCGCATGAGTATCCGTTGATGCTTAACTGGCCAGAAGTCGAGGCTATGAAGCGTGATGCGTACGACACATCGTACGGCCGCGGGAATGGGAGGGTAAGTATTTATGATTTGCATGCATGGAGTTATGGAACGTTTTTCATGGAGAGTAATTTAAAATGATTTAACATGGCACAGGTTGATGACATAATAAGTGATAAGCACAGACAGATGATAATTGCTCAAGAGGGAAAATTTGTGGAGGAAGAATCTAAGCCAGTTGATAGAACAGGTTGTTCGCGGAAAAGGAAGGATAATAAAGACGAGGCTTCATCGAGCAAGGACACGACCTTAGATCAAATTATGAAAAGCATCAAAGACATGCAGAAAGAAATTCGCCTTGTCCCTAAAAAATGTGTTGAGGTAATTAGTGATGTGTTATTCAAATTACATGAGATTATTCATATTCTTTGCATGTACTTACTGCTTCCCATGTGTTATTGCAGATAGTACTGGAGGAGCTGGAGAACAAAGGTCTTGTCTTCAAGACAAATAGAGGGTTTAGTGATGTTGAGTTTGTGGAGCACAGTGAGAACTGGATGAGGAGGTATGGTCTGTCAAAAAATTTGCCAGATATAAAATCAACTCCTGCAAAGGACGATATGGACAACGGGGTGGAGGCATCCTTCACCAATGGGAACGGGAAGAAGTCCGCACGTGAGAAAGGTATGCATTTGAACACACCCGGTACAGGAGATGAAGGGGACCCCTTCATTATTAACGAGAATGGTAATTCAACCGACCCATCTTTTGCAACGGTACGCACGAATGACTTTCCAGCAGTTACTTCAACCCCCCAAGAATATAAATGCAGTGTCAGACGGGTCTAGCGCCGATAAATCTGAGGAGATTAGTATGGATAGTCTGAACACACTTATTAAAAAAGCGAAAGAAAATGGCACTAAGGAGAATGATGGGAATGCGAAAGAAAGTGGCACTAAGGAGAATGATGGGAATGTGAAAGAAAGTGGCACTGAGGAGAATGAAGGGAAACGCAAGAGAAAAAAGTCAAAGCATATTCTTTCACCCTTCCAGCAGATCGGTGGACGTAAACGTCCAAAGAAAAGTAAGTGTTATGTACTTTGTTTTGAAGATATTTTATTCCTTCCATGCACAATTTATTTACTCATTGTTTGATTATATTTTAGGTTTGTTTGGTATAAGAGACGTTCTGATTAATACCGATTACATTACTGAGGATCACATAGAGGCCGCGAAGGTTTATATCAAGACACTATCAGACTCGGCGAAGCTTAGTAGGAAAACTGTCGTGCACATGATAGGAATTGCTGGGGAAACATGTACACCTGATATGCTTCAAGCCATCATTGCGAAAAAATGGTTGCATGGCGGTGTAAGTATTACAACAATTATATGAAGTTGTACATGTCATATTTAATTTTTTTCTAAGAGGAGTATTGCTGTTATGTTATTTTTAGGTCATCAATAGTTATTGCAACCATATGCAGACCCATAATCCTCGTCCTGACCATCACATTTTATCATCTTGGGTGTCACACTAGCTTATTCTTCGTGCTGAAGGAAAGGTTAAGAACTCTAAGCACCATTTTATGGAGCATTTCACAAACCAAAATAAAATGGTGTCTAGAGTTAATGACGAGTATTTCATTACAGATAAGGTATTTCACATTTGTATGATCCTTCGTAGTACATAACTAATTGTTTGTCCAAGAACTTGACTAAACTTTGTTGTAGGCATACTTTCCTTTTCATGTGGAAGAAAGTCACTGGATAACAATTCTCATGCACAACAAGAAAAAAGAGTTTCAAGTTTTAAATTCTACTAGTAAATGCAGCAAGGCAGTTCTTAAAAAAATAAGGCAGCTGGTAAGCTTCTTTCTTTACATGTAACAAGATAGATAGTACTAATTAGTTATGTACTTCATATGAACTTCACATCTATATTTCAGAGGGCAGAAATAGCTAAAGATACCTTGGAGGTGAACTCCCTTGTAAAAACGGAACATCCAGACGTATCTTCGTGGCCAATAAATGAGTATGATATGCCGTTACAAAAGGATGGGTATGTTCAACTGTTTAAGTTCTAAGTACTTCTCTTACACAGCAATGCCTGACTCGAGGTTTTTTACGGAGTTTCTTATGGTCTGTTTGTGGTGAAATGCATTCAAAACTGGAATGGAGATGAATGGATATTTGAGTTTGATCAAGCTGAGGTGAATGCTTCAAGGGGACGCATTCTAGCTGAAATACTTTTTTCAGAGTGCAACATGATGAAAACTGTGAAAGAGGAGATTTTGAAGATCATGGACAAGAAATTAGTTTGTTGATGGGTTTTTGGCTACCAGAACATTCTTTTTCTTATTATCGCAACTAAATAAATGTGTCGTTGACGGCACTAGGAACAATTTTAATATTATGACATTTCTTATTGTAATGGGCATGATTATGCACGTCCGCAACTAAATAAAGGTGCCGTCGTCGGTACTAGCTACAATATTTATTTTCCAACTATATATGTTAAGCTGCTATGTGCTATATGCTTATGTGATGATGATGCCGCCGTCTGCTGGCTCGTAGAGTTTCATATAAATGGAGGCAGACGGCTGGCTTTATGTGCAATATTATTATGTGATGATAATGTCAGCCGCCGTTTGTTGGTTCTTAGATGCACATATAAATGCAGGCGGACGCCTCCTCGTTTGCTAAAAAAAATTTGACTAGAAAAAAAATAGCCCGACCTTCCCTTGTGGACCCAGGGACTGTGCATCCAACCCAAATCTAGCCGACAGGCGACTCGGGCGGTCGATGCGGACCCCACAAGGGCCCACAAGTAGGCCAACGGGGCTGACAAGGAGCTTGTAACAGAGGAGTTCGAGAGAAACAGCCGACGCGGCTATTTAAGCCGGTCGGTGCGCCCTTCCGTTGGCGAGGTGGGATTAAATAAGGCGATGCGGTCGACGCAACGCTGACGAGGCTCCATTTCTTGCAACGTCGCCGCCCGGCCCATGTCGGCCCAGTACGACAGGGCCAGCCTCGCCCCTCCCCGGCCCAGTCACCGTCGTCTCGCGCGCCCGACGAAGGAGTTTAGTCCCACCTCGAAAGCTGACGGGGGTGAGGACCAGCTTAAATATGCCGGTGTGCTACACAGGTCGAACTCCTCTGCTAGTACTGCTTGAAATCGCCGCCCCGTTGGACCCGGCTGCTGGGCCATTGATGGGCTTTATATGGACCTCCCGAGTCACCTCGTTGGCTTGATTTGGGTTGGGAATATAGCCCAACTTGCGGTCCAGCAGCCGGTCGGGCATTTTTTTGCACAACGACGGTCTGCTATGTTTTTTTGCACAACGACGGTCGGCCATGTTTTTTGCAATAGGTACGGTAACAAAAACGCAGCATATTAAAACTGTGAACTCTTTCACATAGCAGTACAAATAAGATGGCAATTCATTAAACAAATATGATGTGTCATATCACATGTTCACATAAGTATTTTCATCACACATAAATAAATCGAGACATAAAGTTTTCTGCCACACAAGTACGAACAAGAAACAACATAGTTTATTCGGACTAGACTCATACGACCGTTTTTATTCTTCCAACATAGCAAGATGCTTCTCTACGCCCAATTCCTGAACATAACATAAAAATATGGGTGAGAAAATATAGTTTGTAAAACCGAAGTACCAACATAACAAAAAATAATAAGGTAGCATCTTACTTCTGGTTTTTTCGACATGTAGCCTTGTTATGACCTGGTAGACTATACAGACTGCACAAAGGACCACTTTTTTTCTCTGTAAAATCTTTTGGCCTACCATTCTTTGTAACATCGGAGCCCCCCTTTGACCGCCCCTTCTTAGGTGCACCCTTCGTCGAAACTTTCTCAGGATCATCAATACCAGGCTCAACTTGTTGCGCTTGACTTGCCTCCTTCTTAAGCTTAGCATACCTTCTACTTCCTATAAGTTCCTCCTCTGGTATCTTTTTCTGCGCTATTATGTTGTCCAGACACTTCATCAACTCGTCAAACAAGAAGGGATCATTTGCTGCAACATGAGCTGCCTCTGCGGTTTTTATGCTTATTTGACTATACCGGTCTCTCTCTAATGGCCCTGACCAACCCCATCCAAACATATCACTCTTCCGCTGCACAGGCAATCCATCTCTCGCATTTTTTGACAACCGACGAAGGACACAACACTTTGGTATTTCAGTTATGCTCAGATGATGGAGAACAAAAATAATGTGTTTGCATGGCAGGCCTTTCCGAACCATCCTAAGACAACTGCATGTTATAGTTTCTTCTGAGTTACCTGGTTCATAAACAACATTATACATGAACTTGTGGTTATCCTTCCATGTCATCATATATGTCTGACGCTCAATTCCCACGAGCGTCTCAAATATCTCCAGCTGACCCATCTTGTGCAAATCATCTTGCAGGATATAAAAATTAGCAGGTGTGAATACTTTGGCGGCATGCTCCTCAAGTGCCTTATATTCAGTAACCGATGGTGGTTCTTTTTGGTGTGCCTCACAATCATCGTACGCCTCATTCTCACGCAGGCGAACTATACAGTTCTCATAATGCACAACCAAATCAACTATTGTCATACCGTAGTCCAGGTGTAGGTGAAGGCAGGAGTTGAGGCTTTCGCTTCTCTGGTTACTTCGCATACCAAGGAAAAAACCATCGGAAAGATATGAAGCTGCCCAAAGTCTCTTCTTCGTGTACATCCTGTCAAGCCACTCTTTAGTTCTATCCGTCTTCCACTTATTATATAAAGCGGTCCATCTCTGCTCAAAGTTCGCTTGAGAGGTGGCATAGTATAGGAGCGGTCTGAACTCATCCAGTGACTTGTAATGCAGGTGCCTCTGCATATTTTTCTCGATATGCCAGGAGCAAAGACGATGGAAAACATCTGAAAGCACAATCCGAATAGCCCGGATCATTGCAGCGTCACCATCTGTGATTATTGACTTTGGCTTCACCTGGCAGTTTGCCTTCATAAATGTCTGCAGCAGCCACACATATGTCCCTTCCGTCTCGTCAGCAATTATGGCACATCCAAACACTGTGGTGCAACGGTGGTTGTTAACTCCGACAAAGGGGACGAACGGCATACCATATCTGTTCATCTTATACATGCTATCAAACACAACCACATCTCCGTAGTCCTGATAGTCCCTCCGCGACTGTGCATCACACCAAAACATACTCTTCAGTCGCCCTTCCTTGTCACGCACATACTCAAAAAAACTCAGGGTCCTTCTCCTTCCTGCTCCCCATAATGCCAACTGCCGTCTCTGTGTCACCTTTTGCTATGAGCTTCATCTTTTCTATGCAACAAAGATTGTAAATATCCCTCCTGATAAGCCCGTACTTATCGTACGAACCGTATCTGCTGATAAAGTTGTCCATTATTATATGCTTTTTTTCCCGGCAGCTTCTAACGCCAATATCTCTGCCCTCGCGCCTTCTCCAATCCGTCTGTGAGACCACAGAAAACAAACCTCGTCGGGTCTAGCCATCGCGTGGTTGTGATCATCCACGAATGACGCGACAAACCAAACACCACGTTCTCTGTCCGGCTTCACCACCATATGTGCACCGCAATCGCAACGAGTCTCCGGTCTAAGCCCGCGCTTGCGGCCCTCCATGGTTATAAACTTGCTCTGCCTTCTACCTGCCCTGGAGCAAAGAAATCTCCGGTACCGTATCATTCCTGAAGCACCTGTTTGACTTTCTGTTTTCTGATGCTAAACCCGTTCTCTTTGGTGTGATTGTTATAGAATATGTATGCATCACCTTGCGACCGAAAGGTCATAGCCATCACCTTCCAATATGTATCCACCATTTGCTGCTGCCTTCGAGCCTCCTCAATGTCGATCTCCCCCTCATCGTGATCACCGCGAATACCATCTGACTCCTCCTACAAAATTCATATGAAAATGTATATGTTAACTACTATCATTTAATTCATAATATTCATCGATGTACAACATCTATCTACGAATCTGGCTCAAGTTATCCGCGAATGATTCCTGTAAACTATTTTCCACATTGTCAAGATCCACATCTTCCTGCAAATTTGTATACATAGAGAAATAGTTAGCCATGCCATACATTGCAGGTTCAAAGATGAAATCAAAATATACGGCACTTATGTTTTCACTATTTGCGCCATGTTCATTATGATCAAAATCCTCCGAAGGCAAGATATCAAATGACGACACGGAATCGTTGTCGCTGCTGTCATCATCTTCATTAAAAATATCGTTATCATTCCGAGTCGCCTTATTAGTACCATTATCATCCCCCGTCAATGCGGTTTGTTCATCCATGGCAACACGCCTAACTGACCAAACTGCATAACATTGTGAATTCATCACGTGTTAAGTTTGTACTATGGATCATGCCCAACTGCAACTCTATCTGCCTACAACATGCGGTCGTCCAGGGAGGCGCCGCTGCGACGGCATGTTTACTCAACCATAAACCCTAGATCACTATGTGTGACTCATATCATCTAGCATGCTAGGTTTAGACGAGGAGATTAGATGGCAAACCTTCGGCCGCGGAGTAGACAGCGGCGACGTGCAACACGAGGGTTAGATGGAAGGCGGCAGCGACGTGGAAGACGAGGGCCGCGGTGTAGACGTCGCCGACGTAGGTCGACGCAGGGCCAGATCCGCGGCGTGCGGACGACAGCGCGGTCAGTCGCAGTCGACGCGGGCCGCGGTGTAGACGTCGCCGGCGTAGGTCGACGCGGGACGGATCCGCGGCGACGTTCAGATGCGGCGTCGGATGGGGTTCAGTCGGCGGTGATCGCACAGTTAGAAACTGGGCGTGATCGACATGCGTGAACGTCGGGCGGGCGAGAAGATCGTGCAGCTGACTTTTTTCCTCTACACGTGTGGCGGTTTTTTTTATTCGTCAAGGTATACGGACGTCGGTCTATACGGTATGATAGGAGGTGGGCATACGTTTCT
>NC_041382.1:724654484-724662045 GCF_002162155.2 Triticum dicoccoides | reverse complement strand
AGCCCCTACTTAAATTATGAGCAATTGTTCACAAACCATAAACCAACAAATTAAGCGAACATATAAATGCTGTAAAGAAATCACAGGATAACAGACAAGAAAGAAGGGCCAGGACCACACCTGGAGTATAGAAGCTCATGTAGGGTAGGACGCTGAAGCAGACCCCAGACTCGGCAACCTTCTTAACAAGCCCAGAATCTAGCTTGATTGTGAATAAGCCAACGCCTGTGCTGACGAATATGACACCCACACCCTCTGCACATCCAACCACAAATGGTTTGTCATCAGAATTGGCAACAGGTATAATACTCTCCAGCTGGATGGCCCTGCACCGTGCCCACTCTGCATCTCCTTCTGCATTCACCTTCCTTGACCACAGATGAAGGCTGGAACCCTCGACGCAGGCAAACCCCAGTGAACTGTCCTCCATCACCATGAGGGCGACGTTGTTACCATACTCTTTTCTGACGCCCGGCTTGTACACACACTTTGTTGGCGGATCAATCAGGGATGTGCGATTCTTGCTCCAGTTATACTTGACGACTGGGTTACCCCAGCGAAGCGTGAAGTAGGCTTCATCTCCAATGACAGCGCCCCGCCTAGGCTGGACATAGGGTGTGTAGTAGAATCCAGCCGCAAGGGCTTCTCGCCTATGCTGGACATCGCAGCCAGCGTCCATTGTCACTGGCGCGATCCACGCACCTGTCTCTGATGAGTACACGGCGGCCTTGACTAGATCTGTGTAGTCTTCGCCTCTTCGGTGACCAGGAAGACAACCCGAAAGGGGCCGCCGTGTCAGTCGAGGTGGTCGCAGCCCTGCATGGCGCAGAACACGGCGGCGGTGTAGATGAGCTTCGGGATGCCAGGCTCAGGGAAGCGGTGCTGCTCGCCCGTGACGGGGTCCCAAACCATGAAATGCCAGGACCCGACCCCCACATGGAGGAGGGCGCGGCCGTGGCGGCAGTCGAGGGGGCGCGTGCGGCAGAGGTCGGGGTAGGGGGAGAGGGGCGCCGCAGTGGTGGGGGCGAGGCGGGCGGCGGGATCTCCTTCGAAGACCTGGAGCCTGTGGAGGAGGCCGAGCAGGGGCGGGGCCCGGTGGAAGACGCTGTAGCGGCGGCGGAAGGAGGGGTCGCGGAGGACGCGGAGCCAGGGCTTGCAGACGAGGGCGGCGCGGAAGAGGTGCTCCGGCTCGTCCGGCGGGAGGCGGAGGAAGATCTCGGCGGTGACATCATCCATCAGCGACGCCATGGACGGCGGAAGCGAGGGTTTTGGGTGGGGATTGGGGGAGCAGAGCAAGGCAGGTTCCAACAGAACCAGCTTCACCATCGTTTTCACTCTCATGTCTCATCGGGTTTTTTTTATTTTCAATAGCAGCCCTATTTTATAAGATGTTGTATAAGATGATCATGTTTTGTTGAAGTTATCGGCAACTGGTAGAAGCCTTATGGTTGTCTCTTTATTGCATAAGATGCAAGCGCCAAATAATTGATTTACTTTATCGCTATGCGATAGCAATAGTTGGCGAGATGACCATGTGACGACACATTGATATAGATCAAGATGATGGAGATCATGGTGTCATGCCGGTGACGATGGAAATCATGACGATGCTTTGGAGATGGAGATCAAAGGCACAAGATGATGATGGCCATATCATGTCACATATTTTGATTGTATGTGATGTTTATCTTTTATGCATCTTATTTTGCTTTGATTAACGGTAGCATTATAAGATGATATCTCACTAAATTTCAAGATAAAAGTGTTCTCCCTGAGTATGCACCATTGCCAACGTTCGTCGTGCCCAGACACCACGTGATGATCGGGTGTGATAAGCTCTACGTCCATCTACAACGGGTGCAAGCCAGTTTTGCACACGCAGAATACTCGGGTTAAACTTGACGAGCCTAGCATATGCAGATATGGCCTCGGAACACCGGAGACCAAAAGGTCGAGCGTGAATCATATAGTAGATATGATCAACATAATGATGTTCACCATTGAAAAACTACTCCATTTCACGTGATGATCGGTTATGGTTTAGTTCATATGGATCACGTGATCACTTAGATGATTAGAGGGATGTCTATCTAAGTGGGAGTTCTTAAGTAATATGATTAATTGAACTTAAATTTATTATGAACTTAGTCCTGGTAGTATTAGCATATCTATGTTATAGATCAATAGCTCGTGTTTAGCTCCTCTGTTTTATTTTTGAAATGTTCCTAGAGAAAACTAAGTTGAAAGATGTTAGTAGCAATGATGAGGATTGGATCCATGATCTGAGGTTTATCCTCATTGCTGCACAGAAGAATTATGTCCTTGATGCACCGCTAGGTGACAAACCTATTGCAGGAGCAGATGCAGATGTTATGAACGTTTGGCTAGCTCAATATGATGACTACTTAATAGTTTAGTGCACCATGCTTAAACAGCTTAGAATCGGGACTTCAAAGACGTTTTGAACGTCATGGACCATATGAGATGTTCCAGGAGTTGAAGTTAATATTTCAAGTAAATACCCGAGTTGAGTGATATGAAGTCTCCAACAAGTTCTATAGCTAAAAGATGAAGGAGAATAGCTCAAGCAGTGAGCATGTGCTCAGATTGTCTGGGTACTACAATCGCTTGAATCAAGTGGGAGTTAATCTTTCAGATAAAATAGTGATTGACAGAATTCTCTAGTCACCATCACCAAGTTAGTAGAACTTCGTGATGAACTATAATATGCAAGGGATAACGGAAACGATTCCCAAGCTCTTCGTGATGCTGAAATCAACGAAGGTAGAAATCAAGAAAAGCATCAAGTGTTGATGGTAAATAAAACCACTAGTTTCAAGTAAAGGGACAAAGGGAAGAAAGAGTAACTTCAAGAACAACGGCAAACAAGTTGCTGCTCAAGTGAAAAAAAATCAAGTCTGGACCTAAGCCTGAAACTGAGTGCTTCTACTGCAAAGGGACTAGTCATTGGAAGCGGAACTACCCCAAGTAATTGGCAGATAAGAAGTATGGCAAAGTGAACATAGGTATATTTGATATACATGTTATTGATGTGTACTTTACTAATGTTTATAGCAACCCCTTAGTATTTGATACTAGTTCAGTTGCTAAGAATAGTAACTCAAAACGGGAGTTGCAGAATGAACAGAGACTAGTTAAGGGTGAAGTGACGATGTGTATTGGAAATGGTTCCAAGATTGATATGATCATCATCGCACACTCCCTATACTTTCGGGATTAGTGTTAAACCTAAAATAAATATTATTTAGTGTTTGCGTTGAGCATGAATATGATTGGATCATGTTTATTGCAATACGGTTATTCATGTAAGTTAGAAAATAATTGTTGTTCTGTTTACATGAATAAAACCTTCTATGGTCATACACCCAATAAAAATGGTTTGCTGGATCTCGATCGTGGTGATACACATTTTTATAATATTGAAGCCAAAAAGATGCAAAGTTAATAATGATAGTGCAACTTATTTGTGGCACTGCCGATTAGGTCATATTGGTGTAAAGCGCATGAAGAAAATCCATGCTGATGGGCTTTTGGAATCACTTGATTATGAATCAGTTGATGCTTGCGAACCATGGTCATGGGCAAGATGACTAAGACTCCGTTCTCCGGAACAATGGAGTGAGCAACAGATTTGTTGAAAATCATACATACTGATGTATGTGGTTCGATGAATATTGAGGCTCGCAGCAGGTATCATTATTTTCTAATCTTCTAGATGATTTGAGCAAATATGAGTATATCTACTTGATGAAACACAAGTCTGAAACATTTGAAAAGTTCAAAGAATTTCAGAGTGAAGTGGAGAATCATCGTAACAAAAATAAAAGTTTCTACGATATGATCGTAGAAGTAAAATATTTGAGTTACGAGTTTGGCCTTCAGTTAAAACAATGTGAAATAGTTTCACTACTCACGCCACCTGGAACACCATAGTGTAATGGTGTGTCCAAACGTCGTAACCGTACTTTATTAGATATGATGCAATCTATGATGTCTCTTACCGATTTACCACTATCGTTTTGGGGTTATGCATTAGAGACAGCTACATTCACATTAAATAGGGCACCATCTAAATCCGTTGAGACGACACCATATGAACTATGGTTTAGCAAGAAACCTAAGCTGTCGTTTCTTCAAGTTTGAGGTTGCAGTGCTTATGTGAAAAAGGTTCAACCTGATAATCTCAAACCCAAATCGGAGAAGTGCATCTCCGTAGGATACCCAAAAGAAGATGTTGGGTACACCTTCTATCATAGATCCGAAGGCAAGATATTCATTGCTGAGAATGGATCCTTTCTAGAGAAGGAGTTTCTCTCGAAAGAAGTGAGTGGAAGGAAAGTAGAACTTGATGAGGTAACTATACCTGCTCCCTTATTGGAAAGTAGTTCATCACAGAAATCTGTTCCTGAGACTACTACACCAATTAGTGAGGAAGCTAATTATTATGATCATGTAACTTCAGATCAAGTTACTACCGAACCTCATAGGTAAGCCAGAGTGAGATCCGCACCAGAGTGGTACGGTAATCCTGTTCTGGAGGTCATGTTACTTGACCATGACGAGCCTACAAACTATGAGGAAGCGATGATGAGCCCAGATTCCACGAAATGGCTTGAGGCCATGAAATCTGAGATGAGATCCATGTATAAGAACAAAGTATGGACTTTGATTGACTTGCCCGAAAGATCGGCGAGCCATTGAGATTAAATGGATCTTCAAGAGGAAGACGAACGCTGATAGTAGTGGTACTATCTACAAAGCTAGAATTGTCATAAAAGGTTTTCAACAAGTTCAAGATGTTGACTACGATGAGAGTTTCTCACTCGTATCTATGCTTAAGTCTGTCCGAATCATGTTAGAAATTGCCACATTTTATGAAATCTGGCAAATGGATAAACAAAACTGCATTCCTTAATGGATTTATTAAAGAAGAGTTATATATGATGCAACCAGAAGGTTTTGTCAATCCTAAAGGTACTAAAAAAATATGCAAGCTCCAGCAATCTATCTATGGACTAGTGCAAGAATCTCGGAGTTGGAATATACGCTTTGATAAGTTGATAGAGAGAGAATGAAAGGCATTCCCCATGTCTCAGCCATAGGTTCTATAAAGTATGCCATGCTGTGTACTAGACCTATTGTATACCCTGCCCTGAGTTTGGCAAGGGAGTACAATAGTGATCTAGGAGTAGATCACTGGACATTGGTCAAAATTATCCTTAGTAGAATAAGGATATGTTTCTCGATTATTGAGGTGACAAAAGATTTGTCGTAAAGGGTTACGTCGATGCAAGTTTTGACACTGATCCAGATGACTCAAACTCTCAATCTGGATACATATTGAAAGTGGGAGCAATTAGCTAGAGTAGCTCCGTGCAGAGCATTGTTAACATAGAAATTTACAAAATACATACGGATCTGAATATGGCAGACCCGTTGACTAAACTTCCCTCACAAGCAAAACATGATCACACCTTAGTACTCTTTGGGTATTAATCACATAACAATGTGAACTAGATTATTGACTCTAGTAAACCCTTTGGGTGTTGGTCACATGACCATGTGAACTATGGGTGTTAATCACATGGTGATGTGAACTATTGATGTTAAATCACATGGCGATGTGAACTAGATTATTGACTCTAGTGCAAGTGGGAGACTGAAGGAAATATGCCCTAGAGGCAATAATAAAGTTATTATTTATTTCCTTATATCATGATAAATGTTTATTATTCATGCTAGAATTGTATTAACCGGAAACATAATACATGTGTGAATACATAGACAAACAGAGTGTCACTAGTATGCCTCTACTTGACTAGCTCGTTAATCAAAGATGGTTATGTTTCTTAACCATAGACATGAGTTGTCATTTGATTAATGGGATCACATCATTAGGAGAATGATGTGATTGACTTGACCCATTTCGTTAGCTTAGCACTTGATCGTTTAGTTTGTTGATATTGCTTTCTTCATGACTTATACATGTTCCTATGACTATGAGATTATGCAACTCCCGTTTACCGGAGGAACACTTTGTGTGCCACCAAACGTCACAACGTAACTGGGTGATTATAAAGGTGCTCTACAGGTGTCTCCGAAGGTACTTGTTGGGTTGGCGTATTTCAAGATTAGGATTTGTCACTCCAATTGTCGGAGAGTTATCTCTGGGCCCACTCGATAATGCACATCATTATAAGCCTTGCAAGCATTGCAACTAATGAGTTAGTTGCGGGATGATATGTTACAGAACGAGTAAAGAGACTTGCCGGTAACGAGATTGAACTAAGTATTGAGATACCGACGATCGAATCTCGGGCAAGTAACATACCGATGACAAAGGGAACAACGTATGTTGTTATGCGGTTTGACCTAGAAAGATCTTCGTAGAATATGTAGGAGCCAATATGAGCATCCAGGTTCCGCTATTGGTTATTGACCGGAGACGTGTCTCGATCATGTCTACATAGTTTTCGAACCCGTAGGGTCCGCACACTTAAAGTTCGATGACGGTTATATTATGAGTTTATGTGTTTTGATGTACCGAAGGAGTTCGGAGTCCCGGATGAGTTCGGGGACATGACGAGGAGTCTCGAAATGGTCGAGACGTAAAGATCGATATATTAGAGGACTATATTCGGACATCAGAAAGGTTCCGAGTGATTCGGGTATTTTCGGGAGTACCAGGGAGTTACGGGAATTCGTATTGGACCTTAATGGGCCATATGGGAAAGGAGAGAAAGGCCTCAAAGGGTGGCCGCACCCCTCCCCATGGGCTGGTCCGAATTGGACAAGGGAGGGGGGCGCCCCCTTCCTTCCTTCTCCTTTTCCCTTCCCTTTCCTTCCTTCCTACTCTTACTACTTGGAAGGGCTCCTAGTTCTACTAGGAAAGGGGGAATCCTACTCCCGGTGGAAGTATGACTCCCCTAGGGCGCGTCATAGAGAGGGCCGGCCCTCCCCCTCCTCCACTCCTTTATATACGGGGGCAGGGGTCACCCCAAAGACACAACAATTGATCTCTTGATCTCTTAGCCATGTGCGGTGCCCCCCTCCACCATAATCCACCTCGGTCATATCATAGCGGTGCTTAGGCGAAGCCCTGCGTCGGTAGAACATCATCATCGTCACCACGCCGTCGTGCTGACGAAACTCTCCCTCAACACTCGGCTGGATCGGAGTTCGAGGGACGTCATCGAGTTGAACGTGTGCAGAACTTGGAGGTGTCGTGCGTTCGGTACTTGATCGGTCGGATCGTGAAGACGTACAACTACATCAACCGCGTTGTGCTAACGCTTCCGCTTTCAGTCTACGAGGGTACGTGGACAACATTCTCCCCTCTCATTGCTATGCATCACTATGATCTTGCGTGTGCGTAGGAAATTTTTTGAAATTACAACATTCCCCAACAGTAACAAAATACAGTTGGGCAGCGATTAAATTACAGTTTTTATGAGTATGACTGTTCATAACATAATTAATAAATGAGCATCATGTCTATAAATTTATAAAACATTATCCAACTTCATATATATATATATAT